>NC_053146.1:32127709-32494254 GCF_016808335.1 Panicum virgatum | reverse complement strand
TACTGGCATAAGATATGGCATAGTGTTGCTTATCCTTGCACTGACCGAGCACTGCTCCGACGGCCTTGTCGCTAGCATCGCACAAGGAAGACTCCAATCGGGTGGTTGGATGATGGGTGCTGTAACGAGTGCCTTCATGTTGTGCAAATTTTCACTAGATCGAAGGCTTTGAAGATATTTTCGAAAATGTAAAAGAACTTTATTCCATTAAGGAAAAATACTTTTGATAGCAAAATTTATAATATTTTTGGGCTAAAATGCAATATAGTTACCAAAATAATAATTACTAGCACATTTGCAATAAATCCCAAAACAAAGTTGAAATTACTTCTTAAGTCAAAACTTTTTGCACAAAAGGACTTGTAATTTTCATAATTACCAAAATACCCCTATTTTGCATTGCAAAATTTTTAGCAATCAAAGCCGAATAAACATATTATTTACATACTAAACTTTAACTTAGTAACTAGACACTTGAGGTGTGACAACCTACCCCCCTTAAGAGAATCTCGTCCCGAGATTCGAGAATAGGAATGGATAGCAACTTATATGGCAGACGTCCAACCCTTTTCTGGTTTCAAAATCCTATACTATTGAAACTACAAGTTACACCAGAATCAATTAGTGTAACTGCAGATTTGTGAGGGATAGAAAATGTACCCGTCATAGTTGATACGTCCTCCGGCAGTTCAGCAAGGGTGGTAAAGTTGATCTTCCCTTGCCTGACTTGCATGACTTGCTTCTTACCCTTGCCTTGATTATTTTGGTTTGAGTTCTGGTTGGAGTTCTAGCTCGAAAAAGGTTTCTTGGATTGAGGGCAATTTCTAGCAAAATGTGAAGTACTCCCGCAATTGAAACAACTGTTGTAGTTGTTCCCACGATTGAACTGTTGATCATTTGGCCTTGGACCAGATTGTTGCTGCTGCTGTTGTTGCTGAGGCACTGAGAGTCTAATTGCTCCATGCTGCTGGGGTGGCCTGAAAATCCATCTGCCTGATGGAGCATTCTTCAATAGGGCCTTGGGAGCTGTATTCTGCATCAAACGATACCTCGGTGACTGCGCACTAGAGGGTCTAGTCGATGCCTTCTTCCTCTTCTCAGCATGATGCGTTGTAATGCAGTCATCTTGAGTGATGGCCATATTTACCAACTCATTAAAACTATTGGTGCGAACAAGGTTGAGACACTCCTTGAGCTTGGTGTTAAGACCACGACAGAAACGATCCTGCTTCTTGGCATCAGTGTCTACACGATGACCCGCATACTGGCATAAGTGATTGAAGACATGTGCGTATTGAAGCACAGTGCGGGTTCCTTGTGTAAGCGCCAAGAACTCATTTAGCTTCCGGTCCAGGAGTCCCTCGGGAATGTGATGCACCCTAAAGGCGGTTCTGAATTCTTCCCAAGTAACGACATGATCGGCGGGCAGCATGGCTCGATAATTATCCCACCAGATGCGGGCGGTGCCACGTAGTTGCTGGGCGGCGAAAAGAGTCTTGTTTGCTTTGGAGCATGGTACCAACAATAAAGAAAACTTCGACTCTATGGTCCGAAGCCATGCATCTGCGTCCAAAGGTTCATCGGTCTTGTAGAACAACGGGGGCTGGGTACCAAAGAAGTCTTGATATCCAGATGCCGGGGGAATGTGATCATCACGTCCTCGCTGCTGAGAGCGTGGTTGGTTTTGCTGCCCTTGCACTAGTTGACGTAGGAGCTCGATTTGCAAGGCCATGACTTCTGCCAAGTTAGAAGGTGGCGGTGGCGGTGGCGGTTGCTGAGATCCACCAGCATGGCCATGGCTAAAGCCTTCCGGGGTACCACGTGTTGAGCCCACCATCTGAATCATGGAAGATGTCCACTAAATCCCAATTTGTCCTTACTTCCATTATTAAATGGTATCATGCAAACATAGTACATTTAGACAGCTCAACCATAGTTGAAAATAAAAAGTTAATTTTCAACAGAACGGTGATAAAAAGTTTGACAAGAATTTATCATTCAAGAATCAAGTAGCAAGATGATGGTAAAGATTCTCGAATGTTTTAAGAAGACTCGGAGAAATGTGATTCTGATTCATTGAAACATAGGTCTCATATGAATCCAGGAATGATCCAACTATAAACAAGGCTAGTTGATCATCAGAAAATTCATTGAACAAAAGATCAAGGTGCAAAACTCGATCTAAACTCAAATAGTTTACCTCTCCTAAGGTCAACTAAATCTAGGTTTTAGAACAAGGCACTTACCATATTTCGCACAAACCAATCAAACAACATAAACACTCTTAAAAATCCTTAAAAAGATACTCAAACAAAACACATGGTTCAAGTTTTAAACAATGCATGCACATTCTATCATCCTCACAACCAAAAATAACTGCCAAATACTTTTGGTCTTACGTGGTTAGTTTCGGTGGCAAAATATAAATACGTCTCTCCCTATATTATCTAGCCAATGATTCCTAACCGTTCTTAACCTATCGAACTATGGTTAGTGTACCTGCAGAAAACATATAGCATATATCTAACTAATAGCCACCTTATAATACCCATAAAACATCACCCTAGGGCTTTACGATCTAAGCACAATCCTTAGCGAGTCCAACATATTTTTGTAAACACTTTTGTTGAGCACATCTTTTATTCAAAATCTTTCTAAGGTTCGTTGTACTATCCGGTGTATACTTGCCTGCTCTGATACCAGCTGTGGTAGAACCAATTTGAATTACACCAATTCGGGTGCACTAAACATCTAAAAGCACCTCAATGGTATAATCACTGGTCTGTCGGGTAAAATCCTGATGAAACCACTTGATATCGGATCGTAACACAAGTATACATCATGCACGAAGGCGAGTCAGAGATACAACAATTCCATAATATTTCACATCACATAGATAAGAGGTGTGGATTACATCAGAGTTTTAAAACGAGTAAACTGAAGTTCTAACCTTTACAAACTTATTGAGAAGATTCTAAAAGAGGTAAAAGTAAGCTATTCTTACTTTAAAAGTTCTGCAGCGGAAAGAAAACACGACTATACACACGTCGTAAGGTTGATGTCATGATAAGCCCAAGCATGACATCATTCAGCCGAGTTATAGCTGGTCGAAGATGGATCCCATTCCAAATACCAGCCAGGAGGTAAAACACTAGGCCAAGTTAAACTAGTGTTTGGATCTTCTAAAGTTATTCCTGAAAATAAGGTCACAAGCAAGACTGAGTATACTAATACTCAGCAAGACTGACCCGTCTAAGGGTGTAACATAACCCTCTAACTAGACATGCAGGGCTTGTGAAGGATCTGGAGCTTCTTTTGCTGAAAAGCATCTAAGAGTAGGTCCTTAATTTCAAGTTTTAGCTTTCAGGTTTTAGTTTCATTAACCATTCTAGGTTTGTACCTATCTATACAAACATGGTAGAGAAATTATTTGCATCCACCAAGATTGAGTATCATCATTGTTCCATTTCTTACTCTATGTGGCAAAGAGATTAAGCAGTCTCAATATCCGTGAGCGGCGGAACAGTTCGCACCGAATTTCAATCCTTGCAAGGTAAACTGAACACACACGCTTGGAGCACTGACGAGTCACTCCCAAGCAACCGTTGGCTTCTCATTCCGGTTCATGGATCAGTGCCACTCTCCCCGACTATAGGGCACCAACCTCGTCCCTCATAGTCATAGTGTAGCGCTACAATTTTTAATAGGGCACCAACCTCATCCCATATCCATTTTATTCATCTTATCCCTAAGAGAGAGTGGGAGGTATGTCCACTTGCCAGGCCGAGGAGTTACTAGGCTTGCCGCTTACCCATAATTCACAGCATGTGGCTAGTACTTTCAAATGCTTAACCAACACTACCACACACTGCGGCCTTAATAAGTTTATCAACACAGACGGATTTCAATATGAAGCTATTGACCAAATTTGTCCATGGTCCTTATAGTGATTGCAAGAAAGTAACAATCAACTCCTATAAATCTCGCAAGTGACAGGAAATCACTCGACTTTTACCGGTCCTATTAGCATAGCATCTATTTCGGACTCAAATCTAGTGTTCAAACAATAGGTACCTAAGATTATGCATCTAGGATTTCATTCAACTCCAATAACTTAAATGCACAATAAATAGTAATAAGTTGCATAAAATAATAGGATTATGCACCGGGGCTTGCCTGTAGTGATGTCTATAGAGTCAGTGGACTTTAATTCTTCCGAATCAAAGTTTGGAGCTTCAATTATATCAATGTTGGCCTGAGCTTCAGAGAAATCCTCGTTTGGTTCCTGGATGAGCTCGTATGTTCCGTCGGCTAACGATGTTGTTTCTATATGTAATGTAATTGTTGGAATTAGTGAAGTGCTTGAGTATAGCTTTCCTTCAACAAAAAGTTGTTATCCAACAAAACTCAAGTCAAGAAAACAACTATTCATTTCTACCTACTGGGCAGTCATTTATGGAGTAAAAGTGAACACAAAGAACTCCATAAAACAACAAAACTAGCTATGCTAAGAAACATGGTTTGAAGTCAAAAAGGGGATTTATTCCAAAATAAACCACAGAAAGGTTTTTCTTTAAATAAATCTTTTAAGATATAAGCAATATATAGAGAAGAAAATTTTAAAAGCATGAGTTAAAGTCCAGTAATATGTTTTGAATTTTTTTGAAAAGCTTGACATGCTTCAAAGGTCATATGGTTCAAAGCTTATTTAAAACATGGCTCCAAAATAAAAGATACAAATTTAAAAGATCTATGAACTAATCCTATTTTTAAATTTAATTACACAAGAAAACATTTCAAACTCATAACATCATCTTGTAGAACAATTTATAAGGAACACAACAAAATTAATTTGGCATTTTTCTGATTTTTCTACATTTTTCTAGGATTTTTCAAAGTTCACTAGAAAAGAAATAGATAAGGACTTGTTTCTTTTATAGAAAAGCCCCTAGAACACTTTTAAATTCTAGCAAAAAGGTCCCTGGCCGGCCCAAAATAGGGGAGGGCACGGGCAGTGCTGGTCGGCGGCGAGGGGTGGGTGGGGGAAAAGGTAGAGGAGCTCGAGCCGCACCTGTAGGTGCCTGAGATTGAGGTCGGGGTGGTGTTGACGGTCCTTAAGTGCCAAATTGTAACACCCTAACTTTAAATTTCTGTATTTAGTAATAAATTAAAATGGCTTTATTCTATTTCTAAGGTTTATTGTGTTTAGTAGGGCATTTAATTCAATTTTGTTCTTTAAGTAATTAAAATTTTACCATAGGTTTAAACTTTTGTGTTGCATTCATGCTGGTGCATAGTTTTAATTGTTTGAGTGTGTTTGAATTCAAATTCAAATTTGAATTCAAACTTGTTTAAATTAGAAATTAGAAAGGAAAAGAAATAGAAGTAAGAGAGATAGAAAGGAAAACCCAAACCCTCAAACCCAAGCCCAGTCAAACCCAGCCAAACCCGGCCCGTTCCTCCCTCTCCCTTCCCGCGGCCCAACCCAGCGAGGCCCAGCGCGCCCCGCTCGGCCCCGGCCCACTTCCTTCGCTCTCGGCCCAGCCCGGTCCGCCTCCTCTCTCTCCCCGTTCACTCCGCTGGCCCAGCCGGCCTCCCCGCGCATCGGCCCGTCCCGCGCGCACGCTCACGCCAGCGCCCGGCCCGCATCGCGCGCGCCTCGCCCGCCCGACCTGCCGGTCCCACCCGCCAGCGGCACCCCGCTCGCGCTCGCCCCGTCTCGCTGCGCCGGGACCCCACCGGTCAGCCCCGTCTCCTTCCTCCCGCATCTCCCGTGCGCCCGTCACGCCGAGATCCCCGGCGGGCGTTCCCTCTGGGCACGCACGCCTAGGATCCCCCCGGCCCTTTAAATCACGCCGCGCCGCACCCTCCTGACCCATCCACCCCCGCCGCCACTCCCAAAACCCTAGCGCGCCGCACTGCCTAACTCCGCCGTGCAGAGCCCGAGCGCCGCCACGGTGAGTTGGCTTCTCACCGGTTTTCCTCGCCGTCGGCCCAGCTCCGGCCATCCTGACCCCCTAGATCTCTTCGCAGCGCCGCCACTCGACGATCCGAACGGCCCAGGAGCTCGGAGGAACCCAGCACCGCCCGGACCGCAAGACCCGCCCCACCGCCGCCGCACGACCACGCCGGCGTCCACCCTGCGCGGCGTCTCCGGCCACCAGAAGCCCCGGTGAGAACCCACAGCCCTCCCCGTTCCTTTTGGCGTTAGAGTTCGTGGCCGAAGCCCTTGGAGTCGCCTAGAACGCTCGAACCGGCGAACGCCGCCGCGTCCGCCCGCCATCGCCGCCGCTCGCAGCGTCCCGCGGCCCAATCCTTTCCCCTGTGAGCCCCAGTGGATTACACGTACCACGCTCTCTCTTTTGCACCAAACCGCGGTCCAAACCAAGCTCTGTAGCGCCTGTTTCACCAGCTCCGGCGAAGTCCCCGCCGCGGAGCAGAGCTCCGGCGACGGCGCCGCCGCGCCCCGCGCGCCCAACCGCCCTGGACCGTCCGATCCGTCGCGCACGACCGCGATTAGATCGGGGCACCGCCTCGCCCTGGGCCGCGAGATCTAGATCCAACGGCTTAGATCCAGAAATACCGTTTCGCTGTGGCAATTTTGTTAAAGAACCCCCCAGTTCTCCCAGAATCAACCCGCAGTCCACCTACTTTGAAAAACAATCGCAGATAGGCCCAAAACTTTGCAAGAACACCCCTGAGCTTCCTAGAATTTGAACCCGCCGTCCAGGCTTAGTCCTTTTGCGTGTTAACCCCTGGATCTTTTCAGTAATTACGTTTTAGCCCTCGGTTTTTGCAGAAAAGCCCCTGGAACTTCAGTTTTATTACAAATAAGCCCCTAGAACTTGTTTTTAGCCCAGAAAATGCGTTTTAGCTCCGTTTTTAGCGTTCTTTATATCCACGCGATCGTTGTAACGCATAGAATAATTCTAGAGT
This sequence comes from Panicum virgatum, assembly GCF_016808335.1. NCBI lineage: Eukaryota > Viridiplantae > Streptophyta > Magnoliopsida > Poales > Poaceae > Panicum > Panicum virgatum. The sequence goes on along the minus strand of NC_053146.1, from coordinate 32,487,318 downwards.
AGTTTTGTGCGCTGTTTTTATGTATTGTTGTACTGTTTCTTAGTTTTTGTTAATGTTTGCTTGTATGCTTATTATTGTGCATTGTTTTGGCCATGTGTTCGTGAGTAGACGTTGATCCATCTGAGGAGCCTCAGTACCAGTACCCGGAGCAGCCGTCTTCCGAGCACTTTGAGCAGCAGCCAGAGCAGTACGAGGAAGGCAAGTATAACATGAACAACCTATCACTTTAATTACAATTTCATACTGCATTTTAATACTGTATGCCTATAAGGACTTTCCTAGCCACTTTATATCCTTTATATATACCTTTGGGATGCATTTTTGGTTAGTTGTGCTAGGTTGCTGCGCTATAACACACTCTGGTCCTTTTTAATTAATTTGATTAATGTTTTACTTGAACTTAATTCTGAGAGTGGCACTCTGTGTGGCTTGAGTGGCTCACTTCTCGTTAAAAGATGTTTTTTTTAGAAACATGGTTTAGGGGGCTAGCACGGTGCTTAGTGCTTGGTTGGCCACTCTCCATAAGGACCGGTTCATAGAGCGACAACCTGGGACAACAGCGCTACCACAAGACTGGAATGGGACGGTCTTGGCTTACTAATTAGGCCATGTTGGTTCGGGAGTAACTTACCGACGGGGCATGGGGGGTGGTGAGCTTCAATGGTGGCCAGGCTACGAGGCTGGTCTGTGTGTCTTGTACCCCCTCGAGGTGGTTACCATCGTTGCGGAGCCTGATTCCTTAGCGGTTACACCTTACCAACGTGTCCTTTGTAACGGCCTCGTAGTGAGTCGCTAGTCATCTCACCTAAGGAAGTGTGATGAACAACTGGCGTAGCTCACGACTTGTGGGTAAAGTTGTGCAACCTCTGCAGAGTGTAAAACTGGTATACTAGCCGTGCTCACGGTTATGAGCGGCCCAGATCCTCCTTTTGATTAGTGAAGTTATCTCCTTCCGACGAGGGAGGTGCTTCTCGGGGTTACCTTGGTGGCTTGGTTTTGGTATGGCTATCAGTAGTAGTATCATTAATTCTGATTAATTACTATGTAACTGGGTTAATGGTAATTCATCAACTCGTAGTAAATAGCTTTAATAAAACTTTGCCAACACTTAAAAGCTAATGCAGTTGAGTCAGCCAGCCTAGAGCCTCATAGTTTGTGTTATACTTGTTGAGTACAAGTTGTGTACTCACTCTTGCCTCTTCTCTACTTTTTCCTCTTGGTTACGCTACTGCTGCTCAGTTCCTGCCGACACGAGGGAGTTCGTCCAGCGCTACCAGGACTACGAGGACTTCTAGGTGCTTCGTCTCCCAGTCGACGTCCCTGTGGCGCCCTGCTTCAGCTTCGGAGAGCTTTTTCGTATTTTGTACTTCGCTTCCGCTGTATCAGACATTTATGTCATTATTGTAATAAATAACATTCGTATTCGCTTTATTATATCTTTTTACGTGATATGTGCTATGATATACTGTTCATTCTGTTGTATATACGTGTGACTTGATCCTGGCACGTATATGATTGCTCGGTTTATGTTCTTTTATAAACCGGGTGTTACAGAGTGGTATCAAAGCCGTATCGACTGTAGGACGAAGCCTAGATAGAACTGGTCGAGTTTTAGGACTTCTTCTCACCAATCCTTGTCTGCTGAAACTATTTTACTATTATACCCCATGACTTCTTTGACTTTTTACCCTTCTTGCCTTGATTTCTCTCTCTGAAGAATAGTTTCGTAGATTTTGGCCTGAACCAGTCATCTGACCACCATGAGTTAGCTAGGTGACCTTTTTATAATAACACGATAGCACGTTCTGCGACGCGTTGTGTTAGTCGAGTCTTTTGCTAAACTCGGCTAAGTCGTGAAAATTGTCTGCTTGTTATTATGCTACATGTTTGATTTGGATTTTTGACTGATGGCATAGCTTAGTAGTTTAAATTTTGTTTAAAGAAAATCACTCAGATGTTAAAGTTAACTAATTAATAAAATGAGTTAGATCGTTGGGGGTAAAACAGTCAACTCTATCCTGTCTACTTTATCATGGCTGAGTCTTTTTCCGCAAAGAGTTATCATATCCATCTGAATTTATTCCTGCAATATCCTTACTCGTGAAATCTTTTGTTCAAATCAGATGGTGAACACCAGGAGCACCGGTTCCGGTTCTGGCCAGCAGCAGGGTCAGAACAACCAGGGTACTGGGATCCCGATGCCTCCACCCTTGACTCCGGAGCAGTACTTCCAGCTCCAGATGCAGATGATGGCCACCCTGAACAACACTGTTCAGGCTCTTCAGCACGCTCACACTCAGCCTCCGCCTCCTCCACCGCCGCAGCCTCGCGACAGGCGTGCTGAGTTCCTGAGGGGTCACCCGCCGACGTTCTCTCACACGTCCGACCCTCTTCAGGCTGACGACTGGCTCCGTGCAGTGGAGCATCAGCTGGACATCGCCCAGTGCGATGATCGTGAGCGCGTCTTGTACGCAGCAGGACAGCTGCGAGGGGCAGCTTTGGACTGGTGGGAGTCCCACCCAGTTCACGACCGCGAGGCTCTCACTTGGCTCCAGTTCCGAGAGCGTTTCCGCAGCCACAACGTCCCCGCGGGCGTTATGAAGATGAAGCAGAAGGAGTTCCTTGCGCTGAAGCAGGTAATCTTAAGTATAATCATTCAGCGTTTTCTTTTGAGCTTATGCCCCTTGTTCTATCCTTATGAATCTTGAGTTAATCTTCCGATATCCATCTGTCTTTGTGAATTCAGGGGACTATGTCGGTCACAGAGTATCGTGATCGCTTTCTTCAGCTGGCACGCTACGCCCCTGCCGAGGTTGCGGATGACCGCAAGAAGCAGGAGCACTTCATGGAGGGTCTTGAGGACTACCTCCAGTACGCGCTGCTCAACCTCCGCTTCGACGACTTCAACCATCTGGTTGACAGTGCGCTCAACACTGAGCGTAAGCACCTGGAGATGGAGGACAAGAAGAGGAAGGTTGTCCCCGTTGCTTCCGGCAGCAACACTCGTCCTCGACTCCAGCAGCCCCAGCAGTACCAGCCTCAGTACCGGCCTCCTCAGCAGTACCAGCAGAGGCCACCGCAGCAGTACCCGCCTCGACAGCAGCAGGCAGGTCAGGGCCCGAGGTTACCGGCACCTCCGGCTCGTACTGCTCTACCAGCTCCACCGGCACCGCAGGCTCCACGTCCGGCAGCTCCTACCGGACAGCAGGCTCAGGGACCTCCTCGCACCTGCTTTCACTGCGGCCAGCCGGGGCACTACGCCAACGCTTGCCCCCGGAAGGCGCAGGCGGGACAGCAGGGGCGCCCAGCTCAGCCCAGGGCGCCAGCACAGGGCAGGGTGAACCACGTGACGGCCGAGTCAGCGGCCGAGGCTCCCAACGTGGTTATTGGTACGTTCATGGTCAACTCCCATCCAGCTTCAGTGCTTTTCGATACTGGTGCTACTCATTCTTTCATCACCAAGTCATTTGTTGAGGAGCATAGTTTCTTTACCACTGCATTAAAGAACTGTCTGCTAGTTTCTTCACCGGGAGGGGAGTTGAGATCCCATATTGTTTGCCCCCGAGTCAGTGTAGCCATAAGGGGGGCAATGTTCAGTGCTGATCTGAGGGTGCTAGACACCAAGGGTATCGATGTGATTCTGGGAATGGATACTCTTGCCAAGTGGGGAGTCAGAATTGATTGTGCTCATCGAGCAGTTCACCTGACAGCATCTGATGGCCAAGAGGTGACAGTTAGTGCTTCAGAGCCTTCTGGATTTCTTCACCATATGGAGGCTAGACCCACGGACGGTATTCGCGTGGTGTCTGAATTCCCGGATGTCTTTCCGGATGATCTGCCAGGTATGCCGCCCGAACGCGCCATTGAGTTTTGTATTGATCTCTTGCCTGGCACAGCTCCTATTGCAAAGCGGCCCTACCGCATGGCACCTATAGAGCATGAAGAGGTCAAGAAAACTATTGATGAGTTGCTAGCCAAGGGCTATATCCGTCGCAGCTTCTCTCCTTGGGCTTTTCCATTGTTGCTGGTAGATAAGAAGGATGGCTCGAAGAGGATGTGTGTGGATTATCGGGAGCTGAATGCAGTCACTATCAAGAACAAGCATCCACTGCCCCGTATCGAGGATCTCTTCGATTTGCTTCGAGGTGCTCGTATATTCTCGAAGATTGACCTTCGTTCGGGATATTTTCAGCTGAGGATCCGTCCTGGGGATATTCCGAAGACGGCATTCACCTGCAAGTACGGGCTATATGAGTATACAGTCATGTCCTTCGGCTTGACTAATGCCCCGGCTTTCTTCATGCATCTGATGAACATGGTCTTCATGGATTATCTGGATGTCTTCGTGGTGATCTTTATTGATGATATTCTGATCTTCTCCAAGACAGAAGAAGAGCATGAGGAGCATCTGAGACTTGTATTGCAGAGATTGAGAGAGCATCAGCTGTATGCCAAGTTCAGCAAGTGTGAGTTCTGGATTGACGAGGTTCCATTCCTCGGTCATGTTATCTCTCAGGGAGGTATTGCTGTTGATCCGAGTAAGGTGAAGGATGTGCTCGAGTGGGAGACACCGCAGACAGTGAAGGAAGTCAGATCTTTCTTGGGCTTAGCTGGATATTATCGGAGGTTCATTGAGAATTTCTCCAAGATCGCGAAGCCTTTGACTTCTTTGCTGGAGAAGAATGTGGCTTTTGTATGGACTGATGAGCGTCAGATGGCCTTTGATGAGCTGAAGAAAAGGTTGACTACGGCGCCAGTCCTGACTCTGCCAGACCAGACGAAGAGGTTCACGGTATATTGTGATGCTTCGAAGGATGGTCTTGGGTGTGTTCTGATGCAGGAGGGCAGAGTGATAGCTTATGCTTCACGGCAGCTACGCCGGCATGAGCTGAATTATCCTACTCATGATCTTGAGTTAGCCGCAGTTGTGCATGCTCTGAAAATTTGGAGGCATTACTTGTATGGGCAGCGGTGTGATATCTACACTGATCACAAGAGCCTCAAGTACATTTTCACGCAGAATGAGCTGAACATGCGGCAGAGAAGATGGCTAGAGTTGGTCAAGGACTATGATCTGGAGATTCACTATCATCCGGGCAAGGCCAATGTTGTAGCAGATGCTTTGAGCAGAAGGAGTTATGTCAACATGGCCGTTGCTTTCCAGATGCCTCCAGAGTTATGCGAGGAGTTCGAGCAGTTGAGTCTGGGTTTCTTGCATCATACCTCCAGTGCAGCATTTGAGGCAGTACCGACTCTAGAGGCAGAGATCCGGCAGCATCAGAAAGATGATGAGAAGCTGCAGGAGATCCGTGAGTTGCTCAAGAAGGGCAAGGCCCCACATTTCAGAGAGGATGATCAGGGTACCTTGTGGTACAAGAACCGAATCTGTGTGCCAGATGTGAAGGATCTTCGGAAGTTGATTCTGAGTGAGGCCCATGATACAGCATACTCTATTCATCCGGGCAGCACGAAGATGTATTATGATCTGAAGGAACGTTTCTGGTGGTATGGGATGAAGCGTTCAGTGGCAGAGTACGTGGCTATTTGTGACACCTGTCAGCGTGTCAAGGCTGAGCATCAGAGGCCAGCAGGTCTATTGCAGCCTTTGAAGATTCCAGAGTGGAAATGGGAGGAAATCACTATGGACTTCATTGTTGGATTGCCTCGTACTCAGAAAGGGTACAACTCCATATGGGTAGTAGTGGATCGATTGACGAAGGTTGCTCACTTCATACCAGTGAACACTACTTACTCCGGTGCCAGACTTGCAGAGTTGTACATCTCTCGGATTGTCTGCTTGCATGGTGTGCCGAAGAAGATTATATCTGACAGAGGGTCTCAGTTCACTTCTCGTTTCTGGGAGCAGCTTCATGATTCTTTGGATACGAAGCTGCGATTCAGTACGGCTTATCACCCTCAGACAGATGGGCAGACAGAGAGGACCAACCAAGTGTTGGAGGATATGCTGAGAGCTTGTGCTATTCAGTATGGTACTAGTTGGGATAAGTGCCTGTCATTTGCCGAGTTCTCATATAACAACAGCTATCAGGCCAGTCTGAAGAAGTCTCCCTTTGAGGCATTGTATGGCAGAAAGTGCAGGACTCCTCTCTATTGGGATCAGATTGGCGAGAAGCAGCTCTTTGGCCCTGAGATCATAGATGATGCAGAGCAGATGGTTCAGGCTGTGCGAGAAAATCTGAGGATTGCACAGAGCAGGCAAAAGAGCTATGCTGATGGCAAACGGAGAGACCTGACTTTCAGAGTCGGTGATTATGTGTATTTGAAGGTGTCTCCGATGAGAGGAATCCGCAGATTTAATGTCAAAGGAAAGTTAGCACCTCGTTATGTGGGGCCATTCAAGGTGCTAGAGCGGAAAGGCGAAGTTGCTTATCGCCTGGAGTTACCTCTCAGCCTCTCAGGAGTTCATGATGTCTTCCATATATCTCAGCTGAAGAGGTGTCTGCGAGTACCCGAGGAGCAGGCACCCCTGGATGGAGTAGATGTCCAGGAAGATCTGACTTATACCGAGCATCCGGTGAAGATTCTGGAGACATCAGAGAGGGTCACTCGGAACAAGCGCATCAAGATGTGCAGAGTTCAGTGGAGTCATCACAGTGAAGCTGAGGCTACATGGGAGCGAGAAGATGAGTTGAAGAAGACATATCCAGATCTCTTTGCTAGCCAGCCCAGCTAAATCTCGGGACGAGATTTCTTTAAGGGGGTAGGGTATGTAACACCCTAACTTTAAATTTCTGTATTTAGTAATAAATTAAAATGGCTTTATTCTATTTCTAAGGTTTATTGTGTTTAGTAGGGCATTTAATTCAATTTTGTTCTTTAAGTAATTAAAATTTTACCATAGGTTTAAACTTTTGTGTTGCATTCATGCTGGTGCATAGTTTTAATTGTTTGAGTGTGTTTGAATTCAAATTCAAATTTGAATTCAAACTTGTTTAAATTAGAAATTAGAAAGGAAAAGAAATAGAAGTAAGAGAGATAGAAAGGAAAACCCAAACCCTCAAACCCAAGCCCAGTCAAACCCAGCCAAACCCGGCCCGTTCCTCCCTCTCCCTTCCCGCGGCCCAACCCAGCGAGGCCCAGCGCGCCCCGCTCGGCCCCGGCCCACTTCCTTCGCTCTCGGCCCAGCCCGGTCCGCCTCCTCTCTCTCCCCGTTCACTCCGCTGGCCCAGCCGGCCTCCCCGCGCATCGGCCCGTCCCGCGCGCACGCTCACGCCAGCGCCCGGCCCGCATCGCGCGCGCCTCGCCCGCCCGACCTGCCGGTCCCACCCGCCAGCGGCACCCCGCTCGCGCTCGCCCCGTCTCGCTGCGCCGGGACCCCACCGGTCAGCCCCGTCTCCTTCCTCCCGCATCTCCCGTGCGCCCGTCACGCCGAGATCCCCGGCGGGCGTTCCCTCTGGGCACGCACGCCTAGGATCCCCCCCGGCCCTTTAAATCACGCCGCGCCGCACCCTCCTGACCCATCCACCCCCGCCGCCACTCCCAAAACCCTAGCGCGCCGCACTGCCTAACTCCGCCGTGCAGAGCCCGAGCGCCGCCACGGTGAGTTGGCTTCTCACCGGTTTTCCTCGCCGTCGGCCCAGCTCCGGCCATCCTGACCCCCTAGATCTCTTCGCAGCGCCGCCACTCGACGATCCGAACGGCCCAGGAGCTCGGAGGAACCCAGCACCGCCCGGACCGCAAGACCCGCCCCACCGCCGCCGCACGACCACGCCGGCGTCCACCCTGCGCGGCGTCTCCGGCCACCAGAAGCCCCGGTGAGAACCCACAGCCCTCCCCGTTCCTTTTGGCGTTAGAGTTCGTGGCCGAAGCCCTTGGAGTCGCCTAGAACGCTCGAACCGGCGAACGCCGCCGCGTCCGCCCGCCATCGCCGCCGCTCGCAGCGTCCCGCGGCCCAATCCTTTCCCCTGTGAGCCCCAGTGGATTACACGTACCACGCTCTCTCTTTTGCACCAAACCGCGGTCCAAACCAAGCTCTGTAGCGCCTGTTTCACCAGCTCCGGCGAAGTCCCCGCCGCGGAGCAGAGCTCCGGCGACGGCGCCGCCGCGCCCCGCGCGCCCAACCGCCCTGGACCGTCCGATCCGTCGCGCACGACCGCGATTAGATCGGGGCACCGCCTCGCCCTGGGCCGCGAGATCTAGATCCAACGGCTTAGATCCAGAAATACCGTTTCGCTGTGGCAATTTTGTTAAAGAACCCCCCAGTTCTCCCAGAATCAACCCGCAGTCCACCTACTTTGAAAAACAATCGCAGATAGGCCCAAAACTTTGCAAGAACACCCCTGAGCTTCCTAGAATTTGAACCCGCCGTCCAGGCTTAGTCCTTTTGCGTGTTAACCCCTGGATCTTTTCAGTAATTACGTTTTAGCCCTCGGTTTTTGCAGAAAAGCCCCTGGAACTTCAGTTTTATTACAAATAAGCCCCTAGAACTTGTTTTTAGCCCAGAAAATGCGTTTTAGCTCCGTTTTTAGCGTTCTTTATATCCACGCGATCGTTGTAACGCATAGAATAATTCTAGAGTAGTTTTGTGCGCTGTTTTTATGTATTGTTGTACTGTTTCTTAGTTTTTGTTAATGTTTGCTTGTATGCTTATTATTGTGCATTGTTTTGGCCATGTGTTCGTGAGTAGACGTTGATCCATCTGAGGAGCCTCAGTACCAGTACCCGGAGCAGCCGTCTTCCGAGCACTTTGAGCAGCAGCCAGAGCAGTACGAGGAAGGCAAGTATAACATGAACAACCTATCACTTTAATTACAATTTCATACTGCATTTTAATACTGTATGCCTATAAGGACTTTCCTAGCCACTTTATATCCTTTATATATACCTTTGGGATGCATTTTTGGTTAGTTGTGCTAGGTTGCTGCGCTATAACACACTCTGGTCCTTTTTAATTAATTTGATTAATGTTTTACTTGAACTTAATTCTGAGAGTGGCACTCTGTGTGGCTTGAGTGGCTCACTTCTCGTTAAAAGATGTTTTTTTTAGAAACATGGTTTAGGGGGCCAGCACGGTGCTTAGTGCTTGGTTGGCCACTCTCCATAAGGACCGGTTCATAGAGCGACAACCTGGGACAACAGCGCTACCACAAGACTGGAATGGGACGGTCTTGGCTTACTAATTAGGCCATGTTGGTTCGGGAGTAACTTACCGACGGGGCATGGGGGGTGGTGAGCTTCAATGGTGGCCAGGCTACGAGGCTGGTCTGTGTGTCTTGTACCCCCTCGAGGTGGTTACCATCGTTGCGGAGCCTGATTCCTTAGCGGTTACACCTTACCAACGTGTCCTTTGTAACGGCCTCGTAGTGAGTCGCTAGTCATCTCACCTAAGGAAGTGTGATGAACAACTGGCGTAGCTCACGACTTGTGGGTAAAGTTGTGCAACCTCTGCAGAGTGTAAAACTGGTATACTAGCCGTGCTCACGGTTATGAGCGGCCCAGATCCTCCTTTTGATTAGTGAAGTTATCTCCTTCCGACGAGGGAGGTGCTTCTCGGGGTTACCTTGGTGGCTTGGTTTTGGTATGGCTATCAGTAGTAGTATCATTAATTCTGATTAATTACTATGTAACTGGGTTAATGGTAATTCATCAACTCGTAGTAAATAGCTTTAATAAAACTTTGCCAACACTTAAAAGCTAATGCAGTTGAGTCAGCCAGCCTAGAGCCTCATAGTTTGTGTTATACTTGTTGAGTACAAGTTGTGTACTCACTCTTGCCTCTTCTCTACTTTTTCCTCTTGGTTACGCTACTGCTGCTCAGTTCCTGCCGACACGAGGGAGTTCGTCCAGCGCTACCAGGACTACGAGGACTTCTAGGTGCTTCGTCTCCCAGTCGACGTCCCTGTGGCGCCCTGCTTCAGCTTCGGAGAGCTTTTTCGTATTTTGTACTTCGCTTCCGCTGTATCAGACATTTATGTCATTATTGTAATAAATAACATTCGTATTCGCTTTATTATATCTTTTTACGTGATATGTGCTATGATATACTGTTCATTCTGTTGTATATACGTGTGACTTGATCCTGGCACGTATATGATTGCTCGGTTTATGTTCTTTTATAAACCGGGTGTTACACAAATCCAACCGTCAACTCCTGCAAATAACAGTGACAAAACAAACACCAAACTAGAGATAGGAGTTTAATACTAATCATTTCCACAAGTTTTGGCGAACCACTGTTTTCAGGAGACCATGTCTGCATATGGAGGAAAACCATGCTCAAGCAAAGATAAATGTACACTTCAAAGCATTGTATGAGAGAACAAGAATTGGAGGGCCACACCGCAAATCAATTCAATCCCCAAGTCCAAGAGAAAAGACACTTCTGACAAATCAGAGGCAGATACAAGGATCCAAGGGCCAAATGACATACCAAACCAACAAAACTTTAGAGGAACACAAAGGAGCAACACCAGGGCCCACCTATCGGTTGTCCAGAGGAAGGAAGGCCTGAGGGGGCGCCATTTGGGGTCGGCTGACCTCCTAGGTCGCCCGACCCCCTACTGGGCCCAAACAGGCCCATCTTTTGCTTGCAGACTCCCACTGCACTGCCTACGCCAGCCCCAGATGGTTCCACCTTGGAAGTTCACTCAAGGATCCACCCTTGGAGGGCTATATAAGGAGGAGGAGAGCCCCCCATTCAACATACAACAAGAGAGGAAGAAGAGCTCCACTCCAAGGCTTAGGCCTAGTACTTAGAAAATAGGGAGAGAGTGAGGGGTAGTTCAGAGGGGTGCCGGCCTGTCGGCGCTCTTCTCCGGCCTTGTACCTCGACGGATGCTTCCTTTCTTAAGTAAGTATTCGTGATCTTCTATGGTAGTTAGTCTTTTAGTAAAGTTAGTTTTATTCTTTATTTACTTGCGGGATCATCGTCTGTCCTCGTGATGGGTGCTCTAGTCTGATGGCTCGAGTCGTGGACGGAGTCGGGGCTAGAGTAGTAATCGGTAGCGTAGACGTGGTGTCTAGGCTAGAGGTTACCGTTGTTTGCATACCTTCTCCATGGTCTGTCGGGGTAGGCGGCAGGTGGTGACAGCCCTATCCGTCCCTTGTAGTCCCCCACGTGAGGGTTGGGTGTAGAGCTAATAGCCGGATACTCTTGGCAGACCAGGAGTAAGCTGGTGCCCGATGTAAACAAGTAGAGGTAGAACCTATCTTTACTAGAACTCTAAGCCATAGGAATCCTCTCTATCCTTGCCTACCTGCCTCTTGTTTGTCCTTGGACGAACCAGTTAGAAGGTTAGTACCTCCGTTCCTCGTGGAAATACGATACCCTGAATACTCACGAGTGAAGTGCTACAACGGTATCTCCATACGCTTGCGGATTATTCTGTGAACATTAAGAAATACCAACAAGCATTTTTGGCGCCGTTGTCGGGGAACAGTTGTCATATTGCCTTCAAATCTAGTTCGTCCTCGTATAATTTAAAAAAACAAAAAAATATATTTTCTTTTTCTTTAGCTCTACCTTCACCCCTGCTACCCATTCTATCCTCGTATCTTTTTGATTTTCTTATCTCTACCTCTACCCCCGCTACCCTTGGAAGGTTATCCTCGTAGACACCTTCCATCCCTTTGGGATGAGTCTTTAGAGCCATCCTCTCTGGACTTAGTTCCTCATCCGGCTACAAGATTCACCCTCACGCCTTACCGATCAAATCGAGTGAAATAAATTCACATTCATATCCTCGATTATCGATCGATGCCAATCAAATCAAGTGAATCAAAGTTCACATCTTATTCCTTGATTTTGATTGATGCCCAATAGAAGTTATGTTCACGCTTCATGAACTTCTATTGGAGGCTTAGGATGGATTGCTTTTCCACCACATTCATCTTTGATGAAATGTGAGGCTTTCCACCTAAGGAGGGGATGAGTTGAAAGAAATTCATTTCCCTCATGACCTGAACTTGGAATTGTTCATTTGGCCCACAGAGTTACACATCCTCTTTCACTATGGGGCCATGAACATTCCTGAGTTTCTCTATCCGGAGATCAAGCTACTCACTCCATGAGCATGAAGTTTCTTCACAAAAGTCATGCTCATCCTTGACATCTCCGAGATCTTTTGTCTTTTGCACCAAGTCGCTACGTGTCTTACAATCTTCGTAGGGTTTCCAATCATAGACACCCTTTATGATGGTTGTAGATGGTTTTGCTTATCATAATATCTTTGCAGGGCTCGTAGTTGTATTTGTGCACTAACCTTGCAGCTTGAACGACGATAAATCAATAAATGGTGGTGAAGCTGGGAACTATATCACCAGTGATAGCTGCAGGATGAACCCCCATGGTCGAGCTTGCGACCATAAACAAAGCACTGCCGGGAGATAGCCCGGATTATCTTCTCCTAAACAATAAAAGCAAGAACATGTTTTTAAGCATAGTATGCACCTTGGGGTATTCTTGGTCCTAACTATTTTAGGGGACATATGATGCCTGAGAACATAAGGACTGCATCAGCTGAACACTTTGATGCTCTTTGGAGTGGAAATACACTCAAAAGGAGACCCCGACATTGCACACTTGACTTTCACACAAAAGTCCAAGTGTGGGGGAAATCGTATAGCGTCACACTTCAAGTTCCAGCCATCCAAAGGAGTATCCTTGTTTCAAGAAGGTGTCAGCCCTGGCTTGCTTAAAAAAAGAGAGGTGAAAAAAAGGAGAGAGATATAAAAAAAATAAAAAAAGAAAAAAGAAAAAAAATAAAGAGAGAGAAAACGAAAGAGAGAAAGGAAGAAGGAAAGATTGGAAGAGAGTCGACAACCTTCACATAAAACTCCATCCGGTCCTGGCTCCACACACTCAAGCAGCTCACACACGCATACAATCAAGAAAATGCCTCACTTCCTTTCTAGGCCTTTGCTGCCCCACTGAACACACCATCACCGCAGCAATTCCTAGACATCCATCCTATATGCTGATGGTAAGTATACTCGGCAAAGGTAAGATTCACCAATCCCATACTCATTTTTATCTCCAAAGAGCTTGATCATGCAAAAGTCTTGCTTCCTTGCCTATGTTCGTATGCTCTAGTTTGGATGCGTTGGTGCAATACATCCATAGGCTTTTTAAATTAAGCATGGTGCTTAGGTTAAAAATCCTTCTTTAATCAAATTCGGCATGGTGTTGAATTTTGGTTAATGAACTTTGGAGTAATACTATCGTAAACTTTGGATGCATATCTTTTGTGGACTAACCCCTGCAGGGAAACTTTTTAAATTTGTTGGGTAAAGTCCTCAAGTTCATGCTGAAGATAAGGCAAGGCCCTCTCCGCGCTTCGAATAATTAAATTTGCATAACATGCAAGGGAGGTATAAATCACATTTCATTGTACACCATGTCAAATGCCCCTTTGTTTTGTTCATGCAATTTTTTATCCTAGCCTTGCTTGAGTCCAGATGAAAAGGTAAAATTGGTGAATAAAAGGGACAATTTTTTTTAAAAGGAATCTCTATCTCTCTCTCTCAAAAAAGGAGAAATTTGATGAAATAAATTGATGGCAAGCATTTTGGGATCCATTCTAGGTTAATCTTTTGAACCTAATTTTCCTTGAAGCATGGATGTGTACAACAAATCTAAAAAAAATTGTTTCAAAGTTTTTTATACATTCCAAGAGTATTTGTTGTCCACTAACATTTTGCAGGAAAGCAAATGAACAACTAAGGAACAACGTACAGTAACTCCATCATCCACACAATGCTCCTTTATCCCATGGAAAGACAGATGCATGAGGAACCAAGCTGAACAAATGCAAAGTTTTGATTCATGTATATGAAGCTTAACTCTTGCATTTTTGTTCCACGCTAGGTGAGTTCTGAAGGTTAGTATCCCACACACCTCATGTATCCTCACTCATGTCTCCATCCTGCTAAGTTACCCATCATGTCCACTTTGCCATCCCAAGAATACAAAAAAATATAAATAAAATAATAATAATAATATAAAAATAAAATTTGGTGCTTCAAGCACTTCTTGTTTTTTTCACTCAATAAATTTTAGACTCCCCGGTGTTCAAAACCGGTAGAGTCCCTTCTTGTTTCCACTTTTGTTTTCTTTGAATAAAGACAGGTACAGGAATAAGTGTGGGGGAGATCTCTCAAAACCACCAATTTCAAATTAGTTCAAGATCTCTCCCCCAAACATGTTGCACATCATCGAAGGTTCAGCATGCTAAAGAACAGGACAGAAGGAATCCAAGGAGGGATAGTCGAGCTTTTGGTTCGGCAAAACCACCTCTGGCTTCCTGCAGTTCCCTCTTCTTCCTCTTCAGTGATGGTATGTGCGACACATCCCTCACAAACTCCCTCAAACTCCCTAGTTCTTGAGTTTAATCGAATTTATTTGTTGGTCACTAAAATTAAACTCAAAGAACCTTGCAACCCACCTTATGCACTCCATGCGCTTCCATGAATAGACTTGCATACTCCTTATTCCTCGCATTCCTTCCTAGTTCTTGTGAACATATTTCTCCATAGGGACCCCATGCTACCTAAGTAATTGACTAATGTGATATGATTGGATGAACGGAAGCATGCTCTTCCTTGCAAAGTACTTAGAATTTCTTTTCAAAAAAAATCATCAATAGCTTTGTCTCCTTGTAACACCCTAATCTAAATTTCAGTATTTAATAATAAATTTAATTGGTTTATTTAATTTTCTAAGGATTTAATTTGCTTAGCTTGCATTTAATTTAATTTTGTTGCATAAGTAATTAAAATTTATTTTAGGTTTAAACTTGTTTGTGCATTCATGCTGGTGCATGGTTTTGTTCGTTTGAGTGCATAAGGTTTTGAATTCAAATTTGATTTGAATTCAAATTAGTTTGAGTGAGGTTTGCAAAAGAAAAGAGGAAGAAGACCCAGCCCAAACCCAAAACGAGAAACTCAACCCAGCCCAAACTGCCAAACCCCAGCCGGCCCATGGCCATCCTTTTCTTTTCTCTGCGCCAGGCCCATCCCACCGGTCCAAGCCAGCCCAGGCAACCCAGCCCGCCTTCTCCTCCCTTCCCTCCCGCGTCCGGCCCAGTTCCATTTTCCTTGGCCCACCCTTTTTCCCTCACGGCCCGCCTGCCAGCGACCCTCACTCGACCCCGCTGTCCCACACGCGCAGCGCCCGCTCCGCACGCGCTCTGGCCCAGCCCGCGTACACAGCCGCTCCCACTCCCTCCGCAGACAGCGCGCCCCGCTCTCCCTTCACGCGCTCAGCCCGGTCGCGTCACGCGCGCGCCACTCCTTTCCCGGGCCTGCCCCGACGCGCCGGCCCATCTCTTCCGCTCGCTCGCCCGGACGGCCTGCTCCCGCAGCTGCGTCACCCCGCGCCTGACCCCACCAGCCAGCACCCGCACCCCAGCCAGCGCCCGCCCGCGCGTCGCCTTCCCCCCTCGCTGCCACGCCGGCCCCACAGGTCAGGGTCACCTTCTTCCCCGCGTCCTCTGCTCCGCGCAACGCCCGCTCCGCAATCACCGGCGTAGCGGCCGGGGATTGCCTTCCTCAACCGCCCCACGATCCCCGGCGCCCGGCCTTTATTTGGCCCCCGCTACCCCTCTACGCCCTCATCTCGCCACCCCACATCCGCCGCCAGCCTGAAATCCATCACGCCCGTCTTGCCGCCGGAGCCGAGCCGCTGCTCCATCCCGGTCACACCGCACCGCCGTGTTCTAGCCCCGGCAGACCCCGGTGCACCATCACGGGACACGCACGGCCTTCCTGGACGGATCAACAGGCCCGGAGCTCCACCACATCGCTCCTTCCCCGAGCCCCACCGTGTGCCGCCGCGGTCCTCGTCGCCGACCACCCTACGCCGCTCTCTCGCCCGATCCAGGCCCTCGGTGAGCACCCCCAAGGCCCCGCCGTACTTTTGCGCTAGCTACTTTAGTCTATAGCTCACCCCAAAGGCCGCGCGAGCTCACCCCAGCGATGCCCCGCCGCGTTCGCCCGCCATCGCCGCCGCGCGCCCCTCCCCGTACCCCGCAGCGCCTCTCCAGGAGCCCCAGTGGCTTACTCATGCCACGGGCATGCTCCCAGGCCCAAGCCCGGGTCAAATCAACCCCGGGAGTGCCGGATTAGCGAACTCCGGCGAGTCTTTCCCCACGCGCCGCCGCGGGAGCGCGCCGCTGGTGACTTCCGCCGCCGCCGTTGCTCACGTTCGTCCTGGGTCGTTCGATCCAAAATCAACACTCGAGATTAGATCCAAATCCCATCGAACCAAAGCCACGAGATCCCGATCTAACGGCCCGTAAGCGTAGATACCGGTTCGCCTGCAAGTTTTGCGTAAGAGCCCCCCAGCTTTCTAACAATCAACCCGCGATCCAGCCCTTTTCAAAATTAATTACAGCTTAGGCCTGTTTTTAACACATAGCACCCTGAGTTCCTTTAAATTAGAACCCGCAGTCCACCCTTGGCAGTTTTGCGTGCTAACCCCTGCAGCTAAGGTTTATTTATGTTTTAGTCCTTAGTTTTTGTAGAAAACCCCCTGAAACTCCAGTTTTCTTACAAATAAGCCCCTAGAACTTGTTTTAGGCCTAGTTTATGCGTTTTAGCTCCGTTTTTAGCGTTCCTTATATCCACGCGATCGTTGTAACGCATAGAATAGTTTTAGACTAGTTTAGTGTGCTGTTTTTATGTATTGATGTACTGTTTCTTAGTTTTATTAGTGTTTGCTTGTATGCTTATTGTTGTGCTTTGTTTTGGCCATGTGTTCGTGAGTAGACGTTGATCCATCTGAGGAGCCCCAGTACCAGTACCAGGAGCAGCCGTCTTCCGAGCAATTTGAGCAGCAGCCAGAGCAGTACGAGGAAGGCAAGTATAACATGAACAACCTATCACCTTAATTACAATTTCATACTGCATTTTAATACTGTATGCCTTTAAGGATTTCCTAGCCAGTTTATATCCTTTAAATATACCTTTGGGTTGCATTTTGGTTAGTTGTGCTAGGTTGCTGCGCTATAACACACTCTGGTCCTTTTTAATTAAATTGATTAATGGTTTACTTGAACTTAAATCTGAGGGTGGCCCTCTGTGTGGATGAGTGGCTCACGTCTCGTTAAAAGATGTTTTTGTAGAAACATGGTTTAGGGGGCCAGCATGGTGCTTAGTGCTTGGTTGGCCACTCTCCATAAGGACCGGTTCATAGAGCGACAACCTGGGACAACAGCGCTACCACAAGGCTAGAATGGGATAGACTTGGCTTACTAATTAGGTCTTTTTGGTTTGGAGTAACTTACCTGCGGGGCAAGAGTAGTAAGCTTCAATGGTCCCTGCTCCTCCGGCTTGGTCTGTGCTTGGATTGCGCTCCTGTGCTTGTACCCCTGGAGGTGGGCCCCATCGTTGCTGACCTATCTCTCGCGGTTACGCCTTACCAACGAGATTCTTTGTAACGGCCTCGTAGTGAGTCGCTAGTCATCTCACCTAAGGAAGTGTGATGAACCTCTGGCGTAGCTCACGACTTGTGGGTAAAGATGTGCAACCTCTGCAGAGTGTAAAACTGGTATACTAGCCGTGCTCACGGTTATGAGCGGCCCAGATCCTCCTTTTGATTAGTGGAGTTATCTCCTTCCGACGAGGGAGGTGCTTCTCGGGGTTACCTTGGTGGCTTGGTTTTGGTTCTCAGTAGTATCATGATTAAATTTGACTAATCACTATGCAACTGGGTTAATGGTAATTCATCAACTCGTAGTAAATAGCTTTAATAAAATTTTGCCAACACTTAAAAGCTAATGCAGTTGAGTCAGCCAGCCTAGAGCCTCATAGTTTGTGTTATACTTGTTGAGTACAAGTTGTGTACTCACTCTTGCCTCTTCTCTACTTTTTCCTCTTGGCTACGCTACTGCTGCTCAGTTCCTGCCGACACGAGGGAGTTCGTCCAGCGCTACCAGGACTACGAGGACTTCTAGGTGTTCGTCTCCCAGTCGACGTCCCTGTGGCGCCCTGCTTCAGTTTCGGAGAGCTTTTATCGTATTTTGTACTTCGCTTCTGCTGTATCAGACATTTTGTCATTATTGTAATAAATAACATTCGTATTCGCTTTATTATATCTTTTTACGTGATATGTGCTATGATATACTGTTCATTCTGTTGTATATACGTGTGACTTGATCCTGGCACGTATATGATTGCTCGGTTTATGTTCTTTTATAAACCGGGTGTTACACTCCTCGAATTAATGAAAATTCCTACCAAAGCCAAAGTTAGATTTTCATGCTCAACCCTTCATATGCAGTTTGACTTTGCTTTGAGTTTTATCAAATTTTTTACCCTAGTTAGAGACTTGTCATACTCTCATGATCAAGATCACTTACACGTCCACTCACATGCTATACTTCTACACTAGAAGACAACAAACATTGTTATCCACCCACAAAATAAACTCCACATACCATGATTCTCTCTCTCTAAAGTGACCATCAAGGATGTGGGCTATATAAAAAGAAATAAAAGATGCAAACCCAAAGAAGGTATGCCACATGCTCAAAAGGCATGTCAAAAAAAAGATACATACCCAAAGAAGGTATGCCACATGCCCACAAGGCATGTCAAAAAAAAAGAGAGACAAAAAAAAGAAAAAGAGAAAAGAGAAAGATAGTCCACATCCATGGAAAATAAAGAATAGAGATGGATCATGCAAAGGAGTTCATTCACCCTCCACCAAAAACTACCACACACTTGCACATCTTGATCAGATTGTATGACTCGTTTCTACTTGGATCTAGATTTTGACTTAACAATATAAGCAAAGAAAACATGCCTCTTTACTCCTACCCTGAACTCCAGTTATGCCTGATTTGATGATAGGAGAAAAGAAGGCAACAACTATGCCTTGGTGAGGATCTGAAACAAAATGTGTGATTCGAGAGAACAATTTGAGGAGCAAGACTATTCTTTTATTTCAAAATATAAAACCCAAGTTTCTAAGCAGGAAGAGCTAGGAACCTCAAGTCTGCATTGTTCCATTCTTCAATTACCCAAGATATCATGGTAGCCACTAAAAAGTTCACAGAAACAGGAAGAAGCTTGGAATAACTTGTATGCAGGTTACATCAAGGGAGTTGCATCCACCTTAGTCCTTCAAACTTTACTCGAGGACGAGCAAAGGGCTAAGTGTGGGGGTGTTGTTGACGGTCCTTAAGTGCCAAATCCGACTGTCAACTCCTGCAAATAACAGTGACAAAACAAACACCAAACTAGAGATAGGAGTTTAATACTAATCATTTCCACAAGTTTTGGCGAACCACTGTTTTCAGGAGACCATGTTTGCATACGGAAGAAAACCATGCTCAAGCAAAGATAAAAGTACACTTCAAAGCATTGTATGAGAGCACAAGAATTGGAGGGCCACACCGCAAATCAATTCAATCCCCAAGTCCAAGAGAAAAGACACTTCTGACAAATCAGAGGCAGATACAAGGATCCAAGGGCCAAATGACATACCAAACCAACAAAACTTCAGAGGAACACAAAGGAGCAACACCAGGGCCCACCTATCGGTTGTTCAGAGGAAGGAAGGCCTGAGGGGGCGCCATTTAGGGTCGGCCGACCCCCAGGGTCGCCCGACCCCCTACTGGGCCCAAACAGGCCCATCTTTTGCTTGCAGACTCCCACCTCACTGCCTACGCCAGCCCCAGATGGTTCCACCTCGGAAGTTCACTCAAGGATCCACCCTTGGAGGGCTATATAAGGAGGAGGAGAGCCCCCCATTCAACATACAACAAGAGAGGAGGAAGAGCTCCACTCCAAGGCTTAGGCCTAGTACTTAGAAAATAGGGAGAGAGTGAGGGGTAGTTCGGAGGGGTGCCGGCCTGTCGGCGCTCTTCTCCGGCCTTGTACCTCAACGGATGCTTCCTTTCTTAAGTAAGTATTCGTGATCTTCTATGGTAGTTAGTCTTTTAGTAAAGTTACTTTTATTCTTTATTTGCTTGAGGGATCATCATCTGTCCTCGTGACGGGTGCTCTAGTCTGATGGCTCGAGTCGTGGACGGAGTCGGGGCTAGAGTAGTAATCGGTAGCGTAGACGTGGTGTCTAGGCTAGAGGTTACCGTTGTTTGCATACCTTCTCCACTGTCTGTCGGGGTAGGCGGCAGGTGGTGACAGCCATGTCTGTCCCTTGTAGTCCCCCACATGAGGGTTGGGTGTAAAGCTAATAGCCGGATACTCTTGGCAGACCAGGATTAACTAGTGCCTGAAGTAAGCAAGTAGAGGTAGAACCTATCTTTACTAGAACTCTAAGCCATAGGAATCCTCTCTATCCTTGCCTACCTACCTCTTGTTTGTCCTTGGACGAACCAGTTAGAAGGTTAGTACCTCCGTTCCCCATGGAAATACGATACCCTGAATACTCATGGGTGAAGTGCTACAACGGTATCTCCGTACGCTTGCTGATTATTCTGTGAATGTTAAGAAATACCAACAGGTGGCCGGGAGATGGGTTGCCGGCGAGGGGGTGCGGGCGGCGGCGGGTGAGCTCGTCGACGGCGGAACTCCGATCAAGATCTGGCTGGTTTGAGCTGTCGGGGAGCTTTAGGGATCCAAGAGGAAGGTGGCTGCGCTCTCTATTTGGGTCAGGATGGAGTGGAGGGAGGGCTCCCCGTGCGGCCGGCGAGCGGCGGCGCTAATGGAGGGGACGGTGGTGGTTGTGATGGAAGAGATGGCTAGTGGGGCTATTTATAGGCCGTCGAAGGGGAGGATGAGCAAGAGAGAAAGGGGATGAGGTCCTTCGAGCTGCAGGCAAGCTTCCAACAGCGGAGCCGTTCATCCAAGGGGCGGCCGGCGTGGCGCGCATACGGAATGCCAGCTGGGGAGAAGAAGTGGCGGCGGGGGCTTGTGCGCGGCACGTGGGGCGGCGTGGGGCAGCTGGCGGGTGGAAAACCGGCGGCAGCGGCCCAAAACAACGGCGAGCAGCGGCGGGGCAGCACCCCTATTTCTGTGCAGAGGAGGAAGAAGAACTGTGGGTGGACCTAGATGCAAAAAGGAAAGAAGCTAGGGGGTTTTCTATAAAATAAAATTTCCCGTTGATCTAAGGCTCTAATGAAATACTGTTCAACAAGAAAGTTGTGTCACTTTTCAAGATCTACAACTTTCATGTTGTGCAAATTTTCACTAGATCAAAAGGATTTGAAGATATTTTCGAAAATACAAAAGAACTGTATTCCATTAAGGAAAAATACTTTTGATTGCAAAATTTATAATATTTTTGGGCTAAAATACAATATTTTTGCCAAAAGTAATAATTACTAGCATATTTGCAATAAAGCCCAAAACAAAGTTGAAATTACTTCTTAAGTCAAAACTTTTTGCACAAAAGGACCTGCAATTTTCATAATTACCAAAATACCCCTATTTTGCACTGCAAAATTTTTAGCAATCAAACAAGAATAAACATATTATTTACATACTAAACTTTAACTTAGTAACTAGACACAGGAGGTGTCACATTCTGCTAAGATGAAGAACTAAACTTTGAGGAACTCAAGCTCCAAGTGGAGTGTGTTACAAATGAGGTGAGGGTTTCTATTTATAGCTGGCATGGTCGGTGAAATGGTTAACCACTGCAAGATCACACAACCTCTGCTTTGGCTTCCACTCCATGCGAAAGGGCGTCCTTAGAAGACGACATGTGGGGCCGGGCAGCCTCCCCTAGGCCGGCCGGCCTGGGGATGTTGCCACGCGTCCACCAACTTCGTGTGGGCGGCTCTGATCACTTCTGGAGGTCGTTACTTCTGGCGGTTTGATCAACCAACATTCTTTGGGCCGAGCAGCCTAATTGGGGCCATGCGGCCTGGCTTTGGAGGCTTTTTGGCCCTCCGTTGTACCAACACGATCTTCCGTGGCCGTAGATCCTTCCTTGATGAGTAGACATCTTGTTTTATGATCATGGCCCAGGATTCCTTTGCATATGGGTTCAAGCCTTCCGATTCCAACTTGTGCATTTTGGGAAACTACCCATTGGAATGGCTTGAATTCTCCCTCTTGATGACTTTGGTAAATTCTCGTGCAAAAATTCCACAGGAAGTATGCCGGTCGGCCGGACTCGGGCCTTCCGGTCCAAACAGTGTCCGTTTTGGGTCAACTTTGGATATGTTGTTTCTGAGGTCAATTAAACACTAAAACCCTTGGAACTCGTTAGATATAATGCCTATGGCATGGTTATGGCCTAGGTTTCATGAAATCAGGCAGAGTGTTGGCGGCAAAAATTATCGATATCGACCGCCAACAAACACGATGATGATTAATGTTTCTCCACCATGATTGTCTAGGGATAGTTGCTCACTTAGAATAGTTAAATCAAACTAGAATCTTGAAGCTAAAACTTGAAAATAAGGACATACATCTAATTATCGGGTAAGTCTTGCTGAGTATTAGTATATTCAGGTTTGCTTATGGCTTTGTTTTCAGGTGAGTCTTTTGAAGATAGGATCCCTGGTTTGACTTGGCCTTGTACCTTGCCTCCTGGTTGGTCTGTGGAATGGGATACGTCCCCGATGAACAATGACTCTACTTCTACCAAGTGATGTCACGTACGGGCTTAATCGTGGCATCCAGACTCTATGATGTAAAAAATGTTGAATTGTTCTAATCTTTGGGATCGCCTTCGTGTGAGTTGTTGCTTGTTCGACTAGGTTTTCTGTTGGTTCCATCGGGAATTTACCCGAGGGACTGTCAAGATTTCTGTTTGCTGTGCGAGTTAAGCCTAAATTGCCTTTGCGATGATGGTTAGCACACTTAAGTCGATATATTTCAAGCGGTTCTGCCACAGCTGCGAGGGCTTTGCTGCCGGCTTCTGAATTTCGAAGGCAATATCTCTCTTGTTCCATAGTAGGCGAGCGCCGAGAGTACTGTGGATGGTCCTCTGGGTTCCTGAATAGCGCACGCAGGCGATCGATCACAGGCAGGTACCACACTATCAGTGCAGGATTTTTCCTCTGCGTGTAGCACTCATCCTCCTCATCCTTAGGACACGGGATTTGCTTGGCCGTCTTCTTCTTCATCTGTCTTGTCTTGGGTCCCTCGTCATCCATACCCATGCGACGACCAGCATTCCAGTTCTCATACTTACCCCTATACATGATAAAGTGGTTTGGGAATGCATGGAACTTTTTAAGCTTCATCGACACAGGACGAATCATCCTCTTTGCTCAATAGGTATTGGCGGGCACAATGTTACCATCTGGGTATGTGTCAGCAAGCATATGTAACAGGTCGTTGAAGCTAGTGTCGGACCACCCATGGCGATACGTTAGTTGCAGCAACTGGAGGTTAAAATGCAATGTCGTCCAATGCTTCGGATAGTCCTTATACAACAGATCAATTGCCGCCTGCTTCGTCTCTTTGAAATTCTCCAGCCACTTCGGATTCCCAAACAGAATGTCATCTTGGTCCATACTGTTAGCAAGGTTTTCAAAAATCTCTGCATCTTCGGGCCCCAAAAAATCACCCTGCTTATCATCACCAACCCCACCACCATCATTGCCTCCCATGTCTTAGAGAAGATCATGAATGTTAATGTAATCGCGCTTCACACAATCGTCACTCGCTGTTGCTGTTGATGATGAGGGTTCTTGTCCTCTTTAATTCACCGATGAGGGCGTCAGAGAGTTTCGTTCAGATGCACCAGAGACGCTCGGATCTGCTTCACCGTGGAAGTTCCACACGGTGTAATTCTCGATGAAATCATTGCAGATCAAGTGAGATTTCATCACGTTATCTTCATGGAGAAGTTTGTTCTCTCAGCTACGGCACAAACAAATGGTGAGCTCCTCACCCCGACTCACACGATGCTTTTTCACAGTGGCAAGAAATTTTGTCACATGATGCAGGAAAGATATATCGTTGCGAATCCTCGGTAACTTATGCATCCACTCTTCCGTCGGTAACCTGTCCATGAACACAACCTTGCACACACAGCGAGAAATTGAAGTCATATCTGACATATATGTGACACCTCAGGTGTCTAGCTACTAAATTAGAGTTTAATGGGTGAATGTTGTGTTATTCTTGTTTGATAGTTAAAAAAAATTTAGTGCAAAAGCAGGGGGTATTTTGGTAATTATGAAAAATTACAAGTCCCTCTTTGCAAAAAGTTTTGACTTAGGGAGAAATTTCAACTTTATGGAGGGATTTATTGCAAATGTGTTAGTATTCATTACTTTGGTAGCTTTATTGCATTTTAGCCCAAAAGTATTGTAATTTTGCTATCAAAAGTATTTTTTCTTAATGGAATAGAGTTTATTTGAATTTTTGAAAATATCTTCAAACCCTTTGATCTAGTGAAAATTTGCATAACATGAAAATTATAGATCTTGAAAAACTGAACAACTTTCATGTTGGCCACTTTTTCATTTGAGCCCTAGTTCAGTTGAAAATTTTAGTTTACACTTAGGCCCCTAAACTTTTCAAAAATTACAGACAAGTCCACCCAACCTTCTTCCACCTCCAGCCTTGCCGGAGCCGCAGACCGCCGCCGCCGCTGGTTTCCCCGCCCACCGGCCGTCCGCGCCGCCGATTTGAGCGCCGCGAAGCCTCCTTAACTCCTCCTGGCCCCACTCCTCCCCTCGTTGGTGCCTCACCCTTCCTCCACGCCGCGTCGCAGAGCCGCCGCCCCTGTTTTGGATTTCGGCGAGCTCGGCCACCCCTGGAACAGCCTTCCCGAGCCACCTCACCGCCTCCACGCGTCGCGCATGAACCCCCACCGCCTCAAGCACTGCCTTTGCTGGCCTCCATGCCCCGTGCCACGCCGCCCCGCGGGCTCCTTTGCACGCCACTTCGTCGACTGCCCCTGGAAAAGTCAGTACCGCCGCCGGGCCCTGCCCATAGCCTCTGGCGAGCTCATCTTCTCCTTCTCGTGCTCATCCTGCTCATCTCTGGGCTATAAATAGCCCTGACCGAGCCTTATAGTCGGCAGTCTACCACCGCCGCCCTCTTTACCAGCTCCGGTGAGTAGTGCCCACCGTCGACACGCAGCCACAGACCCCCTCTGACCATCCCAACCCCCTAGCTAGCTTCACCCTGACCCCGTGAAGCTAACCAGCCACCTCTCGTCGCCAATCCCTTGTCGGAGCACCGCCGTCGCCATTCACCCTGCCGCCGTGCTCTGCTCCATCACAGACGAGCCTTCTCTGGCCATCCTGCGCCCCACCCAAATTCTCCATCAGGTGCGCCTTGACTCACTGAAGTTCCCTGGCCCCTTGGTCCTCGCCGCCGGCGACCCCCCTCGCCGGAATCCGGCCAGTCAACTTTTTCCCCCTTTGACCCCAGCCAAGGGCCTATTTGCAATGGTTCAAATCTTTCCAGGGACCTTTCTGCAAAATAAACAAGTCCCTTTCTTGTTTTTCTAGTGAACTTTAAAAATTCATTGGAAATTATAGAAAAATCAAAAAAATGCAAAACTAGTTTTGTTGTGTTCCTTTTGATTAGCTCTACAAGGTGATGTCATGAGTTTGATTTGAAACCTTGTGTAGCTAGTTTTATAGGAGTATCATATAGCTCTTTTATTTATATACTACGTTCTAGAGTTGCTGTTCTTGTGAACTTTGAAACATGTGATCTATAAAGTATGTTTAATTTTATGTAATTTTTCTAGACTCATTAGTGGACTCTAGCTTGAGCTTTTAAAAATGTATTGCTTATGTCTTTAAACGGATATTTAAATCCTTCCCATGGAGTATTTTAAAAAACCTTTCTTCATGATATTTTGTGTAGTTAGAGTACTTTACATGGATAATCTGAATTGTTTGATTGATTGAATTTACAACTTTATAGTGAAGGAAAGCTATACTCAAGCACCTCACTATTTTTCAACTATTGCATTTCATATAGAAATCACCCCGTTAGCAGACGGAACGTACGAGCTTATCCAGGAACCAGACGGGGATATTTCTGAAGCTCAGGCCAACGTTGTTGAACTAACTGAAGTCCCGAACTCTGATTCGGAAGAACCAAAGTCTACTGACTCTCTAGACACCATTACAGGCAAGCCCCGAATGAAATTTATTACTATTTAATTGTGCATTTAAGTTATTGGAGTTGAATGAAAACCTTAGATGCATAATTTTAGGTACCTATTGATTGAACACTAGAACTAAGTCCGCCTAAATGCTATGCTAATAGGACCGGTAAAAGTCGAGTGATTACCTGTCACTCGCAAGATTTATAGGAGTTGATTGTTTACATTCTAGCAATCACTATAAGGATCATGGACATATTTGGTTACAAGCTTCATAGTTGAAATCCATCTATGCTGATAAATTACTAAGGCCGCAGTGTGTAGTAGCGGTGGTTAAGCGTTTGAAAGTACTAGCCACATGCCGTAAATATGGTGCGCAGTATGCCTAGTAACTGATCGGCCCGGTAAATGGACATACCTCCCACTCTCTCTTAGAGATAGGAAGATATATTATGTTGCAACACCGCGACTACAAAGATGTGGTGGTTCTCTGTAGTCGGGGAGAGTGGCCCTGATCCATGAACCGGAATGTGAAGCAAAAGGTTGCTTGGGAGTGACTCGACAGTTCTCCAAGCGTGTGTGCTAGGTTTATCCTTGCAAGGTTGGAAATTCGATTCAGAATCGTCCGTTTCTCACGGAATTTGAGACTGCTTGATCCCTTTGCTACATAGAGTCCCTAGAATGATGATGATTCCAAATATGGTTGGATGAAAATAATTCCCCTACCATGTTTGTATAAATAGGTGCACACCTAGAATGTTTAATACAACTAGAATTTGAAAGCTAAAGTTTAACTTAAGGACATACTCTTTGTGGCTTTTCAGCAAAAGAAAACCCAGAACCTTACTAAGCCTAGCATGTCTAGATATGGGGCTACTGTATTGTGACACCCCGACCTATAGTTAGTATAGGAGAATTTGAGAATCTCTCAGACGAGGCAGAAGAGTTATGCTATAGATCCTTTTTTCGGATTTATGTATCTGGAGTTAGCAGCAGTGATGCATGGGCAGTGTTGTCTATACATAGTGGGGTTTTCTCTCTTCTGTGACCTTACCAATCTATGTTCTTTTTATCCCAGCTCAGATGTCGGCAGAACAAAAAGACCTTGGAGACAGTGCAATGGGTGATGGTGTTCATGCAACAGTTTCTGTGGAGCAGCCGATAACGGTACAAGATCAGTCTTCGCAAACAACATACCACCCGAAGAATGGTGAGAAAGCTTGCCTGTGTTGCCAATTCTATGGCGTTCTTTGTCGTCAAATTCGTGCAACTGAAGATGAAGCCACAACTAGGAGGAACCAGAGGTTGTTCTCCAGTACAAAGAGAAAGATGTCTCATCAAGAGCAGCTAGCAGAGGATTCCCTTTTCCTTGACTCCCCATCGGTCGATGAGCTACAGACCATCCAAAAGAGGAAGGATCCTAATTGCTCTAGAGATACACAGGTCAAGCACTCTATGATTATGTTGATGGGTTGACTATCACTATGAATGTGATTCAGCCACGCGGTCGCAAGGAGTTCAAAAAGCAAGCAGCAGAAATAATGCAAGATGGGATGTTAAGTTCACATGGAGGTCAACCAAGTAGCGCCATTCACCGCCGCCGCATGTGATACCAATCTAGGCAAAAAGGTCATTATGCCAAAAGTTGTCCACAGAATGATCAGGATCAGCAGCAGGTGATACCAGGTGTGCGTAGAAATTAATCTCATCCTTGTTTCTCTTTGCTAGCCAGCCCATCAGAATCTCGGGACGAGATTCCTGTAAGGGGTAGGATTTGTAACACCCTAATTTAAATTTCAACAATTAATAATAAATTTAATTGGATTTATATAATTTTCTAGGATTTAATTTGCTGAGCCTTGCATTTATAATTTATTTTTACTTCATAAAGTGATTAAAATTTATTTTAGGGCAAACTTGTTTGTGCATTCATGCTGGTGCATAAATTTGTATTTGTTGAGTGGATAGGGTTTGAATTCAACATTTAGTTTGAATTCAATTAGACTTGAGTTAGTTTGAGAAAAAAAGAAAAGGAAACAGAAAAAGGAGAAGGAAACCCAACCCAAAACTCAGCCCAACCCTTCCTTGGGCCCAGCCCGCGCTTCCTTTCCCTTCTATTCCGCGAGGCCCAGCGAACTCGGCCCAGCTCCCTCTCTCCTGCTCGCTGTGTCAGCCCGGCCTACTCTTTCTCTGCTCGGCCCACCTCCTCCATTTCCCGCAGCCCAGCGCGCTCGCCCGACCCCCGCAGCACTCCTGCACGCTCGCCCCTCCTCTGCCTGACCCACCGGCCCCGCTTGCCAGCCAGCGCAGCCGCGCGCGCCTCCGACCCTGATCCCGTGGCCCCACCTAGCAGCCGTAGTGAGTCGCTCCAACCGCGCTGCGCACGGACGCGCACTCCCCTTCCTGCCACGATTGACCCCACCTGTCGGTGCCCCGTTTCACCCGTTCGCTCCTCGCGACGCTCTTGCTGACAGCCCAGGCCCCCGTGCCAGGTCCGTCTCCCCCTTTCTTCCCCGCGCCGAGCCTGCTCGAGATCACCGGCGAGATCACGGGATCCCTTCCCGCTGCTCCATGCCGCAATCCCTGCCCTGCTCCCTTTAAACCAGCCCGTGATGCCCCACGCACCCACCTCTCCACAGCCGCCGCCGCCTGAACCCTAGCCTCGGCGCCCGCAACCTCGGTGCTCGGAGTAGAGTGCTGCACCCCCACCACCGCGAGCTGCAGGAGGAGCTCCGCCCGGAGGCCAGGAGCACCTCCGAGCCCGCAGCCGCCGACCCTGACCCCTGCACGTCGGGAATCGCCGCGGAGGAGGGACGTCGACCACCCCTGCGCTGCCACGATTCCACCCTGCGCCGCCTCTCGTCGACATCTATGACTGGCAACAGCATCGCACGAGGGTAACGAACACACCATGCCCGTTCTCCGGCCTTTTTTCCTTCTGTTGCACCTAGTTGGCCTCGCCGTAGTTCAGCCGCGCCGCCGGTCCATGGCGAGATCTCTGCAGCGCAACGTAGACCCGCGCAAGCCTCGCTTCGGCTTGCGTTAACTCCGTGCGTAATCACAGCCCCATTTGCCTTTAGGTATACGCCCAGAACAGCGCTGCCACGAGATCGCCGGCGAGCTCCACCGCGCAGTTCCGCCCCCACTATCGCATCCATGTCCCAGAACCTCCCCGGCCCAGTTTAGGCCACGGGTGGATCACACGTAGGGCACTGATCACCCTAGACCCAAGCACAGGACGATTTGCCCCGGAGTGCCGTATTTGGTGAACGCCAGCGAGCCCCCGCGCAGCGCCGCCGCGGAGCAGAGATCCGGCGAGTCCCGCCGCCGCCCCCTCGCGCACAGCACACCTGAGCCGCCCGATCTATTTTGGATGTCCAGGATTAGATCCCGCGTACTGGTTCGCTGGCCTTTTTGGTAAAGAGTCCCTGGACTCCTTTGAAATCAACCCGTAGTCCTCTACAGTTCAAAAGTAATTGAATTCCAGTCCTGTTTTTAGCGTTTAAGCCCCTGAGTTTCCTGGTTTTTGAACCCGCAGTCTAGCCTGGTAGTTTTTGCGAGTTAGACCCAGATCTAAGGTTTAATTACATATAGGTCCCTGGTTTTTGCGCAGAAGCCCCTAGAACTCTATTTTTCTTGCAGTTTAGCCCCTAGACCTTGTTTTAGCTCTAGTTTTCACGTTCTAGATCCGTTTTAGGTGGTTTTTGCGCTCACGTGATCTTTGTAATGCGTAGAATAGTTCTAGCTTAGTTTTGTTTACTGTTTTTATGTATTGTTGTACTGTTTCTTAGTGTTTGCTCTTGTTTGCATGTATGTGTATATGCTCGACTTGTTTTGGCGTTGCGATTGTGAGTAGACGTTGATCCTTCGGAGGAGTACGAGTACCAGGAGCCATCTTCATAGCAGTTTGAGCAGTAGGAGAACTTTGAGGAAGGCAAGTATAACAAGAACACCACCTATCACTTTTAAATACATTTTCATACTGCATTTTAATACTGTATGCCTATAAGGACTTTCCTAGCCACTTTATATCATTTATATATATCCCTTGGGTTGCATTTTGGTTAGTTGTGCTAGGTGCCGCGCTATCACACACTTGGTCCTTTTTAATTAATTTGATTAATGGTATATGCAACTTAATTCTGGGAGTGGCCCGCTTGAGTGGCCCACGTCTCGTTAAAAAGTGGTTTTTCTAGAAACTTGGTTTAGGGGGCTCGCATTGTGTTTTGTGCTAGGTTGGCCACTCTCCATAAGGACCGGTTCATAGAGCGACAACCTGGGACAACAGGGCTACAACAAGACTGGAATGGGATGGTCTTGGCTTACTAATTAGGTCTTTTTGGTTTGGAGTAACTTACCTGCAGGCAAAGGGTGGTAAGCTTCAATGGTCCCTGCTCCTCCGGCTTGGTCTGTGCACCTGTGCTTGTACCCCCATGAGGTGGGCCCCATCATCACCGATCTAACTCTTCGCGGTTACTCCTTACCAACGAGATTCTTTGTAAAGGCCTCGTAGTGTGCTTGCTAGCCATCTCACCTATGGAAGTGTGATGAACAACTAGCGTAGCTCACGACTTGTGGGTAAAGATGTGCAACCTCTGCAGAGTGTAAAACTGGTATACTAGCCGTGCTCACGGTCATGAGCGGCCCAGATCCTCCTTTTGATTATTGGGGTTATCTTCCTTTGGTTAGGAGGGTTTCCCCGGGTGGTTGGTTTGGTTTGGTTCTCAGTAGTTCATAATTAATTTTGATTAATTACTATGTAACTGGATTTTATGGTAATTCATCATCTTGTAGTAAATAGCTTTAATAAAATTTTGCCAAGATTGAAAGCTAATGCAATTAAGTCAGCCAACCTTAGAGCCTCATAGTTTGTGTTATACTTGTTGAGTACAAGTTGTGTACTCACACTTGCCTACTCTACTCTTTTTCCTCTTGTCCTTTTTGGGGATACTCTACTGCTGCTCAGTTCCTGCCGACGTAAGGGAGTTCACCTCGAGCTACCAGGAGTACGAGGACTTCTAGGTGTTCTTCTCCCAGTCGACGTCCCTGTGGCGCCCTGCTTTCCTTCCGACGAGAGTTATCGTATTTGTTTTATGCTTCCGCATACTCTGTATCAGACATTTTGTCATTAATGTAATAAATAACATTCGTACTCACTTTATTATATCTTTTTACGTGATATGTGCTGTGATATACTGTTCATTCTATTGTATATACGTGTGACTTGATCCTGGCACGTATATGATTGCTCGGTTTATGTCCTTTTATAAACTGGGTGTTATAGAGTGGTATCATAGCTATGTCGACTGTAGGACGAAAGCCTAGATAAAACTGGTCGAGTTTTAAGTCTTCTTCTCTCTAAGCCTTGTCTGCTGAAACTATTTTGCTATTATATTCCTTGAATTCTAAGATTTTTACTCGTCTTGCCTTGATTTCTCTCTATAGAATTAGTTTCCATAGATTCTGGCCTGAAGTAAGTCGTCTGACCATCATAGGTGTAAGCTAAATGACCCCTTTATAATAGCACGATAGAATGTTCTGCGACACGTTGTGTTAGTCGAGTCGCGCGATAAACTCGATTAAAGTGTGCACTTTTGAATACTTGTTATTATGCTACATGTTTGATTTGGATTTTTTGAATGATTGCATAGCTTAGTAGTTAAAATTTGTTTAATGAAAATCAGTTTTAAGTTAAAGTTAATTAATTAATAAAGTGAGTTAGAACGTTGGGGTTAAAGCCATGCACTCTATCCTGTCTAGTTTATCATGCCTAAGACTTCCTTGCAGATAGATATCATATCCGTCTGAAATTATTTCTGCAATATCTTTGCTCATACATCTTTTGTTCGAATCAGATGGTGAACACTAGGAGCACCGGTTCCGGTTCTGGCCAGCAGCAGGGGCAGAACAACCAGGGTATCGGGATGCGGATGCCTCCACCCTTGACTCCGGAGCAGTTCTTTCAGCTCCAGATGCAGATGATGGCCACCCTGAACAACACTGTTCATGCACTGCAGAGGTCCACACTTAGCTGCTGCCTCCACCTCCACCACAGCAGCCCTGCGATAGGCGTGCGGAGTTTCTGAGGGGTCACCCGCCGACGTTCTCCCACATGTCTGACCCACTCCAGGCGGACGACTGGCTCCGTGCAGTGGAGCGCCAGTTGGACATCGCCTAGTGCGATGATCGGGAGCGTGCCTTGTATGCAGCAGGATAGCTGCGAGGTGCAGCTTTGGACTGGTGGGAGTCCCACCGAGTTCAGGACCGCGAGGCTTTCACCTGGGTCCAGTTCCGGGAGCAGTTCTACAGCCACAACGTCCCCGCGGGCGTTATGAAGATGAAGGTAAACTCAGATATAATCTTTCAGCATTTCCTTTTGAGCTAGTATCCCCCTTGTTCTATCTTCCTGAAGCATGAGCTAATCATTCGTCTTACATCTATACTTTTCACTTCAGGGAACTATGATGGTCACGGAGTATCGTGATCGCTTCCTTCAGCTCGCTCGCTACGCCCCTGCCGAGGTCGCGGATGACCGCGACAAGTAGGAGCACTTCATGGAGGGACTGGAGGACTACATCCAGTATGCGCTGCTCAACCTCTGCTTCGATGACTTCAACCATCTGGTTGACAGCACGCTCAACACGGAGCGCAAGCATCAGGATATGGAGGACAAGAAGAGGAAGATAACTCCCGTTGCTTCCAGCAGCAACACCCGTCCTCGTCTCCAGCTGCCCCAGCAGTACCAGCAGCAGCAGTACCGGCCGCCTCAGCAGTACCAGCAGTGGCCGCAGCAGTACCCACCTCGACAGCAGCAGCAGGTAGGTCAGGGCCCGAGGTTACCGGCACCTCCGGCTCGTGCTGCTCCACCAGCTCCGTCAGCACCTCAGGCTCCATGGCAGGCAGCTCCTCCTGCCGGACAGCAGGCTCCATCACTCCCTCGCACCTGCTATCACTGCGGCTAGCCGGGGCGCTACGCCAACTCTTGCCCCCGAAAGGGGTAGGCGGGACAGCAAGGGCGCCCAGCTCAGCCCAGGGCGCCACTTTAGGGGAGGGTCAACCACGTTACGGCTGAGTCAGCGGCCGAGGCTCCTAATGTGGTTATTGGTACGTTCATGGTCAATTTATATCCAGTTACTGTGCTTTTCGATACTGGTGCTACACATTCCTTCATTACATAGTCTTTTGTCGAGCAACATGGTATTCGTACTAGCACATTAAAGAGGTGCCTGTTAGTATCTTCACCGGGAGGACAATTGAGGTCTCATACCTTCTGCCCCAGAGTCAGTGTATCCTTAAGAGGTGTAGAATTCAGTACAGATCTGGTGGTGCTAGACACCAAGGGCGTCGATGTCATTCTGGGGATGGAGACTCTTGCTAAGTGGGGAGTCCGGATAGATTGCGCTCAGAGGACAGTCTTGTTATCGGCGTCCAGTGGCCAGCAGGTTACTATCAGTGCAGTGGAACCTTCTGGATTTCTTCATCAGATGGAGGCTAGACCCACGAATGGTATTCGCGTGGTGTTTGAATTCCCGGATGTCTTTCCGGATGATTTGCCAGGTATGCCGCCTAAACGCGACATCAAGTTTTCTATTGATCTCTTGCCTGGCACAGCTCCTATTGCAAAGCGGCCCTACCGCATGGCAGCTATAGAGCATGAGGAAGTCAAGAAGACTATTGATGAGTTGCTAGCCAAGGGCTATATCCGTTGCAGTTTTTCTCCTTGGGCTTTTCCGTTGTTGCTAGTAGATAAGAAGGACGGCTCGAAAAGAATGTGTGTCGATTATCGGGAGCTGAATGCAGTTACCATTAAGAACAAGCATCCACTGCCCCTTATTGAGGATCTATTTGATCTGCTTCAAGGTGCTTGTGTATTCTCGAAGATTGATCTGCATTCGGGCTATTTTCAGCTGAGGATCCGTCCTGAGGATATTCTGAAGATGGCATTCACCTGCAAGTACGGGCTGTATGAGTACACGGTCATGTCTTTCGGCTTGACTAATGCCCCGGCTTTCTTCATGCACTTGATGAACATGGTTTTCATGGATTATCTGGATGTCTTCGTGGTGATCTTCATTGATGATATTCTGATCTTTTCCAAGTCAGAGGCAGAGCATGAAGTTCATCTGAGGCTCGTGTTGCAGAGATTGAGGGAGCATCAGCTGTATGCTAAGTTCAGCAAGTGCGAGTTCTGGATTAATGAGGTTCCATTCCTCAGTCATATCATCTCCAAGGGAGGTATTGCAGTTGATCCGAGCAAGGTGAAGGATGTGCTCGAGTGGGAGACACCGCAGACGGTGAAGGAAGTTCGGTCATTCTTGGGCTTAGCAGGATATTATCGGAGGTTCATTGAGAATTTCTCCAAGATCGCGAAGCCATTGACTTCCTTGCTAGAGAAGAATGCGGCATTCATATGGACTGATGAGCGTCAGATGGCATTTGATGAGCTGAAGAAGAGGTTGACTACGGCGCCAGTCCTTACTCTGCCAGACCAAAGCAAGAGGTTCACGGTGTACTGTGATGCTTCGAAGGATGGTCTTGGTTGTGTTCTGATGCTGGAGGGCAGAGTGATTGCTTATGCTTCACGGCAGTTACATCGGCATGAGCTGAACTATCCCACTCATGATCTTGAGTTAGCCGCAGTTGTGCATGCTCTGAAGATTTGGAGGCATTACTTGTATGGGCAGCAGTGTGATATCTACACTGATCACAAGAGCCTCAAGTATATTTTCACGCAGAATGAGCTGAATATGCGGCAGAGGAGATGGTTAGAGCTGGTCAAGGACTATGACCTGGAGATTCACTATCATCCGGGTAAGGCCAATGTTGTGGCAGATGCTCTGAGCAGAAGAAGCTATGTCAACATGGTCGTTGCTTTCCAGATGCCTCTAGAGTTATGTGAGGAGTTTGAGTAGTTGAGTCTGGGTTTCTTGCATCATACTTCAAGTGTGACATTCGAGGCAGTGCCCACTCTAGAGGCAGAGATCCGGTAGCATCAGAAAGAAGATAAGAAGTTGCAGGAGATCTGTGAGTTGCTCAGGAAGGGCAAGGCTCCTCATTTCAGGGAGGATGATTAGGGTACCTTGTGGTACAAGAACCGGATCTGTGTGCCAGATGTGAAGTATCTCAGGAAGTTGATTTTGAGTGAGGCTCATGATACAGCTTACTCTATGCATCCGGGCAGTACTAAGATGTACTATGATCTCAAGGAACATTTCTGGTGGTATGGGATGAAGCGTTCAGTGGCAGAGTACGTGGCTATTTGTGACACCTATCAGCGTGTCAAGGTTGAGCATCAGAGGCTAGCAGGTCTGTTACAGCCTTTGAAGATTCCCGAGTGGAAATGGGAGGAGATCACTATGGACTTCATTGTTGGATTGCCTCGTACTCAGAAAGGGTACAACTCTATATGGGTAGTAGTGGATCTTCTGACGAAGGTTGCTCACTTCATTCCAGTGAACACAACTTACTCCGGTGCCAGACTTGCAGAGTTGTACATCTCCCGGATTGTCTGTTTGCATGGTGTGCCCAAGAAGATCATATCTGATAGAGGATCACAGTTCACTTCACGGTTCTGGGAGCAGCTCCATGATTCGTTGGATACGAAGCTACGCTTCAGTACCGCCTATCATCCTCAGACAGATGGGCAGACAGAGAGAACCAACCAGGTGTTGGAAGATATGCTGAGAGCTTGTGCTATTCAGTATGGTACTAGTTGGGATAAGTGCCTGTCGTATTTTGAGTTTTCCTACAAAAACAGCTACCAGGCCAGTTTGAAGAAGTCCCCCTTTGAGGCATTGTATGGCAGAAAGTGCAGGACTCCTCTTTATTGTGATCAGATTGGTGAGAAGCAGCTCTTTGGCCCTGACATTATAGAAGATGCAGAGCAGATGGTACAGACTGTGCGGGAGAATCTGAGGATTGCACAGAGTAGGCAAAAGAGCTATGCAGATGGCAAACGGAGGGACCTGACCTTCAGCGTTGATGATTATGTATATCTGAAGGTGTCCTCGATGAGAGGAATCCGCAGGTTTAATGTGAAGGGGAAGCTAGCACCTCGGTATATTGGTCCATTCAAGGTGCTAGAGAGGAAAGGCAAAGTTGCTTATCGCCTGGAGTTGCCTATTAGTCTCTCTAGAGTGCATGATGTCTTCCATATTTCTCAGTTGAAGAAGTGTCTGCGAGTACTTGAGGAGCAGGCACCACTGGATGGGTTGGATGTACAGGAAGATCTGACCTATACTGAGCATCCGGTGAAGATTCTGGAGACATCAGAGAGGGTTACACGGAACAAGCGCATCAAGATGTGCAGAGTTCAGTGGAGTCATCACAGTGAAGCTGAGGCTACATGGGAGCGAGAAGATGAGCTGATGAATACATATCCAGATCTCTTTGCTAGCCAGTCCACCTAAATCTCAGGGACGAGATTCCTATAAGGGGGTAGGGTTTGTAACACTCCAATTTAAATTCCAGCATTTAATAATAAATTTAATTGGCTTTATTTAATTTTCTAAGGTTCTATATGCTTAGACTTGCATTTAAATTAATTTTCTCTCACAAGTAATTAAAAATATTTCTAGGTTAAACTCGTTGTTGCATTCATGCTGGTGCATGGTTTTATTTTGTTTGTTTGCATAGGAGTTTGAATTCAAATTCATTTGAGTTGTTGGGAAATAGAATAGAAAAGAGGAAGGAAAAAGAAGAAAACCAACCAACCCAAAACCCCAGCTTCGGCCCAGCCCAGCCGGCCCTCCTCCTCTCTTTCCTTTTCCTCACTCCGGCCCAGTCCGCCCCGCTCGGCCCAGGCGGCCCAGTTCCCGCGCACGGCGCTCCGCTCCCACACTCCCGGCCCAGCTCACTCTCAGCTCGCGTCGCCCCACATGCACCCTCCCCTCACTGACGAGCCGGCCCCACGTGTCGGCGCCCTCTCCCTCCTTTCCTTTCTTCCTCCCCGAGCTCCGCTGCCCGCTGGATCGCAGCGCCGCACGACCCGCTGCCCCGTGGACCGTCCAACCTCCGCGGGCCCACCAACCAGCCGCCCAGTGCTCGCCCCACCATCTAGAAGCTTCACCCGAGTTCGGATCACGCCAATCCGTTGCGCGATCCACCTCTCACGCGCACGGATCGCGGCCGCAATTATAGCGACGCCCGTGCGGTGCACACCTCCCCAAGATCCCCGGTTCCCTTTAATTGGCACCGCCGCACATCCCTACGTACCTCCCTCGCCACGCCACCACCGCCGCTGCACCCCAGCATCACACCCGCCGTGCTCCGCCGTGCAGAGCACCCTGCTCTGCCGCGGCCACGCTGCTCTGCCACACCACCGCATCCCCAGTGCCGCGCAGTAGCTCCGCCCAGTGCCCAGGAAACTCCCCGAGGTTTCCTTTCCCGACCCCGGTCCTCGCCGTGCCGGAATCTCGCCCGAACCGCCGTTGCAGGTAACACGGCCCGCCGCCGCGATTCCTCGCCGCCGGCGTAGCTCAGGCTTAGCTGACCCCCTCTGCACCTCCGCAGGGCCTGCGCGGATCTTCCATTGGATCAACAGGCCGGACTCCCACTGCAGCGCCTCCCCCACGAGCTCCGGTCAAGCGCCGCATCTACGCCCCCGCCCGGACCTCACCGCCGACCCTGCTGCGCCACGCGTCCGGTCAATCCCGTCCTCGGTGAGCCACACCCCCACCTTCCCTCTCTGTTACGCTAGTTGGTTTAGCCCGTAGCGTACCCTAGCCGCCTGGACTCGCGCACGCCGGCGACCACAACCCGCAGAGCCGCCGCCGCCCACGCGTGCGCAGCTCCGAGCACCCCCGTGCCCCCGCTAAGGCCCTGGGTGGATTACGCGTATCACGAAGTCTACCCCAGACCCCAAATTCGGGTCGAATTGACCCCTGGGGCGCCGAATTGGCCAAACCCGGTGATCCTCCGCCGCGGGAGATGGTCTCCGGTGAGTCCCGCCGCCTCCCCGCGCGCCCAAACTCCCAGAGCCCTCCGATCTGAGCCCAGCGGTCACGATTAGATCGTGGGCCAATTCGATCTGATCCGCCAGATCGTGATCCAACGGCCCACATCCTTAGATACTGGTTCAGCCTGGCACTTTTGATAAAGAGCCCCCCAGCTTCCTAGAAATTAACCCGCAGTCCTGGTTAGTTCAAAAGAAATTCTAGTTTGGCCCTGTTTTTAGCACTTAGGCCCCTGCGCTTTTCTCTTTTCGAACCCGTAGTCTAGATCCTGCGTTTTTACGTGCTAGCCCTTAGAACTAAGGTTTAATTATGTTTAGGTCCCTGGTTTTGTGCAGAAACCCCTAGAAACTCTGTTTTTCTTACAGTTTTGCCCCTAGATCTTGTTTTAAGCCTAGTTTTCACGTTCTAGCTCCCTTTTAGCCGTTCTTTATGTCCACACGATCGTTGTAACGCGTAGAATAGCTCAAGCTTAGTTTTGTTTGCTGTTTTTATGTATTGTTGTACTGTTTCTTAGCTTTTGCCTTTGTTTGCATGTATGTGTATGTGCTGGACTTGTTTTGGCGTTGCGATCGTGAGTAGACGATGAGCTACCGGAGGAGCCCCAGTACCAGTACCCAGAGCAGCCACCACCTTCTGAGTAGTTTGAGCAGCGGGAGCAGTTTGAGGATGGCAAGTATAACATGAACAACACCCATCACCTTTAATTACATTTTCATACTGCATTTTAATATTGTATGCCTATAAGGACTCTACTAGCCACTTTATATCCTTTATATATATCTCTTGGGTTGCATTTTGGTTAGTTGTGCTAGGTTGCTGCTGCTATAACACACTTGGTCCTTTTTAATTAATTTGATTAATGGTATATGCAACTTAATTCTGGGAGTGGCTCGTTTGAGTGGCTCACGTCTCGTTAAAAATTGGTTTTTATAGAAACATGGTTTAGGGGGCCAGCACGGTGCTTAGTGTTTGGTTGGCCACTCTCCATAAGGACCGGTACATAGAGTGACAACCTGGGACAACAGCGCTACCACAAGACTGGAATGAGACGGTCTAGGCTTACTAATTAGGTCTTTTTGGTTTGGAGTAACTTACCTGCGGGCAAAGGGTGGTAAGCTTCAATGGTCCCTGCTCCTCCGGCTTGGTATGTGCTTGGTCTGTGCACCTGTGCTTGTACCCCCGTGAGGTGGGCCCCATCGTCGCCAATCCAACTCTTCGCGGTTACTCCTTGCCAACGAGATTCTTTGTAAAGGCATCATAGTGTGCTTGCTAGCCATCTCACCTACGGAAGTGTGATGAACAACTAGCGTAGCTCACGACTTGTGGTTAAGATGTGCAACCTCTGTAGAGTGTAAAACTGGTATACTAGCCGTGCTCACGGTCATGAGTGGCCCAGATCCTCCTTTTGGTTAGTGGGGTTATCTTCCTTTGGTTAGGAGGGTTTCCACGGGTGGTTGGTTTGGTTTGGTTCTCAGTAGTTCATAATTAATTTTGATTAATTACTATGTAACTGGGTTTTATGGTAATTCATCATCTTGTAGTAAATAGCTTTAATAAATTTTTTCCAAGTTTAAAAGCTAATGCAGTTAAGTCAGCCAACCTTAGAGCCTCATAGTTTGTGTTATACTTGTTGAGTACAAGTTGTGTACTCACACTTGCCTTCTCTACTCTTTTTCCTCTTGTCCTTTTTGGGGATACTCTACTGCTGCTCAGTTCCTGCCGACGCGAGGGAGTTCACCCAGAGCTACCAGGAGTACGAGGACTTCTAGGCGTTCGTCTCCTAGTCGACATCCCTGTGGCGCCCTGCTCAGCTTCCGACGAGAGTTATCGTATATGTTTTACGCTTCCACATACTCTGTATCAGACATTTTGTCATTAATGTAATAAATAACATTCGTACTCGCTTTATTATATCTTTTTACGTGATATGTGCTGTGATACACTATTCATTCTGTTGTATATACGTGTGACTTGATCCTGGCACGTATATGATTGCTCGGTTTATGTCCTTTTATAAACCGTGTGTTACATGGGGTTACCTTGGTGGTTTCGGTGTGGTTCTCAGAAGTTCTTAATTAATTTGATTAATTTCTATGCAACTGGGTTATGGTAATTTCATCAACTTGTAGTAAATAACTTTAATAAAATTTTGCC
This sequence comes from Panicum virgatum, assembly GCF_016808335.1. Taxonomy (NCBI): domain Eukaryota; kingdom Viridiplantae; phylum Streptophyta; class Magnoliopsida; order Poales; family Poaceae; genus Panicum; species Panicum virgatum. The sequence continues at coordinate 32,447,256 of NC_053146.1, read as the reverse complement.
AAGATTAAAAGCTAATGCAGTTGAGTCAGCCAACCTTAGAGCCTCATAGTTTGTGTTATACTTGTTGAGTACAAGCTGTGTACTCACACTTGCCTCCTCTACTCTTTTTCCTCTTGTTCTTTTTGGGATACTCTACTACTGCTCAGTTTCTGCCGACGCGAGGGAGTTCACCCGGAGCTACCAGGAGTATGAGGACTTCTAGGCGTTCGTCTCCCAGTCGACGTCCCTGTGGCGCCCAGCTTTCGAGAGTTTTCGTATATGTATTTTATGCTTCCGCTATATCAGACATTTGGTCATTAATGGAATAAATAACATTCGTACTCGCTTTAATATATATTTTTACGTGATATGTGCTATGATATACTATTCATTCTGTTGTATATACGTGTGACTTTATCCTGGCACGTATATGATTGCTCGGTTTATGTCCTTTTGTAAACCGGGTGTTACAGTGTGGTATCAGAGCTATATCGACTGTAGGACAAAAACCTAGATAGAACTGGTCGAGTTTTAGGTCTTCTTCTCTCTAAGACTTGTCTGCTGAAACTATTTTGCTATTATATTCCTTGAATTCTAAGATTTTTACTCGTCTTTAACTTGATTTCTCTCTATAGAATTAGTTTCCGTAGATTTTGGCCTGAAGTAAGTTAACTGACCATCATAGGTGTAAGCTAAATGACCCTTTATAATAGTGCGATAGAACATTCTGCGACACGTTGTGTTAGTCGAGTTGTGTGTTAAACTCGGCTAAAGTATAATTTTGTATGCTTGTGATTATGCAAATGTTTGATTTGGATTTTGGTTGATTGCATAGCTTAGTGGTTAAATTTTGTTTAATGAAAATCAGTCTTAAATTAAAGTTAATTAATTAATAAAATGAGTTAGATCGTTGGGAGTAAAACCATCCACTCTATCCTCTCTACCTTATCATGCCTTGGGTTTCTCTTGTCTTGCTTGTTGAGAAGAAGGATAGTGCAAAGAGGATGTGATATCCAGGGATTCACCGACGAGGACGTCGGTTTCTGTAAGGGGGTAGGGATGTGACACCCCGGCCTACAGTTAGTATAGGAGAATTTGAGAATCTCTCAGACGAGACAGAAGAGTTATGCTATAGATCCTTTTTTCGGATTTATGTATCTAGAGTTAGCAGCAGTGATGCATGGGCAGTGTTGTCTATACATAGTGGGGTTTTCTCTCTTCTGTGACCTTACCAATCTATGTTCTTTTTATCCCAGCTCAGATGTCGGCAGAACAAAAAGACCTTGGAGATAGTGCAATGGGTGATGGTGTTCATGCAACAGTTTTTGTGGAGCAGCCGAATAACGGTACAAGATCAGTCTTCGCAAACAACATACCACCCGAAGAATGGTGAGAAATCTTGCCCGTGTTGCCAATTCTATGCGTTCCTTGTCGTCAAATTCGTGCGACTGAAGATGAAGCCACAATTAGGAGGAACCAGAGGTTGTTCTCCAGTACAAAGAGAAACATGTCTCATCAAGAGCAGCTAGCAGAGGATTCCCTTTTCCTTGACTCCCCATCGGTCGATGAGCTACAGACCATCCAGAAGAGGAAGGATCCTGAGTGCTCTAGAGATACACAGGTCAAGAACCAAGCACTCTATGATTATGTTGATGGGTTGACTATCACTATGAATGTGATTCAGCCACGCGGTCGCAAGGAGTCCAAAAAGCAAGCAGCAGAAATAATGCAAGATGGGATGTTAAGTTCACATGGAGGTCGACCAAGTAGCGCCATTCACCGCCGCCGCATGTGCTACCAATGCAGGAAAAAAGGTCATTATGCCAAAGTCCACAGAATGATCAGGATCAGCAGCAGGTGATACCAGGTGTGCGTAGAAATTAATCTCATCCTTGTTTCTCTTTGCTAGCCAGCCCATCAGAATCTCGGGACGAGATTCCTGTACGGGGGTAGGATTTGTAACACCCTAATTTAAATTTCATCAATTAATAATAAATTTAATTGGATTTATTTAATTTTCTAGGATTTAATTTGCTTAGCCTTGCATTTATAATTTATTTTTGCTTCATAAAGTAATTAAAATTTATTTTAGAGCAAACTTGTTTGTGCATTCATGCTGGTGCATAAATATTTATTGGTTGAGTGGATAGGGTTTGAATTAAACATTTAGTTTGAATTCAATTAGACTTGAGTTAGTTTGAGAAAAAAAGAAAAGGAAATAGAAAAAGGAGAAGGAAACCCAACCCAAAACTCAGACCAACCCTTCCTTGAGCCCAGCCCGCGCTCCCTTTCCCTTCTTTTCTGCGAGGCCCAGCGAACTCGGCCCAGCTCCCTCTCTCCCGCTCGCCGTGTCAGCCCGGCGTGCTCTTTCTCCGCTCGGCCCACCTCCTCCGTTTCCCGCAGCCCAGCGCGCTCGCCCGACCCCCGCAGCACTCCCGCGCACTCGCCCCTCCTCTGCCTGACCCGCCGGCCCGCTTGCCAGCCAGCGCAGCCGCGCGCGCCTCCGACCCTGATCCCACGGCCCCACCTGGCAGCCGCAGTGAGTCGCTCCCACCCGCGCTGCGCGCAGACGCACACTCCCCTTCCTGCCACGCTTGACCCCACCTGTCGGCGCCCCGTTTCGCCCGTTCGCTCCGCGCGACGCTCTCGCTGACAGCCCGGGCCGCCGTGCCAGGTCCGTCTCCCCCTTTCTTCCCCACGCCGAGCCTGCCCGAGATCACCGGCGAGATCACGGGATCCCTTCCCATGGCTCCATGCCGCAATCCCCGCCCTGCTCCCTTTAAACCAGCTCATGATGCCCCGCGCACCCACCTATCCACAGCTGCCGCCGCCTGAACCCTAGCCTCGGCACCCGCAACCTCGGCGCTCGGAGCAGAGTGCCGCGCCACCGTGTTCCCAGCGCTCCGCCGCACCCCTACCACCGCGAGCTGCAGGAGGAGCTCCGCCCGGAGGCCAGGAGCATCTCCGAGCCCGCAGCCGCCGACCCTGAACCCTGCACGTCAGGAATTGCCGTGGATGAGGGACGTCGACCACCCCTGCGCTACCACGATTCCACCCTGCGCCGCCTCTCATCGACATCTACGGCTGGCAATAGCATCGCACGAGGGTAACGAACACACCCGTTCCCCGGCCTTTTTTTCCTTCTGTTGCCATGCCTCGCCATAGTTCAGCCACGCCGCCGGTCCATGGCGAGATCTCTGCAGCGCAACACGGACCCGCGCAAGCCTCGCTTCGGCTTGTGTTAGCCCCGCACATAATCACAACCCCGTTTGCCTTCAGGTATATGCCCAGAGCAGCGCTCCCACGAGCTCGCCGGCAAGCTCCGCCGCGCAGTTCCGCCCCCACCGTCGCATCCATGTCCCAGAACCTCCCCGAGCCTAGTTAGGCCACGGGTGGATCACACGTAGGGCGCTGATCACCCTAGACCCAAGCACAGGACAATTTGACCCCCGGAGTGCCGGATTTGGTGAACGCCGGGGAGCCCCCGCGCAGCGCCGCCGCGGAGCAGAGCTTCGGCGAGTCCCACTGCCGCCCCCTCGCGCGCAGCACAGCCGAGCCACCCGATCTGTTTTGGACTTCTAGGATTAGATCCCGCGTACCGATTCGCTGGCCTTTTTGCTAAAGAGTCCCTGGACTCCTTTGAAATCAACCCGCAGTCCTCTGCAGTTCAAAAGTAATTGCATTCCAGTCCTATTTTTAGCGTTTAAGCCCCTGAGTTTCCTGGTTTTTGAACCCGCAGTCCAGCCTGGTAGTTTTTACGAGTTAGACCCCAGATCTAAGGTTTAATTCTGTATAGGTCCCTTGTTTTTGCGCAAAAGCCCCTAGAACTCTGTTTTTCTTGCAGTTTAGCCCTTAGACCTTGTTTTAGCTCTAGTTTTCACGTTCTAGATCCGTTTTAGGTGGTTTTTGCGCTCACGCGATTGTTGTAATGTGTAGAATAGTTCTAGCTTAGTTTTGTTTGCTATTTTTATGTATTGTTGTACTGTTTCTTAGTGTTTGCTCTTGTTTGCATGTATGTGTATATGCTCGACTTGTTTTGGCATTGCGATCGTGAGTAGATGTTGATCCTTCGGAGGAGTACGAGTACCAGGAGCCATCTTCAGAGTAGTTTGAGCAGCAGGAGAACTTTGAGGAAGGCAAGTATAACATGAACACCACCTATCACTTTTAGATACATTTACATACTGCATTTTAATACTGTATGCCTATAAGGACTTTCCTAGCCACTTTATATCCTTTATATATATCCCGTGGGTTGCATTTTGGTTAGTTGTGCTAGGTGCCACACTATCACACACTTGGTCCTTTTTAATTAATTTGATTAATGGTATATGCAACTTAATTCTGGGAGTGGCCCGCTTGAGTGGCTCACGTCTCATTAAAAATTGGTTTTTTCTAGAAACTTGGTTTAGGCGGCTCGCACTGTGTTTTGTGCTACCTACTCTCCATAAGGACCGTACGTCATTAAAGCGACAACCTGGGACAACCGCGCAACCACAAGACTGGAATGGGATGGTCTTGGCTTACTAATTAGGTCTTTTTGGTTTGATGTAACTTACCTGTGGGGCAAGGGTGGTAAGCTTCTATGGCCCTCGTACTGAGTGGCATCGTCCGTGCTTCTGTGTCTTGACGCCCACTAGATCTGCTCCATAGTCGAGATTCCTTGTAAAGGCCTCATAGTGAGTTTGCTAGTCATCTCACCCACGGAAGTGTGATGAACAACTAGCATAGCTCACGACTTGTGGGTAAAGATGTGCAACCTCTGCAGAGTGTAAAACTGGTATACTAGCCGTGCTCACGGTCATGAGTGGCCCGGATCCTCCTTTTGATTAGTGGGGTTACCTTGGTGGTTTCGGTGTGGTTCTTAGAAGTTCTTAATTAATTTGATTAATTTCTATGCAACTAGGTTATGGTAATTTCATCAACTTGTAGTAAATAGCTTTAATAAAATTTTGCCAAGATTAAAAGCTAATGCAGTTGAGTCAGCCAACCTTAGAGCCTCATAGCTTGTGTTATACTTGTTGAGTACAAGCTGTGTACTAACACTTGCCTCCTCTACTCTTTTTCCTCTTGTTCTTTTTGGGATACTCTATTGCTGCTCAGTTCCTGCCGACGCGAGGGAGTTCACCCGGAGCTAGCAGGAGTACGAGGACTTCTAGGCATTCGTCTCCCAGTCGACGTTCCTGTGGCGCCCAGCTTCCGAGAGTTTTTGTATATGTATTTTACGCTTCCGTTGTATCAGACATTTTGTCATTAATGTAATAAATAACATTCGTACTCGCTTTAATATATTTTTTTACGTGATATGTGCTATGATATACTGTTCATTCTGTTGTATATACGTGTGTCTTGATCCTAGCACGTATATGATTGCTCGGTTTATGTCCTTTTGTAAATCGGGTGTTACATGTATACCCTTAATCAGATCAGTCTTGCTGAGTATTAGTATACTCAGTCTTGTTGGTGACTCTATTTTCAGGGATGACATTGGAAGATCTAAACACTAGTTTGACTTGGCCTAGCGTTTTACCTTTTGGCTAGTCTATGGAATGGGAACCAACTTCGACCAGCAATGACTCGGATGAATGATGTCATGCTCGGGTTTACCATGACATCTACCCTACGACGTTTGTGTATAGTTGTGTTTTAAATTCCGCTGCAGGACTTCTAAAGTAAGCATAGCTTACTTTTATCTCTTTTCTTCTAAATAAGTTTGTAAAAGCTAGAATTATAACGTACTAGCTTCAAAACTTTGATGTAAATTATACCCGTATCTATGTGATGTTACCCGACAAACCAATGATTATACCGATTATGGTGTGCTTAGATGTTTAGCGTACTCTAGCTGGTATAACTCAGAGTGGTTCTGCCATAGCTGGTATCAGAGCAGGCAAGTATACACCGGATGGTACAACAAACCATAGAAAGGTTTTGAATAAAAGATGTGCTCAACAAAGTGTTTACAAAACTGTGTTGAACTCGTTAAGGATTGTGCTTAGATCGTAAAGCCCTAGGGTGACGATCTTATGGGTATTATAAGGTGGCTATCAGTTATATATATATATATATATATATATATATATATATATATATATATATATATATATATATATATATATATATATATATATATATATATATGATATGTGCTTCTGCAGGTATACTAACCATAGTTCGATAAGTTAAGAGTAGTTAGGATCTGTCAGCTAGAAGAACGTGCATGCATTATTTAAACTTGAATGCTTTGCTTCTTGTTCAAGTTAGTAATGCTTGAACATCTTTTAAGGATTCTTAGAGTGTTTATCTTGATTGATTGGTAATTGGTGAGTGCCTTGTTCTAAAACCTAGATTTAGTTGACCTTAGGAAGGGTAAATTACTTGAGCTTAGATTGAGTTTTGCACCCTTGATCTTTTGTTCAAGGAATGTTTAAGTGATCAACTAGCTTTGTTTATAGTTTGATCATTTTTTATTCTTTTTGAAACTCTATGTTTCAATGAATCATACCTTGCAGCTTTTTGTGTCCCTTTTTGGTGGCATCTTACCATTTGAATTTTTGTTTCAGATGGCTGATGTTCCGGGCACTTCTCTGGTTGGTACGGGCCACACCCACACCAACGGACTCCACTAAGAAGGTTTTCCTCGTCTTTTGTGGGAATCTCTCCAGCTCTTTTTTTACACAGAGCCGCCATAGTATGAATGCTTCACATACACAGCTTGTAGGGCAAGAAATCAATGTAAAGGTGAGCGCAGGGTTCAAGCTGCCAAACGAGCTCGCCTTCCCCCGCGCAACCTCAACAACGAATTCAACAACGTCGCGGATCCAGTTTTCAGAACCCCAATCGCCGCGATGACAGAAGCAACCTTGCGACTCATGCAGATGCCTCAAAACCCGGAGATGGAGCGTGTCATACACCTTGCCAAGAATGCCGTTGAACAACTCGAGAGACAAAACCCATTGTGCTCACTCCACGGCACCCGGTCGAGGGCTACCGCAACAGTCATACCTCAAGCAAGTCGTACTCCTGGAGGCCATCATCGCCAACAACAGCTGCAGCAGCAAAATCAAAGAAACTAGGAGGATCAAGAAGTCGCAAGCAACCATCGACCCACAGGTGGCAAACCACCAGCAAACCAAGCTCCTGGGCCTCAGACAAAAATCACAACAACAACCGCGGGAACAATAGGGAAGAGGTAGCCGATTCCATAATGGACGCATGGGACATCATCAACCCAAGACGCAGATCGCAGCTTGCAGACAATTCCGATCGCTTCCAAGTTCTCAGTAGGGTCTTCGACAACATCGAGTACCCGAAGGATTTCAAGCCTACGAACATCGAAAAGTACGACGGTAAGCAAGATCATGCTCAATAGTTATGTTTATACTCGACCGCTGTTAGTGTTGCAGGGGGAGACACCAACACCAAGGTCCTCTACTTCCCGATGGCTCTGGAGCCCGCACCCCTCACATGGCTCGAAAGCTTGGCGCGCGAGTCCATACACTCATGGGATGACCTCAAGAAGGCCTTCATCGACAACTTCCAAGGGTCGCTACACTGAGTAGCTACTCGACACGCCCTGTCCATGTGCAAGTAGGAGCAAGGCGAGTCGATCAGGTCCTATGTCAAGCGCTTCTTCGACACAAGAGCCACCATCCCCAATGTCGCCGATGATGATGTCATCGACTACTTCTAGAGCGGCATCACCCCAGTCTCTGTACCGTGACTTCGGGTGTAATCGCCCCAAAACGGTAGTGGAGCTACGAGATATGATGCAGCGCTGGACGGTGAAGAAGAGCAAGAATGTAGTCGCTTCCCACGCCGTAACAACGACAACAATGGGAAGTGCCACAACGACCATGGAGGGCCCAACAACCAATGGGATCCTGCGCGTAAACACAAGCCTGACGACACTGTCGGCACTATGGATTGCACCCCGCGTGGTAAGATGGGCGACAAGCTGCAGGACTAGTTCGATAAGATTCTACACAATAAGAGATGTCCAATCCACCCCAAGAGCAACCACTCGATGTGGGAGTGCACGATCCTGAGCAAATCCTTCCAGTCGGCACCTGCAGACGCTCCTAAGAAAAAACAGGACAAAGATGATGAAGACGACAAGAAAGACCCTGATGGTTTCCAACAGCAACAAAATGTCGTCAATGTCATATTTGGAGGAGATCCCAGCTTCTCCAAGCGAGCCCAAAAGCTCCTACTCAGAGAGATCCTTTCAGTCGAGCCAGCAATTCAGAGGCCACTGAAATACAGCGAGGTCCCCATTACCTTCTCCAGGGAAAATCAATGGACCAGCTTCTCTGAACTTGGAAAGTTCCCGCTAGTACTCGACCCAGTCGTCCAAGGCTCCAAGCTCACTCGAGTACTCATCGACGGTGGAAGTGGGCTCAACCTGATCTTCGCAAGTACATTAGCCAAGATGGGCCTTAACTACATGAGTCTACTCACTCCGAGCAAGGCCCCGTTCTATGGCATCATCCCCGGAAATTCTTCCACACCAATTGGCTCTGTCACCCTTCCGGTCACATTTGGTACAGAACAGGACTTCCGGACGGAGTACATCAAGTTCGAAGTAGCCGACTTCGAATCTTCTTACCACGCTATCCTGGGAAGACTAGCGTTAGCCAAATTCATGGCAGTACCACACTACGTGTACCTGCTCCTCAAGATGCCAGGCAATACAGGAGTACTCTCCTTACGAGGAGACCTCCTCAAGTCCATCGAGTGCGACAAGGAAGCAATAGATCATGTTGCCTGTTGACGCTCCTTAGAGCGCCAATTTACGTACCGCAAGCGCACGGATCGTGTAGCTTTTCCCTTAGAGTATTGCCCCAAGGTTTATCAATCCACGAAACAAGTGTATTACAATGCTTATGTTATCGCCGTAAATTAATAGGATTAATTTATGGGCCGAAAGTAGGATGGGCTTAAAACAGAAGAGTAAGAAGGCTTGTAAATCGGCTCCTGCGTGAGCATCTGGGCCACATGGGCCATGTATCCTTAGATTTAGATTAGAGATAGAGTCCGATCGGGACAAGATTAGTTTAGATTGTTTCCCAAGTCTCCGGAATATAAATATGTACCCTATGTTATTCATGAAAAAAAGAACGTCATCACGTCTCGCAAACAACAAACTCGGCGCATCGCCACCCCTAACCTTAGGGTTTCATCCAAGTAAGCGCCATGCTGCCCTGATCGCTCCTCGTGATCAGGGCAGCGTTGTTCTTGCTTTTAACTTGGTATTACTCGTACTGAAGCGTTTTTTATGGTGAGTAATGCTAGTTATCCTGATATTCGTAGCATGGCTTTTAGTAGATCTTTTGTGCCTTGTTGTTTATCATCTACGAATATCATGTTGTCTCTGTGCAGTCACGTTTCAATCTTATGCTAGTTCTTGTCATATAGGATTAGTTGCACAGAGACGACTCCCTGCTTCTTTTATGTTTAATAGATCTGATTTGTCACGGTTTGCTCTTATTCTTGAGAGTTGGCGTAATATCTGCTAGGTTAGGCCTTGCAAACGGGTTGGATGATCCGGTGGTGTTTTAGATGCTTTATCTTAGCTTTAACAGGGAATTGATCCAGGAATCGGCTCTTGCTAGTTCTTAGGCCTCTGTTTTTGGTTATGGTTTAGTTATCTGTTACGTTCATTAGGCCCAGTTACGTGTAGGATGTTCCGATCTAGCAGTGAAGCTTTTACCGTTGTGGGTTAGATCGATTAGATTTAATTGATTCAGTTTTATAGTTATTTGCTTTATCTGTAAATATCCGGATGCAACAGATCTCATCTGACACCGGGACTCGATCGGCTCTTTAAGGCCGATGCAAGAGTCATCCCGGGGAGCCGACTATGGCTCGGACTTACATTTCCACGTGTTTGTGTATGCAGGTCAATCATCACAAGCACATCCACACCTTCCTGATCGGGTATAGGTCAGGTGGCACGCCCTGCGTCTTCACAAGCCGCGGCGCGTTGCTGGAATTGCGGGCCGTCGACGAGGGAGCAGTGCCTGCCAGCGCCCCGGCGACCTCCCGGCTCTTCGTGTTGCCTGTCGCTGCTCGCCGGTGGGTTTTGACCGACAACACATTCTAGCACGCCCAGTGGGACTCGAACCCACAGCAACGCCCACCACACAGATGACGGGAGTTCAATATCAAGAACCCGCTCCCAAGCCCATCACGTATGAAGAACTCCCTCCTGAACACAAGAAGAAGTATGATGAGATCAAAGCTCTGCTGGAAGCCGATCTCATCAGCTCTTTTGAGAGGACCCGCAACCATGGCATCAAGTGGAAGGGGTTCTCACCAGAAGGCGCTCTCGACAACGTAGATCTGTCTGTGCCATCAGAAGAGCGCACCAGAGCCTTGCGTTAGGAGATGAACTACATTGTGGCCCATACGCTTCATCGGCACTCTCAGAGCCTGATGAATGTGCTCGAGCGCGTGGCTCATCGTTTCATCCAAGAGATAATCAAGAACTAGTACTCTCCATCGGGACCAACCCTGGGGGGTCACGCAGAGGAAGCTGCACTGCATTCTAGGCCGCAATTGCCGTTCTCATTTGCGGCTCCAAAACCACAGAGCACGCCGATCTACGCCATCCACAAGATCGGCAATGATCCTTGAGAAGGCCAGTTCCTCACCGAGCCACCCAAGGAGATCCCGCACGGCTACACGTGCGCCTACATCCCTGACAGTGTCAGTCCAGTATGCTCGGTGCAGATGGTAAACCCAGGAGCTTCTGGAGCAGACGCGGAGAAACAAGCGTGGCTGGCAAAGTACGCTCCTGGGCCGAGTGTTGAGCCATCGGCCCCAGGAGTCCTTAGTGTGGAGCAGGTCAGTGCAATACTGAGAGACCAGTTTGGCATCCTGCCCAAGAGGAAAGCGATCGGCTATTCCAAGCCGTATCCAGGTGATTACGATTTGATCCCATTGCCACCCAAGTATCGGCTCCCCGAGTTCACCAAGTTCAACGGGTCGGAAGGAGCCAGCTCCATAGAGCACGTGAGCCGATACTTAACGCAGCTTGGGATGATCTCAGTATCGGATCCGCTGAGGGTCCGGTTCTTCGGCCAATCTCTTACAGGCCCAGCTTTTGGATGGTACGCGTCGTTGGCTCCAGATTCGATTCGAACCTGGAGGCAGCTGGAAGATCAATTCCATACCCAGTATCACTCAGAGGCTGCTGAAGCTGGAATTGCCGACCTCGCCCAAGTCAGGCAAAAGCGAGGAGAGACTGTGTCAGAGTATATACAGCGCTTCAGAGAGGTCAAGAACCGATCCTACTCATCACGCATCACAGAGAAGGAGGCAGTCGACTTGGCTGTTCTGGGGCTAGCTAAGCCGATCATGGATCTGGCTTTCCAGCTGGAGTTCACATCTCTGGCGCACCTAGTGCAGAAGCTTACGGCATATGAGCTTTACCATCCTGAGCTGTACTAGGACAAGTTTAAGCGCCATGTGAACATGGCCCAGGCGGATGAATCTGATGACTCTGGTGAGGAGCAAGAAGTGGCCGTGGCAGAGTGGACTCGGGGAGCAAACCCTGTCTCGTGCAAGTGGATCAAACAGCAGGGACTTGTGAAGGGCTTTGACTTCGACGTGACCAAAGCAGAGCAGATATTTGATCTGCTCCTCAAAGAAAAATAGCAGAAGCTCCCAGAGAATCACAAGCTACCGACGGCACAAGAGTTGCAGGGGAGACTGTACTGCAAATGGCACCACTCGTTCACTCATGCCACGGGTGAATGTAAGGAGCTGCGTCGTCAGATCCAATCGGCTATCGAGCAAGGCCAATTAATTTTGGCTCAACACACGATGAAGGTCGACACGAAGCCCTTCCCACAAGCCAACGTGGTAGAGTTGTCGAATTTCACTCCTACGGGCCAGAATTTTTCATTCCAGATCAACATGGCGGGGTCCGTACGCCGTCATGACAAGCAAAGGAGAGAGGCCGTTTCTGGCAAATGGCCCCAGGGTCAAGATGAACCGGGGCGACAGCATATTACTGAAGAGCAAGTGCGTCACATCCGTAACCAGCTTCCTGCTTTCGATCGGCTTTTAGAAAAGTATGAATATCAGCACAAGTTGCGTCGCCGATATCAATCGGAAGAGGATGAGTACGAGTACCGCACAGGGAGGACACTGGGAAGACGCCAGGCTGTACGCAACCACTGGCATTGCCCGTTCTTCAGGTACTGTTGGAACTCCGGCATGAGCCGATTGCCTACCATAGATGATTGCTTAGAGTGCAGGCCTCGGACACGCCAGCCAGGCAAAACATCAGTGTTCCGGCGCTTGGGTTCCAAGGTGCATCACGATGATCACGTCCAGCGGTCATCCAGGGGTGATTCCGAGCCGGAGGAAGAAGACAGGTACCATCGCCCACGGTGGTGTCCTGACGGGCTTAATCGGTCACAGAAGCGCAGAGTGCAGCGCTTGCATAATCTGGAAGAGGCAGAAGCAAAGTAACTTGACGTCCTGAGGAAGGCGCGTCCGGATCTCGCGGAACAGGTCAAGCGACCACGAAGGGAGGAGAGGCGCCCTCCATGAAAAGAGTGGTGCCCCAAGCAGACGAAAGTCGATGAGAAGCCATCGGCTGATGTGAATATGGTGTTCGTGCTCCCGTCAGAATTCCGGGCACCCCAGCCGGAAGATTCATCTGTTGCACAGTTGGATCTAGGCCCACAGCCGATCATCTTCGAGAAGCCAAAGGAAAAAAGCTACAAACATTTGAAAGGGCTGTATCTCAAGGGCTTCATCAACGGCAAACATGTCAACAGGATGTTGGTGGACACCGGCGCTGCAGTCAACCTGATGCCATATTCAGTGCTACGCCGATTAGGATGTTCTTCTGCCGACCTAATTAAGACCAATGTGATGCTCAACGACTTCAACGGACAACCATCGGAGGCAATGGGGGTCTTTAATGTGGAGCTGACAGTGGGTCGCAAGACTGTGCCAACATCGTTCTTCATCGTCAATAGCAAGAGTACATACACTGTACTGCTTGGGAGGGACTGGATTCATGCCAACTGCTATATCCCTTCCACAATGCATCAGTATCTCGTCCAATGGGATGGTGATGAAGTTGAAGTGGTCCCTGCAGACGATTCTAGCGAAGTCTCGCTTGCAGATATGGATGCCTGGGACGCAGAAGGACAAGAGCCGATCTCAGGGATCGCCCTGGAAGATTGCGATCGGATCGAAGCGACAAAAAATGGACTGAGGCTGGTCTTATCCACTGGCCTCATAGAGTAAAAACATCCTGGCATGCTACGGGGTGTAATAGAAATAGAGAGGCCGGTCCCAGCGATCGGCCCCGAAAAATAGGAAAATCATATTCGGGGTTGGAATTGTTACGTCATGTACATACGATGGCCTGCTCCAGCAGTTGGCCACTCACTGTTTGTTTGGATTTGGATGATAGTGGAAGTATAGTAGCGGCCAGCCCATGCGGTTGGCCAAATAATTTTTCTTGTCATCTCCCTGTGTTTGCCGCCGATCTTGTGGATAACGAAGACTCGCCTGCGTTTGCAGCTGGTTTTTCAGACGACGGCAAGCTGGGACGGGTTCACGTCAGCTGATGATTTGGAAGAGGTTGACATCGGTCCTAGGGATAAGCCACGACCGACATTTATTAGCAAGAAGTTGGATCCGGTCTTGCGTGAGGAGATGATTGCACTACTGAAAGAGTACCGGGATTGTTTCGCGTGGGATTACACTGAGATGCCCGGTCTAGACAGAAGCATCGTCGAGCATCAGCTCCCACTCAAGAAAGGGTTTCGGCCGTTTCAGCAACGAGCACGTCAGATGAAGGCCGAAGTCCTAGAAGAAGTCAAGAAAGAGGTGGAGAAGATGTTGGATGCTGGGTTCATCAGGCCATGCCGGTATGCAGAATGGATCTCTAGTGTGGTACCGGTGCAAAAGAAGGATGGCCGATGGCGTGTCTGCGTCGATTTTAGAGATCTCAACAGAGCGACGCCAATGGACGAGTACCCGATGCCTGTTGCAGAGACATTGATCAACACAGCTGCTAGCCACAAGATGATGAGTTTTATGGACGGTAATGCCGGCTATAACCAGATCTTCATGGCCCCAGAAGACGTGAACAAGACCGCGTTCAAAGTACTAGGCGCGGTCGGCTTGTTCGAATATTTGGTGATGACCTTTGGACTGAAAAATGCCGATGCAACGTACCAACATGCTATGAATTACAGTTTTCATGATCTCATCGGCAAACTGGTAGAGATCTATATTGATGATGTCATGGTCAAGTCCAAATCAGCTGGGGGGCATTTAGAGGATCTGCGTCAAGTTTTAGAGCGGACTCGAAGGTTTGGGCTTAAAATGAACCCAAAGAAGTGCGCCTTTGGAGTATCGGCCGGTCAATTTCTAGGATTCTTGGTGCATGAACGGGGAATCGAGATCGGTGTGAAAAGTCAAGAAGCCATGAAGACAATGAAGCCACCAACTACGAAGAAAGAGTTGCAGAAGCTCATTGGTAAAATTAACTTTGTCAGACGATTTATTTCTAATCTGTCTGGGCGCATCGAACCGTTCATGGGTTTAGTGAAGATCAAATCCGATGATGAGTTTCGCTGGGGGGCAGAACAGCAGCAAGCTTTCGATCGAATTAAAGAATATCTGTCCAAGCCTCCAGTGTTGGTTCCTCCTCAGCAAGATAGGCCATTCTACGTGTACCTATCCGTGGGTGACGCTTCCATTGCTTCGGTATTAGTCCAGAAGCATGACGGCCTGGAGAGGGTGGTCTTCTACCTCAGCAGGCGCATGTTAGACACCGAGACCAGGTACCCTGAAATCGAGAAGCTTTGCCTTTGCTTATTCTTTACATGTACAAAGCTTCGTCATATTTTGCTCTCGGCGGAAACAATTGTCATATGCAAATCGGATATCATAAAGCATATGCTGTCGGCTCCTGTCCTGAAAGGCCGGCTTGGAAAATGGATATTTGCATTGTCAGAATTCGATATTCGGTATCAGCCTGCAAAAGCAGTTAAAGGACAAGCACTGGCGGATCTTGTTGCGGACAGGATCAGCACGGATATTGCTGCACTATTTATTCGTGCTTGGGCTATGTTTTTCGATGGATTGGCTTGTGATGATGGATGCGGTGTGGGAATTCTGTTGGTGTCGCCTCGAGGGGCGACTTACTCCTTTTCCATCATGATGACTACCCCGTGCACCAATAATTTGGTAGAATATGAAGCCGTTCGCAAAGGGATGGAACTGCTCCTTGAAGCTGCTGCAGAAGCGGTGGAAATTTTTGGAGATTCAAAACTGGTGATTTCTCAGCTCAGGGAAGAATATAGATGTGAGAGCGAGGCTCTTTTTCCGATATGGGTGCAGTGCCATGAGTTGATGTCACAATTCAGGTACATCAATTTCCACTGGATACGCAGAACTCTGAACAATGAAGCCAATGATTTGGCTCAGATGGCTTCTGGCTACAAAGAGGTTCAGTTTCTGGAACCTGGAGACTGGAGAGCCGATATCTTCAATTACTTGAAGGATTCGGCTCGGGGGGCACCCAAAAGGATAAGACCTAAGGCCATGAAGTATATTCTGATAGGGGATACCATGTTCTACATGTAACACCCGGTTTATAAAAGAACATAAACCGAGCAATCATATACGTGCCAGTATCAAGTCACACGTATATACAACAGAATGAACAGTATATCATAGCACATATCACGTAAAAAGATATAATGAAGCGAATACAAATCTTATTTATTACATTAATGACAAAACTGTCTGATACAGCGGAAGCGAAGTACAATACGATAAAAACTCTCCGAAGCTGAGCAGGGCACCACAGGGACGTCGACTGGGAGACGAACGCCTAGAAGTCCTCGTAGTCCTGGTAGCGCTGAACGAACTCCCTCGTGTCGGCAGGAACTGAGCAGCAGTAGAGTATCCAAGAGGAAAAAGTAGAGAAGAGGCAAGAGTGAGTACACAACTTGTACTCAACAAGTATAACACAAACTATGAGGTTCTAGGTTGGCTGACTGACTGCATTAGCTTTTAAGTCTTGGCAAAATTTTATTAAAGCTATTTACTACAAGTTGATGAATTACCATAAACCCAGTTACATAGTAATTAATCAAAATTAATTAAGAAACTACTGAGTACCAAACCAAACCAAGCCAAGGTAACCCCGAGAGGCACCTCCCTCGTCGGAAGGAGATAACCCCACTAATCAAAAGGAGGATCTGGGCCGCTCATGGACCGTGAGCACGGCTAGTATACCAGTTTTACACTCTGCAGAGGTTGCACATCTTTACCCACAAGTCATGAGCTACGCCAGTTGTTCATCACACTTCCTTAGGTGAGATGACTAGCAAACTCACTACGAGGCCGTTACAAAGGACACGTTGGTAAGGTGTAACCGCTAAGGAATCAGGCTCCGCAACGATGGTAACCACCTCGAGGGGTACGCACACCAAGCCTCGTAGCCTGGCCACCATTGAAGCTCACCACCCCCATGCCCCGTCGGTAAGTTACTCCCGAACCAAAATGACCTAATTAGTAAGCCAAGACCGTCCCATTCTAGTCTTGTGGTAGCGCTGTTGTCCCAGGTTGTCGCTCTATGAACCGGTCCTTATGGAGAGTGGCCAACCAGGCAGTAAGCACTGTGCTGGCCCCCTAAACCATGTTTCTAACAAAACCAATTTTAACGAGAAGTGAGCCACTCAAGCCACACAGAGGGCCACTCTCAGAATTAAGTTGCATATACCATTAATCAAATTAATTTAAAAGGACCAAGTGTGTTATAGCGCGGCACCTAGCACAACTAACCAAAATGCAACCCAAGGGATATATGTAAAGGATATAAAGTGGCTAGGAAAGTCCTTATAGGCATACAATATTAAAATGCAGTATGAAAATGTAATTAAAGTGATAGGTGTTGTTCATGTTATACTTGCCTTCCTCGTACTGCTCCTGCTGCTGCTCAAAGTGGTCGAAAGACGGTTGCTCCGGGTACTGGTACTGGGGCTCCTCAGATGGATCAGCGTATACTCACGAACACATGGCCAAAACAATGCACAACAATAAGCATACAAGCAAACACTAACAAAAACTAAGAAACAGTACATCAATACATAAAAACAGCACACTAAACTAGTCTAAAACTATTCTACGCGTCACAACGATCGCGTGCACATAAAGAACGCCTAAAACGGAGTTAGAACGCAAAATCTAGGCCAAAACAAGTTCTAGGGGCTTAACTGCGAGAAAAGCTAGGTTCCAGGGGGTTTTCTGCAAAAACCGAGGGTCTAAACGTAATTAATGGGTAGCTGTAGGGTCTAACGTGCAAAATTGCGCTGACTAGACTGCGGGTCCTATTTCTAAGAAGGTCAGGGGTGTGAACATAAAAAAACAGGGCTTGGATTGAAATACTTTTGAGTAAGCCTAGACTGCTTGTTGATACTCAATAACCCGAGGGGCTCTTCTGCAAAAGTCCATGCGCTGACCGGTATTGACTGCGCGAGAACAGATCTGGGCCATGGGATGCGGAACGAACGGCTCAGAGCGCGGCGGGGGTCTGCGTGGGGGTGCTGACGCATGGGCCGCCCTTCAGCGAGAGAGAACGCCAGGCGTCGCTGGTTTGCGGGCCCAGGCCGAGTAGGAGGGCGATGCGGGCTGAGACTGGTCAGTAGGGCCGGTGGTTTTACTGGGCTCGTGATGGTGCGGGTCGACGGCGTGCCGAGCCCCGGCGGCGAGCTCACCGGCGCGACTCAAACCGGTGATTCGGGCTCGGTTTTGGGCTGCGGGTTGGTTCAAAGGGGACAAGAGCGGCGTGCGTAACCCACTGGGGTCTCGAGCGCGGGTCAAGGATGGCCGGAGTAGAGTAAACTGCGGTGGGGGCAGCTCGGCTTGGCAGAGCATCGCCGGCGACGGCATTCTAGAGGCCCCAAAGGCTACGGCTTACCGATTCTAGCACCCAAAAGGTCTAGGGAGAGGTTGCGGTGCTCACCGGGGTTTGAATTGGGTCGGAGATGCAGCGCTAGTGGTCGGCGGTGTGAACCTGGCGGCAGAGCTAGATGGAGCGTGGTGACGGGGTCGACGCGGGGTGTTTCCGGGTACTGGATCTGCCGGAGGGGTCCGTGCGGGCCCTGCGAAGGTGGTCCAGGGGTTAGAAGGACCTGGACTTCGCCGGCGGCGAGCAATCGGGCGGGCGGCGCAACCTTACCCGAGATGGCCTCCGGCTCGATTCCGGCGAGTTGGGTGCCTGGGGTCGGTGCGGAGGTATCAGTGGGCTTCACTGAACCTTGGCGGTGCTCTTGCGCAACACGTAGTGGAGCGGGGCGCCACCGGGGCAGCGGTTCCACGGCGGCGCAGGATCCTATCACGGCGGAGCGGGGCGGTGGTGGTGAGCTAGGGCTAGTGGCGGCGCTGGCGGGTATGATGGGGAGCGGGGGTCCGTGGGAAGCCAATTAAAGGCCAGGCGGCGATCCTGGGCAAGCGTGCTGTGGTTGGAAGGTCGCGCGAAGTTCACGGGATTGACGAGCGCACGCGGGTAAAGCGGATCGCGAGCAACGTCCCGGCGTGATCCGGGCACGGCGCAGCTTCTAGAAGAGGGAAGAGGCGCTAGGTGCAGCCGGCCAGTGGGCCTCGGGCGCGCGCGCGGGGCAGAGCGGGGCCACGGCCAGTGTAACACCCTAATTTAAATTTCCTCATTTATTAATAAATTTAATTGGCTTTATTTAAATTTCTAAGGTTTATTGTGTTTAGTTGGCATTTAATCTAATTTTTTGTTCCTTAAGTAATTAAAATTTATCATAGGTTTAAATTTTTTGTGTTGCATTCATGCTGGTGCATAACTTTAATTGTTTGAGTGTGGTTGAATTCAAATTGGTATTTGAATTCAAACCTTGTTTGATTTAGTAGGAGAAAAGTTTAGAAATAAAAAGGAACCCAACAACCCAAACCCAGCCCAAACCACCTTCCCAAGCCCAGCCCAGCGCTCAGCCTGGCCCGCTCCTTTTCCCGCTTAGCAGGCCCGCTCGCCCTCTCCTCCGCTGGCCCAGGCCGTCTCGGCTCCGCTCGGCCCAGCCCAGAGCGCAACACCTCCACCAGCCTAGCGCCCGCGTACTTCGGCCCAGTCCCGCGTCGCACGGCCCGCCCCGCGGCCTGCCTCCGCCTCGCGCCCGGCCCGCACGCGCTCCCCGCCTCACCCGCTGCCAGGCCGGCCCCACTGGCAGGTTCTTCTCCCCCGCGCAGCGCTCGCCGCGCAACGGCCGCGGCGCCCGCCCGAAATTCTCGCGGATTTCCTTCCCAAGCCGGACCCCGAGATCCCCGGCCCTGCCCCTTTTAACCACCGCGCCGCACCCCCCTGCTCCCTCATCTGCAGCCGCCTTCCCCAAACCCTAGCTCGCCGCTCCGCTGCAGCCCCGCCGTGCCGCACCTCTGCACCGACGTGGCCGCGCCGCTCCGCTGCAGCCCCGCCCCTGCAACTCCCCGCCTTCGTTCCACCTCGACGCGCAGACGCACACCGAAGCTTTTGCCCCCGAATCCGGCCAACAGCAGCTGGGAATTCCGCGGAGAACCACCGCCGGTGAGTGCGCCGCCCGCTCAAAATTTCTCGCCGCCGGTGACGTTCGGGTCGCCCTGAACACCGCTACCCCTTTGCAGCACCCGCGCGGACCTCCTCGACGCACCTGCAGACCCGGAGACGCCCTGCAACGGTCCTTTCCCGAGCTCTACCCGTGCGCCGCCGCTGGCCACCGCCGACAGCTACCCCTGGCTGCAGCTCCGGCCGTTTTGGGCCCTCGGTAAGCACACTCAGGCCATCCCAAGCCTTTTGCGCCTTTTGCCGTAGCCCGTAGCCCCTGGCGTCGCCCAGAGCACTCGCGCCGGCGAGCCCCCGCCGCGCTGACCCGCCGTCGCCGGTGCACCCTCCGCCACAGACCTCCCCGAGCCCAGTAAAGGCCACGGGTGGATCACGCATGACGCGTAGATCCTCCCCGACCCAAGCCCGCTCGATTTCGAGCCCTGGAACGCTAGGACCGCCATCTCCGGCGACTCCGCAGCAGAGCACCGCCGCGGGAGCGTCGCCTCCGGCGACTCGCGCCGCCGCCCCGCGAGCCAAGGAATCGGATCCGCCCGATTCGTTTTGAACGGCCACGATTAGGTCCCGCGACGATCTATTGCTAGCCCTCAGATCTAGATCCAGCGGCCAGAAACCGTGCATAACGGTTAGGCCTGGTTTAATTGCTAAAGAGCCCCTGTAGTTTTTGTTATTCAACCCGCGGTCCTAGCCTTTTCAAAAATAATTACAGTTAGACCCTGATTTTAATAAATAACCCCCTGAGTTTCCTTAAAATAGGACCCGCCATCCAGGTTAGTTCTTTTTGCACGCTAGACCCTGGAACTAAGGTTTATTTACGTGTTAGTCCCTCGGTTTTAGCAGAAAAGTCCCGGGAACTTCAGTTTTCTTGCAAATAAGCCCCTAGAACTTGTTTTTAGCCTAGAAAATGCGTTTTAGCTCCGTTTTTAGCGTTCTTTATATCCACGCGATCGTTGTAACGCGTAGAATAGTTCTAGAGTAGTTTTGTGCGCTGTTTTTATGTATTGATGTATTGTTTCTTAGTTTTTGTTAGTGTTTGCTTGTATGCTTATTCCTGTGCATTTGTTTTGGCCATGTGTTCGTGAGTAGACGCTGATCCAGTTGAGGAGCCCCAGTACCAGTACCCGGAGCAGCCGTCTTCGGAGCAGTTTGAGCAGCAGCCAGAGTAGTACGAGGAAGGCAAGTATAACATGAACACCCCATCACTTTTAAATACATTTTCATACGACATTTTAATACTGTATGCCTATAAGGACATTCCTAGCCACTTTATATCCTTTATATATACCTTTGGGTTGCATTTTGGTTAGTTGTGCTAGGTTGCTGCGCTATAACACACTTTGGTCCTTTTTAATTAAATTGATTAATGGTTTACTTGAACTTAATTCTGAGAGTGGCCCTCTGTGTGGCTTGAGTGGCTCACGTCTCGTTAAAATTGGCTTTTGTTAGAAACATGGTTTAGGGGGCCAGCACGGTGCTTAGTGCTTGGTTGGCCACTCTCCATAAGGACCGGTTCATAGAGCGACAACCTGGGACAACAGCGCTACCACAAGGCTAGAATGGGATAGACTTGGCGTAATAATTAGATCTTTTTGGTTTGGAGTAACTTACCTGCGGGGCAAGAGTAGTAAGCTTCAATGGTCCCTGCTCCTCCTGGCTTGGTCTGTGCTTGGATTGCGCTCCTGTGCTTGTACCCCCGGAGGTGGGCCCCATCGTCGCCTGACCTAACTCTCGCGGTTACGCCTTACCAACGAGATTCTTTTTAAAGGCCTCGTAGTGAGTCGCTGGCCATCTCACCTAAGGAAGTGTGATGAACAACTGGCGTAGCTCACGACTTGTGGGTAAAGATGTACAACCTCTGCAGAGTGTAAAACTGGTATACTAGCCGTGCTCACGGTTATGAGCGGCCCAGATCCTCCTTTTGATTAGTGAAGTTATCTCCTTCCGACGAGGGAGGTGCTTCTCGGGGTTTACCTTGGTGGCTTGGTTTTGGTTTGGTTCCTCATTAGTGATATGATTAAACTTGATTAATTACTATGTAACTGGGTTAATGGTAATTCATCAAACTGTAGTAAATAGTTTCAATAAAATTTTGCCAAGATTAAAAGCTAATGCAGTTGAGTCAGCCAACCTTAGAGCCTCATAGTTTGTGTTATACTTGTTGAGTACAAGTTGTGTACTCACCCTTGCCTCTTCTCTACTTTTTCCTCTTGGCTACGCTACTGCTGCTCAGTTCCTGCCGACACGAGGGAGTTCGTCCAGCGCTACCAGGACTACGAGGACTTTCTAGGTGCTTCGTCTCCCAGTCGACGTCCCTGTGGCGCCCTGCTTCAGCTTCGGAGAGCTTTATTCGTATTTTGTACTTCGCTTCCGCTGTATCAGACATTTTGTCATTATTGTAATAAATAACATTTGTATTTCGATTTATTATGTCTTATTCGTGATATGTGCTATGATATACTGTTCATTCTATTGTATATACGTGTGACTTGATCCTGGCACATATATGATTGCTCGGTTTATGTTCTTTTATAAACCGGGTGTTACAGAGTGGTATCAAAGCCGTATCGACTGTAGGACGAAGCCTAGATAGAACTGGTCGAGTTTTAGGACTTCTTCTCACCAATCCTTGTCTGCTGAAACTATTTTACTATTATACCCCTTGACTTCTATGACTTTTACCTTTCTTGCCTTGATTTCTCTCTCTGAAGAATAGTTTTCGTAGATTTTGGCCTGAATCAGTCATCTGACCACCATGAGTTAGCTAGGTGACCTTTTATAATAATACGATAGCACGTTCTGCGACGCGTTGTGTTAGTCGAGTCTTTTGCTAAACTCGGCTAAGTCGTGAAAATTGTCTGCTTGTTATTATGCTACATGTTTGATTTGGATTTTTGACTGATTGCATAGCTTAGTAGTTTAAATTTGTTTAAAGAAAATCACTCAGATGTAAAGTTAACTAATTAATAAAATGAGTTAGATCGTTGGGAGTAAAACAGTCAACTCTATCCTGTCTACTTTATCATGGCTGAGTCTTTTTCCGCAAAGAGTTATCATATCCATCTGAATTTATTCCTGCAATATCCTTACTCATGAAATCTTTTGTTCAAATCAGATGGTGAACACCAGGAGCACCG
Source organism: Panicum virgatum (assembly GCF_016808335.1). NCBI lineage: Eukaryota > Viridiplantae > Streptophyta > Magnoliopsida > Poales > Poaceae > Panicum > Panicum virgatum. Next base: position 32,424,534 of record NC_053146.1, on the reverse strand, counting down.
GTTCCGGTTCTGGCCAGCAGCAGGGTCAGAACAACCAGGGTACCTGGATCCCGATGCCTCCGCCCTTGACTCCGGAGCAGTACTTCCAGCTCCAGATGCAGATGATGGCTACCCTGAACAACACCGTTCAGGCTCTTCAGCACGCTCACACTCAGCCTCCGCCTCCTCCACCGCCGCAGCCACGCGACAGGCGAGCAGAGTTCCTGAGGGGTCACCCGCCGACGTTCTCTCACACGTCCGACCCTCTTCAGGCTGACGACTGGCTCCGTGCAGTGGAGCGTCAGCTGGACATCGCCCAGTGCGATGATCGTGAGGGAGTTCTGTACGCAGCAGGACAACTGCGAGGGGCAGCTTTGGACTGGTGGGAGTCCCACCCAGTTCACGACCGCGAGACTCTCACCTGGCTCCAGTTCAGGGAGCGTTTCCGTAGCCACAACATCCCCGCGGGCGTTATGAAGATGAAGCAGAAGGAGTTCCTTGCACTGAAGCAGGTAATCTTAAATATAATCATTCAGCGGTTTCTTTTGAGCTAATGCCCCTTGTTCTATCCTTATGAATCTTGAGTTAATCTTCCGATATCTATCTGTCTTTGTGAATTCAGGGGACTATGTCGGTCACGGAGTACCGTGATCGCTTCCTTCAGCTGGCACGCTACGCCCCTGCCGAGGTTGCGGATGACCGCAAGAAGCAGGAGCACTTCATGGAGGGTCTTGAGGACTACCTCCAGTACGCGCTGCTCAACCTCCGCTTCGACGACTTCAACCATCTGGTTGACTGTGCGCTCAACACTGAGCGTAAGCACCTGGAGATGGAGGACAAGAAAAGGAAGGTTGTCCCCGTTGCTTCCGGCAGCAACACTCGTCCTCGACTCCAGCAGCCCCAGCAGTACCAGCCTCAGTACCGGCCTCCTCAGCAGTACCAGCAGAGGCCACCGCAGCAGTACCCACCTCGACAGCAGCAGCAGGCAGGTCAGGGCCAGAGGTTACCGGCACCTCCGGCTCGTACTGCTCTACCAGCTCCACCGGCACCGCAGGCTCCACGTCCGGCAGCTCCTACCGGACAGCAGGCTCAGGGACCTCCTCGCACCTGCTTTCACTGCGGCCAGCCGGGGCACTACGCCAACGCTTGCCCCCGGAAGGCGCAGGCGGGACAGCAGGGACGCCCAGCTCAGCCCAGGGCGCCACTTCAGGGCCAGAGTGAACCACGTGACGGCCGAGTCAGCGGCCGAGGCTCCCAACGTGGTTATTGGTACGTTCATGGTTAATTCATATCCAGCTACAGTGCTTTTTGATACTGGTGCTACTGCATTCCTTCATTACTCAGTCTTTTGTCGAGCATCATGGTATTCATACTAGCACATTAAAGAGGTGCCTGTTAGTATCTTCACCGGGAGGACAGTTGAGGTCTCACACTTACTGCCCGAGAGTCAGAGTTTCTTTGAGGGGAGTAGAGTTCTGTACTGATCTGATGGTGCTAGACACCAAGGGCATTGATGTCATTCTGGGAATGGAGACTCTGGCCAAGTGGGGAGTTCGGATAGATTGTGCTCAGAGGACAGTCTTGCTATCAGCTTTCCAGTGGCCAAGAGGTGGTTATCAGTGCAGTAGAGCCTTCTGGATTTCTTCATCAGATGGAGGCTAGACCCACGGACGGTATTCGCGTGGTGTCTGAATTCCCGGATGTCTTTCCGGATGATTTGCCAGGTATGCCGCCTGAACGCGCCATTGAGTTTTGTATTGATCTCTTGCCTGGCACAGCTCCTATTGCAAAGCGGCCCTACCGTATGGCACCTATAGAGCATGAAGAAGTTAAGAAGACTATTGATGAGTTGCTAGCCAAGGGCTATATCCGTCGCAGCTTCTCTCCTTGGGCTTTTCCATTATTGCTGGTAGATAAGAAGGATGGCTCGAAGAGGATGTGTGTCGATTATCGGGAGCTGAATGCAGTCACTATCAAGAACAAGCATCCGCTGCCCCGTATTGAGGATCTCTTTGATCTGCTTCGAGGTGCTCGTATATTCTCGAAGATTGATCTTCGTTCGGGTTATTTTCAGCTGAGGATCCGTCCTGGGGATATTCCGAAGACGGCATTCACCTGCAAGTACGGGCTATATGAGTATACAGTCATGTCCTTCGGCCTGACTAATGCCCCGGCTTACTTCATGCATCTGATGAACATGGTCTTCATGGATTATCTGGATGTCTTTGTGGTGATTTTCATTGATGATATTCTGATCTTCTCCAAGACAGAAGAAGAGCATGAGGAGCATCTGAGACTCGTATTGCAGAGATTGAGAGAGCATCAGCTGTACGCCAAGTTCAGCAAGTGCGAGTTCTGGATTGACGAGGTTCCATTCCTCGGTCATGTTATCTCTCAGGGAGGCATTGCTGTTGATCCGAGCAAGGTGAAGGATGTGCTCGAGTGGGAGACACCGCAGACAGTGAAGGAAGTCAGATCTTTCTTGGGCTTAGCTGGATATTATCGGAGGTTCATCGAGAATTTCTCCAAGATCGCGAAGCCTTTGACTTCTTTGCTAGAGAAGAATGCGGCATTCATATGGACTGATGAGCGTCAGATGGCCTTTGATGAGCTGAAGAAAAGGTTGACTACGGCACCAGTCCTGACTCTGCCAGACCAGACGAAGAGGTTCACGGTATATTGTGATGCTTCGAAGGATGGTCTTGGGTGTGTTCTGATGCAGGAGGGCAGAGTGATAGCTTATGCTTCACGGCAGTTACGTCGGCATGAGTTGAACTATCCCACTCATGATCTTGAGTTAGCCGCAGTTGTGCATGCTCTGAAGATTTGGAGGCATTACTTGTATGGGCAGCGGTGTGATATCTACACTGATCACAAGAGCCTCAAGTACATTTTCACGCAGAATGAGCTGAACATGCGGCAGAGAAGATGGCTAGAGTTAGTCAAGGACTATGACCTGGAGATTCACTATCATCCGGGCAAGGCCAATGTTGTAGCAGATGCTCTGAGCAGAAGAAGTTATGTCAACATGGCCGTGGCTTTCCAGATGCCTCCAGAGTTATGCGAGGAGTTCGAGCAGTTGAGTCTGGGCTTCTTGCATCATACTTCCAGTGCAGCATTTGAGGCAGTACCGACTCTAGAGTCAGAGATCAGGCAGCATCAGAAAGATGATGAGAAGCTGCAGGAGATTCGTGAGTTGCTCAAGAAGGGCAAGGCTCCTCATTTCAGAGAGGATGATCAGGGTACCTTGTGGTACAAGAACCGGATCTGTGTTCCAGATGTGAAGGATCTTCGGAAGTTGATTCTGAGTGAGGCCCATGATACAGCTTACTCTATTCATCCGGGCAGCACGAAGATGTACTATGATCTGAAGGAACGTTTCTGGTGGTATGGGATGAAGCGTTCAGTGGCAGAGTACGTGGCTATTTGTGACACCTGTCAGCGTGTCAAGGCTGAGCATCAGAGGCCAGCAGGTCCATTACAGCCTTTGAAGATTCCAGAGTGGAAATGGGAGGAAATCACTATGGACTTCATTGTTGGATTGCCTCGTACTCAGAAAGGGTACAACTCCATTTGGGTAGTAGTGGATCGTCTGACGAAGGTTGCTCACTTCATTCCAGTGAACACTACTTACTCCGGTGCTAGACTTGCAGAGTTGTACATCTCTCGGATTGTCTGCTTGCATGGTGTGCCCAAGAAGATCATATCTGACAGAGGGTCTCAGTTCACTTCTCGGTTCTGGGAGCAGCTTCATGATTCTTTGGATACGAAGCTGCGATTCAGTACGGCTTATCACCCTCAGACAGATGGGCAGATAGAGAGAACCAACCAAGTGTTGGAGGATATGCTGAGAGCTTGTGCTATTCAGTATGGTACTAGTTGGGATAAGTGCCTATCTTATGCTGAGTTTTCATATAACAACAGCTATCAGGCCAGTCTGAAGAAGTCTCCCTTTGAGGCATTGTATGGCAGAAAGTGCAGGACTCCTCTCTATTGGGATCAGATTGGTGAGAAGCGGCTCTTTGGCCCTGAGATCATAGATGATGCAGAGCAGATGGTTCAGGCTGTGCGAGAAAATCTGAGGATTGCACAGAGCAGACAGAAGAGCTATGCTGATGGCAAACGGAGAGATCTGACTTTCAGTGTCGGTGATTATGTGTATCTGAAGGTATCTCCGATGAGAGGAATCCGCAGATTTAATGTCAAAGGGAAGTTAGCACCTCATTATGTGGGGCCCTTCAAGGTGCTAGAGCGGAAAGGCGAAGTTGCTTATCGCCTGGAGTTACCTCTCAGCCTCTCAGGAGTTCATGATGTCTTCCATATATCTCAGCTGAAGAGATGTTTGCGAGTACCCGAGGAGCAGGCACCCCTGGATGGAGTCGATGTCCAGGAGGATCTGACTTATACTGAGCATCCGGTGAAGATTCTGGAGACATCAGAGAGGGTTACTCGGAACAAGCGCATCAAAATGTGCAGAGTTCAGTGGAGTCATCATAGTGAAGCTGAGGCTACATGGGAGCGAGAAGATGAGTTGAAGAAGACCTATCCAGATCTCTTTGCTAGCCAGCCCAGCTAAATCTCGGGACTGAGATTTCTGTAAGGGGGTAGGGTATGTAACACCCTAATTTAAATTTCCTCATTTATTAATAAATTTAATTGGCTTTATTTAAATTTCTAAGGTTTATTGTGTTTAGTTGGCATTTAATCTAATTTTTTGTTCCTTAAGTAATTAAAATTTATCATAGGTTTAAATTTTTTGTGTTGCATTCATGCTGGTGCATAACTTTAATTGTTTGAGTGTGGTTGAATTCAAATTGGTATTTGAATTCAAACCTTGTTTGATTTAGTAGGAGAAAAGTTTAGAAATAAAAAGGAACCCAACAACCCAAGCCCAGCCCAAACCACCTTCCCAAGCCCAGCCCAGCGCTCAGCCTGGCCCGCTCCTTTTCCCGCTTAGCAGGCCCGCTCGCCCTCTCCTCCGCTGGCCCAGGCCGTCTCGGCTCCGCTCGGCCCAGCCCAGAGCGCAACACCTCCACCAGCCTAGCGCCCGCGTACTTCGGCCCAGTCCCGCGTCGCACGGCCCGCCCCGCGGCCTGCCTCCGCCTCGCGCCCGGCCCGCACGCGCTCCCCGCCTCACCCGCTGCCAGGCCGGCCCCACTGGCAAGTTCTTCTCCCCCGCGCAGCGCTCGCCGCGCAACGGCCGCGGCGCCCGCCCGAAATTCTCGCGGATTTCCTTCCCAAGCCGGACCCCGAGATCCCCGGCCCTGCCCCTTTTAACCACCGCGCCGCACCCCCCTGCTCCCTCATCTGCAGCCGCCTTCCCCAAACCCTAGCTCGCCGCTCCGCTGCAGCCCCGCCGTGCCGCACCTCTGCACCGACGTGGCCGCGCCGCTCCGCTGCAGCCCCGCCCCTGCAACTCCCCGCCTTCGTTCCACCTCGACGCGCAGACGCACACCGAAGCTTTTGCCCCCGAATCCGGCCAACAGCAGCTGGGAATTCCGCGGAGAACCACCGCCGGTGAGTGCGCCGCCCGCTCAAAATTTCTCGCCGCCAGGTGACGTTCGGGTCGCCCTGAACACCGCTACCCCTTTGCAGCACCCGCGCGGACCTCCTCGACGCACCTGCAGACCCGGAGACGCCCTGCAACGGTCCTTTCCCGAGCTCTACCCGTGCGCCGCCGCCGTCCACCGCCGACAGCTACCCCTGGCTGCAGCTCCGGACCGTTTTGGGCCCTCGGTAAGCACACTCAGGCCATCCCAAGCCTTTTGCAGCCTTTTGCCGTAGCCCGTAGCCCCTTGGCGTCGCCCAGAGCACTCGCGCCGGCGAGCCCCCGCCGCGCTGACCCGCCGTCGCCGGTGCACCCTCCGCCACAGACCTCCCCGAGCCCAGTAAAGGCCACGGGTGGATCACGCATGACGCGTAGATCCTCCCCGACCCAAGCCCGCTCGATTTCGAGCCCTGGAACGCTATGACCGCCATCTCCGGCGACTCCGCAGCAGAGCGCCGCCGCGGGAGCGTCGCCTCCGGCGACTCGCGCCGCCGCCCCGCGAGCCAAGGAATCGGATCCGCCCGATTCGTTTTGAACGGCCACGATTAGGTCCCGCGACGATCTATTGCTAGCCCTCAGATCTAGATCCAGCGGTCCAGAAACCGCGCATAACGGTTCGGCCTGGTTTAATTGCTAAAGAGCCCCTGTAGTTTTTGTTATTCAACCCGCGGTCCTAGCCTTTTCAAAAATAATTACAGTTAGACCCTGATTTTAATAAATAACCCCCTGAGTTTCCTTAAAATAGGACCCGCCATCCAGGTTAGTTCTTTTTGCACGCTAGACCCTGGAACTAAGGTTTATTTACGTGTTAGTCCCTCGGTTTTAGCAGAAAAGTCCCGGGAACTTCAGTTTTCTTGCAAATAAGCCCCTAGAACTTGTTTTTAGCCTAGAAAATGCGTTTTAGCTCCGTTTTTAGCGTTCTTTATATCCACGCGATCGTTGTAACGCGTAGAATAGTTCTAGAGTAGTTTTGTGCGCTGTTTTTATGTATTGATGTATTGTTTCTTAGTTTTTGTTAGTGTTTGCTTGTATGCTTATTCCTGTGCATTGTTTTGGCCATGTGTTCGTGAGTAGACGCTGATCCAGTTGAGGAGCCCCAGTACCAGTACCCGGAGCAGCCGTCTTCGGAGCAGTTTGAGCAGCAAGCCAGAGCAGTACGAGGAAGGCAAGTATAACATGAACACCCCATCACTTTTAAATACATTTTCATACGGCATTTTAATACTGTATGCCTATAAGGACATTCCTAGCCACTTTATATCCTTTATATATACCTTTGGGTTGCATTTTGGTTAGTTGTGCTAGGTTGCTGCGCTATAACACACTTTGGTCCTTTTTAATTAAATTGATTAATGGTTTACTTGAACTTAATTCTGAGAGTGGCCCTCTGTGTGGCTTGAGTGGCTCACGTCTCGTTAAAATTGGCTTTTGTTAGAAACATGGTTTAGGGGGCCAGCACGGTGCTTAGTGCTTGGTTGGCCACTCTCCATAAGGACCGGTTCATAGAGCGACAACCTGGGACAACAGCGCTACCACAAGGCTAGAATGGGATAGACTTGGCGTAATAATTAGATATTTTTGGTTTGGAGTAACTTACCTGCGGGGCAAGAGTAGTAAGCTTCAATGGTCCCTGCTCCTCCGGCTTGGTCTGTGCTTGGATTGCGCTCCTGTGCTTGTACCCCCGGAGGTGGGCCCCATCGTCGCCGACCTAACTCTCGCGGTTACGCCTTACCAACGAGATTCTTTTTAAAGGCCTCGTAGTGAGTCGCTGGCCATCTCACCTAAGGAAGTGTGATGAACAACTGGCGTAGCTCACGACTTGTGGGTAAAGATGTGCAACCTCTGCAGAGTGTAAAACTGGTATACTAGCCGTGCTCACGGTTATGAGCGGCCCAGATCCTCCTTTTGATTAGTGAAGTTATCTCCTTCCGACGAGGGAGGTGCTTCTCGGGGTTTACCTTGGTGGCTTGGTTTTGGTTTGGTTCCTCATTAGTGATATGATTAAACTTGATTAATTACTATGTAACTGGGTTAATGGTAATTCATCAAACTGTAGTAAATAGTTTCAATAAAATTTTGCCAAGATTAAAAGCTAATGCAGTTGAGTCAGCCAACCTTAGAGCCTCATAGTTTGTGTTATACTTGTTGAGTACAAGTTGTGTACTCACCCTTGCCTCTTCTCTACTTTTTCCTCTTGGCTACGCTACTGCTGCTCAGTTCCTGCCGACACGAGGGAGTTCGTCCAGCGCTACCAGGACTACGAGGACTTCTAGGTGCTTCGTCTCCCAGTCGACGTCCCTGTGGCGCCCTGCTTCAGCTTCGGAGAGCTTTATTCGTATTTTGTACTTCGCTTCCGCTGTATCAGACATTTTGTCATTATTGTAATAAATAACATTCGTATTTCGATTTATTATGTCTTATTCGTGATATGTGCTATGATATACTATTCATTCTGTTGTATATACGTGTGACTTGATCCTAGCACGTATATGATTGCTCGGTTTATGTTCTTTTATAAACCGGGTGTTACAGCCAGCAAGCAACGCGGAGGAGTTCGGCGCGGGGAAGATGGAGCTGACGCATGGGTCCACCGGGTCAGCGGGAGAGCGGAGGGAGTGGTTGGGCCGGCGCGGAAGAGAGGTAAAGAGAGAGTGGGCCAGGGAAGGGAAGTGGGCCGCGGGTTTGGGTTAAAAGGATTGGGTTTGGAACCAAGCTGGGCTTTGTTCTTTCTTTTCTTTTTCTATATCCTCTCTCTTTTCTATTTCTAATTCAAACAAAGTTTGAATTCAAATACAAATTTGAATTCGAACCACACTCAAATAATTAAAACTATGCACCAGCATGAAAGCAACTCCAAAATTTAAACCTATGATAAAAATTTTAATTACTTAAGGTATAAAATTTTAGATTAAATGCAAGTCTAACACAATAAACCTTAGAAAATTAAATAAAGCCAATTAAATTTATTATTAAATGCTGGAATTAAATTAGGGTGTTACAGACCCTACCCCCTAAAGAAATCTCGTCCCCGAGATTTAGCTGGGCTGGCTAGCAAAGAGATCTGGATATGTCTTCCTCAGCTCATCTTCTCGCTCCCATGTAGCCTCAGCTTCAGTGTGATGACTCCACTGAACTCTGCACATCTTGATGCGCTTGTTCCGAGTAACCCTTTCTGATGTCTCCAGAATCTTCACCGGATGATCAGTATAAGTCAGATCTTCCTGAACTTCTAACCCATCCAGTGGTGCCTGTTCCTCGGGTACTTGCAGACACCTTTTCAGCTGAGATATATGGAAGACATCATGAACTCCTGAGAGGCTGGTGGGCAACTCCAGGTGATAAGCAACTTCACCTTTCCTCTCTAGCACCTTGAATGGACCAACATACCGAGGTGCTAACTTCCCCTTGACATTAAACCTGCGGATTCCTCTCATCGGAGACACCTTCAAGTATACATGATCACCAACACTGAAAGTCAGGTCCCTCCGTTTGCCATCTGCATAGCTCTTTTGTCTGCTCTGTGCAATCCTCAGATTTTCTCGCACAGCCTAAACTATCTGCTCTGCATCATCTATGATCTCAGGGCCAAAGAGCTGCTTCTCGCCAATCTGATCCCAATAGAGAGGAGTCCTGCACTTTGTGCCATACAATGCCTCGAAGGGGGACTTCTTCAGACTGGCCTAGTAGCTATTGTTGTAGGAGAACTCAGCATACGACAGGCACTTATCCCAACTAGTACCATACTGAATAGCACAAGCTCTCAGCATATCCTCCAACACTTGGTTGGTCCTCTCTGTCTGCCCATCTGTCTGAGGGTGATAAGCCATACTAAAATGCAGCTTCGTATCCAACGAATCATGGAGTTGCTCCCAGAACCGAGAAGTGAACTGAGACCCTCTGTCAGATATGATCTTCTTGGGCACACCATGCAAGCAGACAATCCGAGAGATGTACAACTCTGCAAGTCTAGCACCGGAGTAAGTAGTGTTCACTGGAATGAAGTGAGCAACCTTCGTCAGATGATCCACTACTACCCATATGGAGTTGTACCCTTTCTGAGTACGAAGCAATCCAACAATGAAGTCCATCAGTGATTTCCTCCCATTTCCACTCTGGAATCTTCAAAGGCTGTAACAGACCTGCTGGCCTCTGATGCTCGGCCTTGACACGCTGACAGGTGTCACAAATAGCCACGTACTCTGCCACTGAACGCTTCATCCCATACCACCAGAAACGTTCCTTCAGATCATAGTACATCTTCGTGCTGCTTGGATGAATAGAGTAAGCTGTATCATGGGCCTCACTCAGAATCAACTTCCGGAGATCATTCACATCTGGCACACAGATCCGATTCTTGTACCACAAAGTACCCTGATCATCCTCTCTGAAGTGTGGAGCCTTGCCCTTCTTGAGCAACTCACGGATCTCCTGCAGCTTCTCATCTTCCTTTTGATGCTGCCTGATCTCTGACTCTAGAGTCGGTACTGCCTCAAACGCTGCACTGGAGGTATGATGCAAGAAGCCCAGACTCAACTGCTCGAACTCCTCGCATAACTCGGGAGGCATATGGAAAGCCACGGCCATGTTGACATAACTTCTTCTGCTCAGAGCATCTGCTACAACATTGGCCTTACCCGGATGATAGTGAATCTCTAGGTCATAGTCCTTGACCAACTCTAGCCATCTTCTCTGCCGCATGTTCAGCTCATTATGCGTGAAAATGTACTTGAGGCTCTTGTGATCAGTGTAGATATCACACTGCTGCCCATAAAAGTAATGCCTCCAAATCTTCAGAGCATGCACGACTGCGGCTAACTCAAGATCATGAGTGGGATAGTTCAGCTCATGCCGGCGTAGCTGCCGTGAAGCATAAGCAATCACTCTGCCCTCCTGCATCAGAACACAACCAAGACCATCCTTCGATGCATCACAATACACCATGAACCTCTTCGTCTGGTCTGGCAGAGTCAGGACTGGCGCCGTAGTCAACCTTTTCTTCAGCTCATCAAAGGCCTTCTGACGCTCATCAGTCCATATGAATGCCACATTCTTCTCTAGCAAGGAAGTCAAAGGCTTCGCGATCTTGGATAAAATTCTCAATGAACCTCCGATAATATCCTGCTAAGCCCAAGAATGACCTGACTTCCTTTACTGTCTGCGGTGTCTCCCACTCGAGCACATCCTTCACCTTGCTCGGATCAACAGCAATGCCCCCCTGAGAGATAAAATGACCGAGGAATGGAACCTCGTCAATCCAGAACTCGCACTTGCTGAACTTAGTATACAGCTAATGCTCTCTCAATCTCTGTAACACGAGCCTCAGATGCTCTTCATGCTCTTCCTCTGTCTTGGAGAAGATCAGAATATCATCAATGAAGATCACCACGAAGACATCCAGATAAGCCATGAAAACCATGTTCATCAGATGCATGAAGAAAGCCGGGGCATTAGTCAGGCTGAAGGACATGACTGTATACTCATATAGCCCGTACTTGCATGTGAATGCCATCTTCAGAATATCCTCAGGACGGATCCTCAGCTGAAAATAACCTGAGCGAAGATCAATCTTCGAGAATATACGAGCACCTCGAAGCAGATCGAAGAGATCCTCAATACAGGGTAGTGGATGCTTGTTCTTGATAGTAACTGCATTCAGCTCCCGATAATCAACACACATTCTCTTCGAGCCATCCTTCTTATCTACCAGCAACAATGGAAAAGCCCAAGGAGAGAAGCTGCGACGGATATAGCCCTTGGCTAGCAACTCATCAATAGTTTTCTTGACTTCTTCATGCTCTATAGGTGCCATGCGGTAGGGGCGCTTTGCAATAGGAGTAGTGCTAGGCAAAAGATCAATAGAAAACTCGATGTCACGTTCAGGCGGCATACCTGGCAAATCATCCGGAAAGACATCCGGGAATTCAGACACCACGCGAATACCGTCCGTGGGTCTAGCCTCCATCTGATGAAGAAATCCCGAGGGCTCTGAAGCACTGACTGTCACCTCTTGGCCATCAGATGCTGTCAAGTGAACTGCCCGATGAGCACAATCAATTCTGACTCCCCACTTGGCAAGAGTATCCATTCCCAGAATCACATCGATACCCTTGGTGTCTAGCACCCTCAGATCAGCACTGAACATTGCCCCCCTTATGGCTATACTGACTCGAGGGCTAACAATATGGGATCTCAACTCCCCTCCCGGTGAAGAGACTAGCAGATACTTCTTTAATGGGGTGGTAAAGAAACTATGCTCCTCAACATATGACTTGGTGATGAATGAATGAGTAGCACCAGTATCGAAAAGCACTGTAGCTGGATGGGAGTTGACCATGAACGTACCAATAACCACGTTAGGAGCCTCGGCCGCTGACTCGGCCGTGATGTGGTTCACACTGCCCTGAAGTGGCGCCCTAGGCTGAGCTGGGCGCCCCTGCTGTCCTGCCTGCGCCTTCCGGGGGCAAGCGTTGGCGTAGTGCCCCGGCTAGCCGCAGTGGAAGCACGCGCGAGGGGGTGCCTGCTGTCCGGTAGGAGGAGCTGCCTGCCGTGGAGCCTGAGGTGCTGGCGGGGCTGGTGGAGCACGAGCCGGATGTGCCGGTAACCTCTGGCCCTGACCTACCTGCTGCTGCTGTCGAGGCGGGTACTGCTGCGGCCTCTGCTGGTACTGCTGGGGAGGCCGGTACTGCTGCTGCTGGTACTGCTGAGGCGGCTGGAGGCGAGGACGAGTGTTGCTGCCGGAAGCAACGGGAACGATCTTCCTCTTCTTGTCCTCCATCTCCAGGTACTTGCGCTCCGTGTTGAGCGCGCTGTCAACCAGATGGTTGAAGTCGTCGAAGCGGAGGTTGAGCAGTGCGTACTGGAGGTAGTCCTCAAGACCCTCCATGAAGTGCTCCTGCTTCTTGCGGTCATCCGCAACATCGGCAGGGGCGTAGCGAGCAAGCTGCAGAAAGCGATCACGATACTCCGTGACCGACATAGTCCCCTGAAGTGGCAAAGATAGATAGATATCAAAGGATTAACTCAAGATTCATAAGGATAGAACAAGGGGCATTAGCTCAAAAGAAACCGTTGAATGATTATATTTAAGATTACCTGCTTCAGTGCAAGGAACTCCTTCTGCTTCATCTTCATAACGCCCGCGGGGACGTTGTGGCTGCGGAACCACTCCCGGAACTGGAGCCAGGTGAGAGTCTCGCGGTCCTGAACTGGGTGGGACTCCCACCAGTCCAAAGCTGCTCCTCGCAGCTATCCTGCTGCGTACAAGACACGCTCACGATCATCGCATTGGGCGATGTCCAGCTGGCGCTCCACTGCACGGAGCCAGTCGTCAGCCTGAAGAGGGTCGGACGTGTGAGAGAACGTCGGTGGGTGACCCCTCAAGAACTCAGCACACCTGTCGTGGGTCTGCGGCGGTGGAGGAGGGGGCGGCTGAGCGTGGATCCGCTGCAGTGCCTGAATAGTGTTGTTCAGGGTGGCCATCATCTGCATCTGGAGCTGAAAGAACTGCTCCGGAGTCAAGGGTGGAGGCATCGGCATCCCGGTACCCTGGTTGTTCTGACCCTGCTACTGGCCAGAACCGGAACCGGTGCTCCTGGTGTTCACCATCTGATTTGAACAAAAGATGTATGAGCAAAGATATTGCAGAAATAATTTCAGGCGGATATGATATCTTTCGGCAAGAAAGACTTTGGCATGATAAAGTAGATAGGATAGAGTAGACGGTTTTACCCCCAATGATCTAACTTGGTCTATTAATTAATTTAACTTTAACTTAAAACTGATTTTCATTTAAACAAATTTAACTACTAAATTATGCAATCAACCAAAAATCCAAATCAAACATGTAGCATAATAACAAGCAGACAATTTTCACAACTTAGCCGAGTTTAACATCCGACTCGACTACACAACGCGTCGTAGAACGTACTACCGTATTATTATAAAGGCTCACCTAGCTGATACTCATGGTGGTCAGATGACTGGTTCAGGCCAAAATCTATGAAAACTATTCTTTAGAGAGAGAAATCAAGGCAAGACGGGTAAAAGTCATAGAATTCAAGGGGTATAATAGTAAAATAGTTTCAGCAGACAAGGGTTGGAAAGAAGAAGTCCTAAAACTCGACCAGTTCTATCTAGGCTTCGTCCTACAGTCGATACGGCTCTGATACCACTCTGTAACACCCGGTTTATAAAAGAACATAAACCGAGCAATCATATACGTGCCAGGATCAAGTCACACGTATATACAACAGAATGAATAGTATATCATAGCACATATCACGTAAAAAGATATAATGAAGCGAATACAAATGTTATTACATTAATGACAAAAATGTCTGATACAGCGGAAGCGAAGTACAATAAGATAAAAACTCTCCGAAGCTGAGCAGGGCACCACAGGGACGTCGACTGGGAGACGAACGCCTAGAAGTCCTCATAGTCCTGGTAGCGCTGAACGAACTCCCTCGTGTCGGCAGGAACTGAGCAGCAGTAGAGTATCCAAGAGGAAAAAGTAGAGAAGAGGCAAGAGTGAGTACACAACTTGTACTCAACAAGTATAACACAAACTATGAGGTTCTAGGTTGGCTGACTGACTGCATTAGCTTTTAAGTCTTGGCATAATTTTATTAAAGCTATTTACTACAAGTTGATGAATTACCATAAACCCAGTTACATAGTAATTAATCAAAATTAATTAAGAAACTACATAGTACCAAACCAAACCAAACCAAGGTAACCCCGAGAGTGTAACACCCGGTTTATAAAAGAACATAAACCGAGCAATCATATACGTGCCAGGATCAAGTCACACGTATATACAACAGAATGAACAGTATATCATAGCACATATCACGTAAAAAGATATAATAAAGCGAATACGAATGTTATTTATTACAATAATGACAAAAATGTCTGATACAGCGGAAGCGAAGTACAAAATACGATAAAGCTCTCCGGAGCTGAAGCAGGGCGCCACAGGGACGTCGACTGGGAGACGAACACCTAGAAGTCCTCGTAGTCCTGGTAGCGCTGGACGAACTCCCTCGTGTCGGCAGGAACTGAGCAGCAGTAGCGTAGCCAAGAGGAAAAAGTAGAGAAGAGGCAAGGGTGAGTACACAACTTGTACTCAACAAGTATAACACAAACTATGAGGCTCTAAGGTTGGCTGACTCAACTGCATTTGCTTTTAAGTGTTGGCAAGATTTTATTAAAGCTATTTACTACGAGTTGATGAATTACCATTAACCCAGTTACATAGTAATTAATCAAGATTAACCATGTTACTACTGAGATCCAAACCAAAACCAAGCCACCAAGGTAACCCCGAGAAGCACCTCCCTCGTCGGAAGGAGATAACTCCACTAATCAAAAGGAGGATCTGGGCCGCTCATAACCGTGAGCACGGCTAGTATACCAGTTTTACACTCTGCAGAGGTTGCACATCTTTACCCACAAGTCGTGAGCTACGCCAGAGGTTCATCACACTTCCTTAGGTGAGATGACTGGCGACTCACTACGAGGCCGTTACAAAGAATCTCGTTGGTAAGGCGTAACCGCGAGAGATAGGTCAGCGACGATGGGGCCCACCTCCGGGGGTACAAGCACAGGAGCGCAATCCAAGCACAGACCAAGCCGGAGGAGCAGGGACCATTGAAGCTTACTACTCTTGCCCCGCAGGTAAGTTACTCCAAACCAAAAAGACCTAATTAATAAGCCAAGTCTATCCCATTCTAGCCTTGTGGTAGCGCTGTTGTCCCAGGTTGTTGCTCTATGAACCGGTCCTTATGGAGAGTGGCCAACCAAGCACTAAGCACCGTGCTGGCCCCCTAAACCATGTTTCTACAAAAACATCTTTTAACGAGACGTGAGCCACTCATCCACACAGAGGGCCACTCTCAGAATTAAGTTCAAGTAAACCATTAATCAATTTAATTAAAAAGGACCAGAGTGTGTTATGGCGCAGCAACCTAGCACAACTAACTAAAATGCAAGCCAAAGGTATATTTAAAGGATATAAACTGGCTAGGAAAGTCCTTAAAGGCATACAGTATTAAAATGCAGTATGAAAATGTATTTAAAAGTTATGGGTTGTTCATGTTATACTTGCCTTCCTCGTACTGCTCTGGCTGCTGCTCAAACTGCTCCGAAGACGGCTGCTCCGGGTACTGGTACTGGGGCTCCTCAGATGGATCAACGTCTACTCACGAACACATGGCCAAAACAACGCACAGCAATAAGCATACAAGCAAACACTAACAAAAACTAAGAAACAGTACATCCATACATAAAAACAGCACACTAAACTAGACTAAAACTATTCTACGCGCTACAACGATCGCGTGGATAAAAAGAACGCTAAAAACGGAGCTAAAACGCATAAACTAGGCCAAAAACAAGTTCTAGGGGCTTATTTGTAAGAAAACTGAAGTTTCAGGGGCTTTTCTGCTAAAACCGAGGGCTAAAACATAATTAAAGGATAAACCTAGGGTCTAACGCGTAAAAGAAAGAGTGCTGGATGGCGGGTTTGATATTTAACAAGCTCAGGGGGGTCTGCGCAAAAATTTGGGCCAAACTGTAATTATTTTTCAAGGTAGGTGGACTGCGGGTTGATTCTAGGAAAACTACGGGGTTCTTTAACAAAAATGCCAGGCGAACCGGTATCCTTGGATCCAGGCCGTTGGATTTAGATCTGGCGGTCTACATCTAATGGATCCAAGATCTAATCGCGCGCGTTGAATCCGGATCGGACGACGCAGGGGGGTTGGGCGCGCGAGCGGCGGCGGTAGGTCGCCGGCGGCTCTGTTCCACGGCGGCGCGGCGGGAAACTCGCCGGACTTGGCCAAATCTGGCCGTCCGGGGGTCAAATCGACCCGTTCTTGGGTCTGGGGTGACCTACGGGGCACGTGTAGTCCACCTGGGCTCTAAACGGAGCTCGGGGAGGCTCGGCTGGGGCTCGCCACGGCGCGGGGCGGACTGCGCGGCAGCGCATCGCCGGCGCTGGGTGGTTTTTGGTTTCCCGGCGCTACGTCTACCAAAATCTAGCGCCAAAAGAAAGAGCGGATCGTCGTGAGGCTCACCGAGGGCGCGGGGTGGACGGATCCGTAGCGTGGAGGGGTCGGCGGCGAGTTTGGCGGCGGCGCAGAGGCGGCACTTGAGGAGGGGTTGAAGGAGGGCGCTCCCGAGCTTCTGGACGGCGTGGACCCACTTGGGGCAAGGCTGCGGAGCAAGCCAAGGGGTCAGGACGGCCGGGGGGGGTGACGACGGCGAGCAATTGCTCAAAAAAAATCAGGGAACTCACCGGCGGCGGTCCGGTGCGATTCCGGCACGGTCGTGGCTCGAATCGGGGCAAGCGAGCTCGGAGTGAACCCTGGGCTCAGGGCGGATCTCTGGTGGGGCTCGGCAGGAGCGGGGGCGCGGTAGGGCGTTGTGGCCGTGGCAGCGCCGGCGTGCGGTGCGGCGGAGCAAGGCGCGGCGGAGCAGAGCGGCGTGGGGGTTGGCGGCTAGGGTTGGAGGGAGCAGGGGGGTCCGCGGGCGGTATTTAAAGGGCGGCGGCCAACTTGGGCGTGCGTGCCCGGTTTGGAAGGCCGGCGAGATCCCAGGCGAGGATCCCGGCTTCGGTTGCGCGGGGGAGGGAGACGGATCTGGCAGGTGGGCCAGGCCGGTCAGCGGGGTGCGGGTGATGCGCGGAGAGGGCAGCTGGCAGGTGGGTCCGACGGGCGGGGCCGGGCTGCTGCGCGAGGGGGGGCGCTGGGCTGGTTGAGGCGCTGCGTCCTGGGCCGGACCGGCGGCTTGGGCCAGCGGGGGAGAGGGCGAGCGGGCCTGGGCTGAGGTTTGGGCCGCGGGGAGGGAGGTGGGTTTGGGCTGGGAAGTTGGGTTTGGGTTTTGCTTTGGGTTTTTTTTTCCTTTTCTACTTCTATTTCTATTCTATTTCTCACTCAAGCTCAACTATTTGAATTCAAAAGAAATTTTGAATTCAAACCCCTATGAAATCAAACAATGAAAACAATGCATCAGCATGAATGCATCAACAAAGTTAAACCTAAGAAAATTTTAATTACTTGTGAAACAAAAACTAGATTAAATGCAAGACTAACACAATAAACCTTAGGAATTTGAATAAAGCCAATTAAATTTATTATTAAATGCTGAAATTTAAATTAGGGTGTTACAGACCCTACCCCCTTAAAGAAATCTCGTCCCCGAGATTTAGCTGGGCTGGCTAGCAAAGAGATCGGGATATGTCTTCATCAGCTCATCTTCTCGCTCCCAAGTAGCCTCAGCTTCTCTGTGATGACTCCACTGAACTCTGCACATCCTGATGCGCTTGTTCCGAGTAACCCGTTCTGATGTCTCCAGAATCTTCATCGGATGCTCAGTATAAGTCAGATCTTCCTGCACATCCACTCCATCCAGTGGTGCCTGCTCCTCGGGTACTCGCAAACACCTCTTCAACTGTGATATATGGAAGACATCATGAACTCCTGAGAGGCTGAGAGGTAACTCCAGGCGATAAGCAACTTCGCCTTTCCGCTCTAGCACCTTGAATGGGCCCACATACCGAGGTGCTAACTTCCCTTTGACGTTAAATCTGCGGATTCCTCGCATCGGAGACACCTTCAGATACACATAATCACCGACACTGAAAGTCAGGTCTCTCCGCTTGCCATCAGCATAGCTCTTCTGTCTGCTCTGTGCAATCCTCAGATTTTCTCGCACTGCCTGAACCATCTGCTCTGCATCATCTATGATCTCAGGGCCAAAGAGCTGCTTCTCACCAATCTGATCCCAATAGAGAGGAGTCCTGCACTTTCTGCCATACAATGCCTCGAAGGGAGACTTCTTCAGACTGGCCTGATAGCTGTTGTTATATGAGAACTCACCATATGACAGGCACTTATCCCAACTAGTACCGTACTGAATAGCACAAGCTCTCAGCATATCCTCCAACACTTGGTTGGTTCTCTCTGTCTACCCATCTGTCTGAGGGTGATAAGCCGTACTGAAGCGCAGCTTCGTATCCAACGAATCATGGAGCTGCTCCCAGAATCGAGAAGTGAACTGAGACCCTCTGCCAGATATGATCTTCTTGGGCACACCATGCAAGCAGACAATCCGAGAGATGTACAACTCTGCAAGTCTAGCACCGGAGTAAGTAGTGTTCACTGGAATGAAGTGAGCAACCTTCGTCAATCGATCCACTACTACCCATATAGAGTTGTACCCTTTCTGAGTACGAGGCAATCCAACAATGAAGTCCATAGTGATTTCCTCCCATTTCCACTCTAGAATCTTCAAAGGCTGTAACAGACCTGCTGGCCTCTGATGCTCAGCCTTGACACGCTGACAGGTGTCACAAATAGCCACATACTCTGCCACTGAACGCTTCATCCCATACCACCAGAAACGTTCCTTCAGATCATAATACATCTTCGTGCTGCCCGGATGAATAGAGTAAGCTGTATCATGGGCCTCACTCAGAATCAACTTCCGGAGATCCTTCACATCTGGCACACATATCCGGTTCTTGTACCACAAGGTACCCTGATCATCCTCTCTGAAATGAGGAGCCTTGCCCTTCTTCAGCAACTCACGAATCTCCTGCAGCTTCTCATCATCTTTCTGATGCTGCCTGATCTCGGACTCTAGAGTCGGTACTGCCTCAAATGCTGCACTGGAGGTATGATGCAAGAAGCCCAGACTCAACTGCTCAAACTCCTCGCATAACTCCGGAGGCATCTGGAAAGCCACGGCCATGTTGACATAACTTCTTCTGCTCAGAGCATCTGCTACAACATTGGCCTTGCCCGGATGGTAGTGTATCTCCAGGTCATAATCCTTGACTAACTCTAGCCATCTTCTCTGCCGCATGTTCAGCTCATTCTGCGTGAAAATGTACTTGAGGCTCTTGTGATCAGTGTAGATATCACACCGCTGCCCATACAAGTAATGCCTCCAAATCTTCAGAGCATGCACAACTGCGGCTAACTTAAGATCATGAGTAGGATAATTCAGCTCATGCCGACGTAACTGCCGTGAAGCATAAGCTATCACTCTGCCCTCCTGCATCAGAACACACCCAAGACCATCCTTCGAAGCATCACAATATACCGTGAACCTCTTCGTCTGGTCTGGCAGAGTCAGGACTGGCGCCGTAGTCAACCTTTTCTTCAGCTCATCAAAGGCCCTCTGACGTTCATCAGTCCACACGAAAGCCACATTTTTCTCCAGCAAAGAAGTCAAAGGCTTCGCGATCTTGGAGAAATTCTCAATGAGCCTCCGATAATATCCAGCTAAGCCCAAGAATGATCTGACTTCCTTCACCGTCTGCGGTGTCTCCCACTCGAGCACATCCTTCACTTTGCTCGGATCAACAGCAATGCCTCCCTGAGAGATAACATGACCGAGGAATGGAACCTCGTCAATCCAGAACTCGCACTTGCTGAACTTGGCATACAGCTGATGCTCTCTCAATCTCTGCAATACGAGTCTCAGATGCTCCTCATGCTCTT
This sequence comes from Panicum virgatum, assembly GCF_016808335.1. Lineage (NCBI taxonomy): Eukaryota > Viridiplantae > Streptophyta > Magnoliopsida > Poales > Poaceae > Panicum > Panicum virgatum. Next base: position 32,404,497 of record NC_053146.1, on the reverse strand, counting down.
CTTCTGTCTTGGAGAAGATCAGAATATCATCAATGAAAATCACCACAAAAACATCCAGATAATCCATGAAGACCATGTTCATCAGATGCATGAAGTAAGCCGGGGCATTAGTCAAGCCGAAGGACATGACTGTATACTCATATAGCCCGTACTTGCAGGTGAATGCCGTCTTCGGAATATCCCCAGGACGGATCCTCAGCTGAAAATATCCCGAACGAAGATCAATCTTCGAGAATATACGAGCACCTCGAAGCAGATCGAAGAGATCCTCAATACGGGGCAGTGGGTGCTTGTTCTTGATAGTGACTGCATTCAGCTCCCGATAATCGACACACATCCTCTTCGAGCCATCCTTCTTATCTACTAGCAGCAATGGAAAAGCCCAAGGAGAGAAGCTGCGACGGATATAGCCCTTGGCTAGCAACTCATCAATAGTCTTCTTAACTTCTTCATGCTCTATAGGTGCCATACGGTAGGGCCGCTTTGCAATAGGAGCTGTGCCAGGCAAGAGTTCAATACAAAACTCAATGGCGCGTTCAGGCGGCATACCTGGCAGATCATCCGGAAAGACATCCGGGAATTCAGACACCACGCGAATACCATCCGTGGGTCTAGCCTCTATCTGATGAAGAAATCCAGAAGGCTCTACTGCACTGATAACAACCTCTTGGCCACTGGAAGCTGATAACAAGACTGTCCTCTGAGCACAATCTATCCGGACTCCCCACTTGGCCAGAGTCTCCATTCCCAGAATGACATCAATGCCCTTGGTGTCTAGCACCATCAGATCAGTACAGAACTCTACTCCCCTCAAGGAAACACTAACTCTCGGGCAGTAAGTGTGAGACCTCAACTGTCCTCCCGGTGAAGATACTAACAGGCACCTCTTTAATGTGCTTGTATGAATACCATGATGCTCGACAAAAGACTGAGTAATGAAGGAATGCGTAGCACCAGTATCAAAAAGCACTGTAGCTGGATATGAATTAACCATGAACGTACCAATAACCACGTTGGGAGCCTCGGCCGCTGACTCGGCCGTCACGTTGTTCACCCTGCCCTGTGCTGGTGCCCTGGGCTGAGCTGGGCGCCCCTGCTGTCCCGCCTGCGCCTTCCGGGGGCAAGCGTTGGCGTAGTGCCCCGGCTGGCCGCAGTGAAAGCAGGTGCGAGGAGGTCCCTGAGCCTGCTGTCCGGTAGGAGCTGCCGGACGTGGAGCCTGCGGTGCCGGTGGAGCAGCACGAGCCGGAGGTGCCGGTAACCTCTGGCCCTGCCCCGCCTGCTGCTGCTGTCGAGGCGGGTACTGCTGTGGTGGCCTCTGCTGGTACTGCTGAGGAGGCCGGTACTGCTGCTGGTACGGCTGAGGCTGCTGGAGTCGTGGACGAGTGTTGCTGCCGGAAGCAACGGGGACAATCTTCCTCTTCTTGTCCTCCATCTCCAGGTGCTTGCGCTCAGTGTTGAGCGCGCTGTCAACCAGATGGTTGAAGTCGTCGAAGCGGAGGTTGAGCAGCGCGTACTGGAGGTAGTCCTCAAGACCCTCCATGAAGTGCTCCTGCTTCTTGCGGTCATCCGCAACATCGGCAGGGGCGTCGCGTGCCAGCTGAAGAAAGCGATCACGATACTCCGTGACCGACATAGTCCCCTGAATTCACAAAGACAGATAGATATCGGAAGATTAAATCAAGATTCATAAGGACAGAACAAGGGACATTAGCTCAAAAGGAACCGCTGAACGATTATATTTAAGATTACCTGCTTCAGTGCAAGAAACTCCTTCTGCTTCATCTTCATAACGCCCGCGGGGACGTTGTGGCTGCGGAAACGCTCCCTGAACTGGAGCCAAGTGAGAGTCTCGCGGTCGTGAACTGGGTGGGACTCCCACCAGTCCAAAGCTGCCCCTCGCAGCTGTCCTGCTGCGTACAAGACGCGCTCATGATCATCGCACTGGGCGATGTCCAGCTGACGCTCCACTGCACGGAGCCAGTCGTCGGCCTGAAGAGGGTCGGACGTGTGAGAAAACGTCGGCGGGTGACCCCTCAGGAACTCTGCATGCCTGTCGCGAGGCTGCGGCGGTGGAGGAGGCGGAGGCTGAGTGTGAGCCTGCTGAAGAGCCTGAACGGTGTTGTTCAGGGTGGCCATCATCTGCATCTGGAGCTGGAAGTACTGCTCCGGAGTCAAAGGCGGCGGCATCGGGATCCCGGTACCCTGGGTGTTCTGACCCTGCTGCTGGCCAGAACCGGAACCGGTGCTCCTGGTGTTCACCATCTGATTTGATCAAAAGATTTCACGAGTAAGGATATTGCAGGAATAAACTCAGATGGATATGATAACTCTTTGCGGAAAAAGACTCAGCCAAGATAAAGTAGACAGGATAGAGTGGACTGTTTTACCCCCAACGATCTAACTCATTTTATTAATTAGTTATCTTTAACATTAAAGTGATTTCTTTAAGCAAACTTAAACTACTAAGCTATGCAATCATTCAAAAATCCAAATCAAACATGTAGCATAATAACAAGCAGACAATTTTCACAACTTAGCCGAGTTTAACATACGACTCGACTAACACAACGCGTGCAGAACGTGCTATCGTATTATTATAAAAGGGTCACCTAGCTAATACTCATGGTGGTCAGATGACTGATTCATGCCAAAATCTACGAAAACTATTCTTCAGAGAGAGAAATCAAGGCAAGGAGGGTAAAAGTCATAGAAGTCAAGGGGTATAATAGTAAAATAGTTTCAGCAGGCAAGGATTGGAGAGAAGAAGTCCTACAACTCGACCAGTTCTATCTAGGCTTCGTCCTACAGTCGATACGGCTCTGATACCACTCTGTAACACCCGGTTTATAAAAGAACATAAACCGAGCAATCATATACGTGCCAGGATCAAGTCACATGTATATACAACAGAATGAACAGTATATCATAGAACATATCACGTAAAAAGATATAATAAAGCGAATACGAATGTTATTTATTACAATAATGACAAAAATGTCTGATACAGCGGAAGCGAAGTACAAAATACGATAAAGCTCTCCGGAGCTGAAGCAAGGCGCCACAGGGACGTCGACTGGGAGACGAACACCTAGAAGTCCTCGTAGTCCTGGTAGCACAGGACGAACTCCCTCGTGTCGGCAGGAACTGAGCAGCAGTAGCGTAGCCAAGAGGAAAAAGTAGAGAAGAGGCAAGGGTGAGTACACAACTTGTACTCAACAAGTATAACACAAACTATGAGGCTCTAAGGTTGGCTGACTCAACTGCATTTGCTTTTAAGTGTTGGCAAGATTTTATTAAAGCTATTTACTACGAGTTGATGAATTACCATTAACCCAGTTACATAGTAATTAATCAAGATTAACCATGTTACTACTGAGATCCAAACCAAAACCAAGCCACCAAGGTAACCCCGAGAAGCACCTCCCTCGTCGGAAGGAGATAACTCCACTAATCAAAAGGAGGATCTGGGCCGCTCATAACCGTGAGCACGGCTAGTATACCAGTTTTACACTCTGCAGAGGTTGCACATCTTTACCCACAAGTCGTGAGCTACGCCAGAGGTTCATCACACTTCCTTAGGTGAGATGACTAGCGACTCACTACGAGGCCGTTACAAAGAATCTCGTTGGTAAGGCGTAACCGCGAGAGATAGGTCAGCGACGATGGGGCCCACCTCCGGGGGTACAAGCACAGGAGCGCAATCCAAGCACAGACCAAGCCGGAGGAGCAGGGACCATTGAAGCTTACTACTCTTGCCCCGCAGGTAAGTTACTCCAAACCAAAAAGACCTAATTAATAAGCCAAGTCTATCCCATTCTAGCCTTGTGGTAGCGCTGTTGTCCCAGGTTGTCGCTCTATGAACCGGTCCTTATGGAGAGTGGCCAACCAAGCACTAAGCACCGTGCTGGCCCCCTAAACCATGTTTCTACAAAAACATCTTTTAACGAGACGTGAGCCACTCATCCACACAGAGGGCCACTCTCAGAATTAAGTTCAAGTAAACCATTAATCAATTTAATTAAAAAGGACCAGAGTGTGTTATGGCGCAGCAACCTAGCACAACTAACTAAAATGCAACCCAAAGGTATATTTAAAGGATATAAACTGGCTAGGAAAGTCCTTAAAGGCATACAGTATTAAAATGTAGTATGAAAATGTATTTAAAAGTGATGGGTTGTTCATGTTATACTTGCCTTCCTCGTACTGCTCTGGCTGCTGCTCAAACTGCTCCGAAGACGGCTGCTCCGGGTACTGGTACTGGGGCTCCTCAGATGGATCAACGTCTACTCACGAACACATGGCCAAAACAACGCACAACAATAAGCATACAAGCAAACACTAACAAAAACTAAGAAACAGTACATCCATACATAAAAACAGCACACTAAACTAGACTAAAACTATTCTACGCGTTACAACGATCGCGTGGATAAAAAGAACGCTAAAAACGGAGCTAAAACGCATAAACTAGGCCAAAAACAAGTTCTAGGGGCTTATTTGTAAGAAAACTGAAGTTTCAGGGGCTTTTCTGCTAAAACCGAGGGCTAAAACATAATTAAAGGATAAACCTAGGGTCTAACGCGTAAAAGAAAGAGTGCTGGACGGCGGGTTTGATATTTAACAAGCTCAGGGGGGTCTGCGCAAAAATTTGGGCCAAACTGTAATTATTTTTCAAGGTAGGTGGACTGCGGGTTGATTCTAGGAAAACTAGGGGGTTCTTTAACAAAAATGCCAGGCGAACCGGTATCCTTGGATCCAGGCCGTTGGATTTAGATCTGGCGGTCTACATCTAATGGATCCAAGATCTAATCGCGCGCGTTGAATCCGGATCGGACGGCGCAGGGGGGTTGGGCGCGCGAGCGGCGGCGGTAGGTTGCCGGCGGCTCTGTTCCGCGGCGGCGCGGCGGTAAACTCGCCGGACTTGGCCAAATCTGGCCGTCCGGGGGTCAAATCGACCCGTTCTTGGGTCTGGGGTGACCTACGGGGCACGTGTAGTCCACCTGGGCTCTAAACGGAGCTCGGGGAGGCTCGGCTGGGGCTCGCCATGGCGCGGGGCGGACTGCGCGGCGGCGCATCGCCGGCGCTGGGTGGTTTTTGGTTTCCCGGCGCTACGTCTACCAAAATCTAGCGCCAAAAGAAAGAGCGGATCGTCGTGAGGCTCACCGAGGGCGCGGGGTGGACGGATCCGTAGCGTGGAGGGGTCGGCGGTGAGTTTGGCGGCGGCGCAGAGGTGGCGCTTGAGGAGTGGTTGAAGGTGGGCGCTCCCGAGCTTCTGGACGGCGTGGACCCACTTGGGGCAAGGCTGCGGAGCAAGCCAAGGGGTCAGGACGGCCGGGGGGGCGACGACGGCGAGCAATTGCTCAAAAAAAATCAGGGAACTCACCGGCGGCGGTCCGGTGCGATTCCGGCACGGTCGTGGCTCGAATCGGGGCAAGCGAGCTCGGAGTGAACCCTGGGCTCAGGGCGGATCTCTGGTGGGGCTCGGCAGGAGCGGGGGCGCGGCAGGGCGTTGTGGCCGTGGCAGCGCCGGCGTGCGGTGTGGCGGAGCAAGGCGCGGCAGAGCAGAGTGGCGTGGGGGTTGGCGGCTAGGGTTGGAGGGAGCAGGGGGGGTCCGCGGGCGGTATTTAAAGGGCGGCGGCCAACTTGGGCGTGCGTGCCCGGTTTGGAAGGCCGGCGAGATCCCAGGCGAGGATCCCAGCTTCGGTTGCGCGGGGGAGGGAGACGGATCTGGCAGGTGGGCCAGGCCGGTCAGCGGGGTGCGGGTGATGCGCGGAGAGGGCAGCTGGCAGGTGGGTCCGACGGGCGGGGCCGGGCTGCTGCGCGAGGGGGGGGGGCGCTGGGCTGGTTAAGGCGCTGCGTCCTGGGCCGGACCGGCGGCTTGGGCCAGCGGGGGAGAGGGCGAGCGGGCCTGGGCTGAGGTTTGGGCCGCGGGGAGGGAGGTGGGTTTGGGCTGGGAAGTTGGGTTTGGGTTTTGCTTTGGGTTTTTTTTCCTTTTCTACTTCTATTTCTATTCTATTTCTCACTCAAGCTCAACTATTTGAATTCAAAAGAAATTTTGAATTCAAACCCCTATGAAATCAAACAATGAAAACAATGCATCAGCATGAATGCATCAACAAAGTTAAACCTAAGAAAATTTTAATTACTTGTGAAACAAAAACTAGATTAAATGCAAGACTAACACAATAAACCTTAGGAATTTGAATAAAGCCAATTAAATTTATTATTAAATGCTGAAATTTAAATTAAGGTGTTACAGAGAGGCACCTCCCTCGTCGGAAGGATATAACCCCACTAATCAAAAGGAGGATCTGGGCCGCTCATGACCGTGAGCACGGCTAGTATACCAGTTTTACACTCTGCAGAGGTTGCACATCTTTACCCACAAGTCGTGAGCTACGCCAGTTGTTCATCACACTTCCTTAGGTGAGATGACTAGCAAACTCACTACGAGGCCGTTACAAAGGACACGTTGGTAAGGTGTAACCGCTAAGGAATCAGGCTCCGCAACGATGGTAACCACCTCGAGGGGTACGCACACCAAGCCTCGTAGCCTGGCCACCATTGAAGCTCACCACCCCCATGCCCCGTCGGTAAGTTACTCCCGAACCAAAATGACCTAATTAGTAAGCCAAGACCGTCCCATTCCAGTCTTGTGGTAGCGCTGTTGTCCCAGGTTGTCGCTCTATGAACCGGTCCTTATGGAGAGTGGCCAACCAGGCAGTAAGCACCGTGCTGGCCCCCTAAACCATGTTTCTAACAAAACCAATTTTAACGAGAAGTGAGCCACTCAAGCCACACAGAGGGCCACTCTCAGAATTAAGTTGCATATACCATTAATCAAATTAATTTAAAAGGACCAAGTATGTTATAGCGCGGCACCTAGCACAACTAACCAAAATGCAACCCAAGGGATATATGTAAAGGATATAAAGTGGCTAGGAAAGTCCTTATAGGCATACAGTATTAAAATGCAGTATGAAAATGTAATTAAAGTGATAGGTGTTGTTCATGTTATACTTGCCTTCCTCGTACTGCTCCTGCTGCTGCTCAAAGTGGTCGAAAGACGGTTGCTCCGGGTACTGGTACTGGGGCTCCTCAGATGGATCAGCGTCTACTCACGAACACATGGCCAAAACAATGCACAACAATAAGCATACAAGCAAACACTAACAAAAACTAAGAAACAGTACATCAATACATAAAAACAGCACACTAAACTAGTCTAAAACTATTCTACGCGTCACAACGATCGCGTGTACATAAAGAACGCCTAAAACGGAGTTAGAACGCAAAATCTAGGCCAAAACAAGTTCTAGGGGCTTAACTGCGAGAAAAGCTGGGTTCCAGGGGGTTTTCTGCAAAAACCGAGGGTTTAAACATAATTAATGGGTAGCTCTAGGGTCTAACATGCAAAACTGCGCTGACTAGACTGCGGGTCCTATTTCTAAGAAGGTCAGGGGTGTGAACATAAAAAAACAGGGCTTGGATTGAAATACTTTTGAGTAAGCCTGGACTGCGGGTTGATACTCAATAACCCGAGGGGCTCTTCTGCAAAAGTCCATGCGCTGACTGGTATTGACTGCGCTAGAACAGATCTGGGCCGTGGGATGCGGAACGAACGGCTCAGAGCGCGGCGGGCGTCTGCGTGGGGGTGCTGACGCGTGGGGCCGCCCTTCAGTGAGAGAGAACACCAGGCGTCGCTGGTTTGCGGGCCCAGGCCGAGTAGGAGGGCGATGCAGGCTGAGACTAGTCAGTGGGGCCGGTGGTTTGACTGGGCTCGTGATGGTGTGGGTCGACGGCGTGCCGAGCCCCGGCGGCGAGCTCACCGGCGCGACTCAAACCGGTGATTCGGGCTCGGTTTTGGGCTGCGGGTTCGTGCAAAGGGGACAAGAGCGGCGTGCGTAACCCACTGGGGTCTCGAGCGCGGGTCAGGGATGGCCGGAGTAATGTAAACGGCAGTGGGGGCGGCTTCGCGTGGCAGAGCATCGCCGGCGATGGCGTCCTAGAGGCCCCAAAGGCTACGGCTTACCGATTCTAGCGCCCAAAAGGTCCAGGGAGAGGTTGCGGTGCTCACTGGGGTTTGAATTGGGTCGGAGATGCAGCGCTGGTGGTCGGCGGCGTGAACCTGGCGGCGGAGCTAGATGGAGCGTGGTAACGGGGTCGATGCGGGGTGTTTCCGGGTACTGGATCTGCCGGAGGGGTCCGTGCGGGCCCTGCGAAGGTGGTCCAGGGGTTAGAAGGACCTGGACTTCGCCGGCGGCGAGCAATCGGGCGGGCGGCGCAACCTAACCCGAGATGGCCTCCGGCTCGATTTCGGCGAGGTGGGCGCCTGGGGTCGGTGCGGAGGTATCAGTGGGCTTCACTGAACCTTGGCGGTGCTCTTGCGCGGGTCGTAGTGGAGCGGGGCGCCACCGGGGCGGCGGTTCCACGGCGGCGCAGGATCCTAGCGCGGCGGAGCGGGGCGGTTGTGGTGAGCTAGGGCTAGTGGTGGCGCTGGCGGGTATGATGGGGAGCGGGGGTCCGTGGGAGGCCAATTAAAGGCCAGGCGGCGATCCTGGGCAAGCGTGCTGTGGTTGGAAGGTCGCGCGAAGTTCACGGGATTGACGAGCGCACGCGGGGAAAGCGGATCGCGAGCAACGTCCCGGCGTGATCCGGGCACGGCGCAGCTTCTAGAAGAGGGAAGAGGCGCTAGGTGCATCCGGCCAGTGGGCCTCGGGCGCGCGCGCGGGGCGGAGTGGGGCCACGGCCAGCAAGCAACGCGGAGCAGAGGAGTTCGGCGCGGGGAAGACGGAGCTGACGCATGGGTCCACCGGGTCAGCGGGAGAGCGGAGGGAGTGGTTGGGCCGGCGCGGAAGATAGGTAAAGAGAGAGTGGGCCAGGGAAGGGAAGTGGGCCACGGGTTTGGGTTAAAAGGATTGGGTTTGGAACCAAGCTGGGCTGGGTTCTTTCTTTTCTGTTTCTATATCCTCTCTCTTTTCTATTTCTAATTCAAACAAAGTTTGAATTCAAACCACGCTCAAATAAGTAAACCTATGCACCAGCATGAATGCAACACCAAAATTTAAACCTATGATAAAAATTTTAATTACTTAAGGAACAAAATTTTAGATTAAATGTAAGTCTAACACAATAAACCTTAGAAAATTAAATAAAGCCAATTAAATTTATTATTAAATGCTGGAATTAAATTAGGGTGTTACACTACAGGACCTTGGAAGGACTACTGCTTAAATGTCTGGGACCTTCAGAGTCAAATCGGCTCTTGCATGAGGTTCATGAAGGAGCCTGCGGTACTCATCAATCGGCTCATAAGATGAAGTGGCTGATTAGGCGATCGGGTTATTACTGGCCCACTATGCTTGAAGATTGCTTCAAATATTACAAAGGATGTCAGGCATGTCAGAGGTTTGGCAAAATTCAGATAGTGCCAGCATCAGTGATGAATCATATCATCAAACCGTGGCCATTCAGAGGTTGGGCCATGGACATGATTGGTCAGATCAACCCGTCGTTTAGAAAGGGTTACCAATGGGTTTTAGCTGCTACAGATTATTTCACAAAATGGGTAGAAGCAGTGCCCATGAGGTCAGTAGCGTCGAAAATGTGATCGGCTTTGTCAAAGAGCATATCATTCGTAGATTTGGGATTCCTCAAACTATTACGACCAATGGAGGGTCGGTTTTTATATCAGAGGAATTCAGGAAGTTTGCTGATGACATGGGAATTAAGATGATCAGATCATCTCCATATTATGCCCAGGCTAATGGACAAGCTGAAGCATCCAACCAGAGCCTCATCAAGCTCATAAAGAGAAAGATCGATGAATATCCTAGGCGCTGGCATGAGGTTTTGTCAGAAGCTTTGTGGGCATATCGTATTTCATGTCACGGGTCCACTAAGACATCGCCGTACCATTTAGTCTACGGCCAAGACGCTGTGTTACCTTGGGAAATCACGGCCGGGTCAAGGCGTGTCGAGTTTCAGAATGATCTATCTGCTGAACAGTATGCGGCCCTGATGAACGATAATGTGGAGGATCTGACAGAGCTAAGGCTTTGGTCACTGGAGAAGATCAAGGAAAATAAGGCTAAAGTTGCTCGCGCATACAACAAGAAGGTCAAGCCAAAGAATTTTTAGGTTGGAGACTTGGTTTGGGAGGCAGTATTGCCATTGGGGACTAAAGATAGAAAATATGGCAAGTGGTCTCCAACTTGGCATGGGCCGTACAAGATCGATCAGGTTTTGCCTGGGAATGCGTACATGCTCGAGGAATTGGACGGTGTCAAGTTTCCTGTTGCTGTTAATGGTCAGCACCTCAAGAAGTATTTCCCGAGCATGTGGGGAAGCGAGTGACAAGAGCCGATGAGATCCATCTGGATATACTAAGATAGGCCAACACGTTGAGTTGGCTGGTAAAAAAAAGGATAGGCCAACACGTTGAGTTGGCCGGTAAAAAAAAAGAGATAGGCCAACACGTTGAGTTGGCCGGTAAAAATAATAATAATAATAATGAATGAGAGGCCAACACGTTGAGTTGGCTAGTAAAAAATATGAGAAGCGAGAACAGCCGATGTGTAACCATCGACTTAAGATGTTTTTAGAACAATGACAAGTTTCAGGTTAATAGGCAGTAATAATTGTTTCTTGAGCCTATCTACTGGTTCAGGAATTCTTCTATGGCGTGGATGGCTTCTGTGCGGACGGCATCTGCTCTTGCTATGATTGCTTCGTCATCCTTGTCATCGCCTGTAACTATCTGCCGGCTCAAGGTGCTTATCTCTACGAACTCTGCTTGTGTCTGCTCGGCTATTTCCTGGGTCTCCTGTTCGGAGTTTGTGATGGAGGTCTCCTCGGCTTGGATGAGCTTCTTGGTGGTACGAACCTTTTCTTCGAGTTCTGCCAGTTCTCTCTTTAGGAGGTCAAGTCGTTTCTTGTTGGCAGACATGTCAGCTTTGGTATCTAGGGTTGCCTTCTTCTGGTTGAGGGCCTTGCACTTTTGAGCAATGTCAGCTTTCAGAGGAGCTTGAGAGTGACGTGCTTCTATTCTTTGTTGTGCTTTGTTCACTTCTACCCGGAAGAATGGAAGATTGCTAGCTGGCCAAAGCTTGATTTGTAGTGGCTCCGAGAGTTGGGATTCTATTTGCTCGAAGATGTTCTTTATTTCACTGGAATCGCCAACTAGAGCAGTGAGTGGAGCAGATAGCAGATCCTTGATGAGATGAAGCTGATGTGCCAAATTAGCCGATTGCTGCAAAGATGGTGTTTTTGCTCCAGGGACAGTCAGACCCATTGATATCGGGTCGAAGGAAAGCAAGCTTGAAATGTCAAAGCCCTGTGGATATATCTGGAGTTAGAGCAAGACGCATTTATGAAGCTATCGGCTGGTTCGGGATTGGTTCTCGAAATGTTACCTGTTCTGAAGAAGAAGCGTTGGGCGGTTCAAGAGCGATCGTTCTAATAGAGCTTGTGTCGTCAAGAACATTGACTGCGTCAGTTTGCCCTTCGTTTGCCTCTATCAGTATATTGGGATTTGCAGTCATCTCATATTGTACTGGGCTTTCTGCGTTAGAGATGTCTTCAGCCATGTCCTGAAAATAGAATTACAGTCGACCAGAGTATGTGTGTATGCAATAAAGAAGAAGTTTAAGAAAAGATGAATTATCTGGTTGGTGTTGGACTCTGATGGACTTGGGGAAGCTAGTGCTGGTTTCTTGATAACGCGCCTCGTGATCATCTTCCTTTTCTTGGTTAAGACTCGGGGGCAACACTTGCAGAAGTTTGTCTTCGTTTGGAAGCCGACTGAAGTGAGTCTGGCTGAATAGTCATTATCACTTTCTTCATTGATGGTGATCCTTTGCAGAAGAGCACATCAGGAGCAGCTGGAAGAAAGTGGAATGGCTCCCCATTGTTGGTCATAAGCTCTGGACCATCTTGTTGCTGCAAACAGGGTGAGTAAGATTGGTCAGGTAAAGGAATAGATGATCTAGAAAGAGCAAAATGCATGAATTCATACCTCTTCCTCGGGGATAACATATTCAGGATCAATTTGCTGCAGTCGAGGACCCAGAGCTTTCCTGAATACATGTGTTTTCCACATTCCCCACCATGTGCTGAAGTCGATTGATGAGGAGGTGAAGGACAGATCGGCTGGTATTGGGATGTGGAGGTCATCAAACATGCTGTAGCATTTTGAACTGGTGAGACCATCAGGTAGATCGGCTCTGCTCTCCACCAAGTGGTGAATATGGAAGTGGGGAGGGACCTGTCCTAGGCCAAATTGCCGAGCTATTATGGCTGGTTGGTAAGATTCATAACCTGGCTTGATAATTCTATTAGAGGTGCTGATGCCAGTAGGGAGGAAGCCGGGTCGAATCATTAAAGAGTATAAATGCCGAGTGCTGTCGTCATCGGCAAAGTTATCTAATCTGAAGGCAGTTGGGTTCTCAAAAGATTCAGATTCAGTAAATGGGAAATAGAGTGGATTATCTAATCCTTTGTAGAAGATTCTGAACCAATTTGTTGCATCTGCTGAATTCAGCTTACTGCCAGGAAGACTAAGTAAAGCTTGGCCATAGCTGGTACATCTGATTGGTTTGCCACTTTCATCAGGAAAAGAGTTCTTGGTCAGGCCTTGGAAGTTTGGGATACGGTGCTGAAAGTATAGTTGTGCCCACAACTGAATAAACCACCAAGGGCCTCCAGTTCTCAGTTTCTTTTGGTTAAGCAAGTTAGATGTCATCAAATGGAGATATCTGTAGGTTTCTCCAAGGAAAAGTTTACCTAGGCCGGTGCGGTTGCCATGGGCCAGGTGATAGGCCAAGGGAAGATAATTCTTGGTTGGAGCTAAAGAAGGACCACAGAAGATGAAGTGTTCTAGCCAAAGATTTAAGAAGGCTGTGTGTTCCTTCTCAGTTACTGGACCTTTTGTTTTCATGTGCTGACTCATGTAAGTGCCCCAGTTTGTGCAGTTAACCTTGAACGAAAGTTTGAAGGGGACTTCTGCCATTTTATGGGCAGCTGGATTAGGAGATCCAATATCTAGGCCAGTGATCATGGTGACATCTAGCAGAGTGGGAGTCATGGGTCCATGACCAAAGAGAAAATAGTTCAGGGCATCAGACAAAAAATAGCCGATGGTTTTCAGAAGGTTTTCATCTTTGTCAAGAGGTGATAATGATAAGATAAGTGCATCGGCTATGTTCAAATCTTGCCATAAGGGCATATGAGTTTTTGCTACTCTGCTGTACCATGTAATCCAACTTTCAGGGGGGTTAGGCCAGGCTCTTAAGCAGTCGGCCCAGAGGTTCAGATCGATGTTTTGACTCACAAAAGGAATCTTATTTGCTTCACAAGAGATCAAATCTATGGGATTTTCATAGGTTCGTGGGCCAAGACAGAAAGATTTTGGGTTGGAAGGATGCGGCAAAAGGATGTCTGACACCTGAAGTTCAGAAATTCAGAAGTATGCATACGGCGTCAGGTTTCATGATTTAAAGTTTCAGGGGCTTAGAAAGCTGAAGAACACTAAAGGATTAGGCCGAATATTACCTTCAGGCCGCAGATTGCCGCATCATCGATTGCAGAGTTTGTCGACTGAGCTGCAGAATCTTCCATGGTCCAGATCCGTTGACTTAGGGTTTGTTTGTTGTGGGTTCTGATTCGAATTCCGGATGCTTGAAGAGTTCTTGCTCGAATTTGTAGAGCTTGGTTTTCGAATTATGCTCGGATTCAAGAGTTCGGTTCGAGGTGGAAGTGTTACTCTACTCTTGTGCGGGTTGCTTCTAGTTTGAATTCTGTCGGCTCTTGGATATTTATGGAAGCCTGATGCGTTGCCATCGGCTTTTTGGAAAGTAAGTGAATATACACGAAATTGAAGGAAATTCGATTTCATTAAAAGGAAAGATCATTACAAGGAAAGCCGATTTTACAAAGGAATTAATCATTCGGCTTTGTGATCCTACTCCTACGATGCTACAGTACTACTTCTACTGCTCGTAGGTACCTAGTACCTACGGCTCTTGGGGCTTCGGGCTGGCGCTTCCCCGCTGCTGTCATCGTCGTCGTCGTCGTCGCTACTGAAGGTGCTGCTGCCGCCTTCAGACCCGGACTCGCTCCAGCCATCACCGCCGCCGCTGTCCTCTTCCTTGCTGTCCTCCTTGGAGGGCCCGAGGAACTGAAAGGGCTTTCCACCCATCGGCTCGTCGTCATCGGATGAGGAGTCGATATCCTCTTCCGAGGAGGAGTCGATTTCGTCCGAAGAGGGGTCTACCTCCTCGCCGCTCTCTAACTCCTCCTGGAACAAGAGCCGGAGGTCTTCTCCTTCAGTTTCGGGCTCGTCCGCCTCGGAGACGACCCCGAAATCGAACTCCTCTGCATCCCAATGCAGAGGAGCCAGTGCTTCGTACGCTGCAGTTGGGTCCCACTCCGGCGTCGACTCCCGACTCTCTGGAATGGAGTCGATGGAAGAAGCAGGGAGGGGGGAAGAAGAAGAAGAGGAGGAGGAAGAGTCTCCAAAGGAGTTGGAGTCAGAGGAGGAAGAGATCGCCATTACTAGTGCTGGAAGATTAGGGTTTTCTGCGCTACTGGCTTTGGGAGGAAGGAGTTTTGCCGTGAAGAAGAGCCGATTCGGGGTGAGATTAAATAGTGAAAGATGGAAGACGGATCAGCAGTTTCACATTCTACGAGGAGCCAGTTGCAGAGACGTTGCGTCTTCTTTGGTGGTTGCAGTGTGTTTAATGAGCATTAACGGGAAGATGAAGCGACGGATTGGTTTTGGAACTATCATTGCCAAAACCAGGGGGCATGTGTTATCGCCGTAAATTAACAGGATTAATTTATGGGCCGAAAGCAGGATGGGCTTAAAACAGAAGAGTAAGAAGGCTTGTAAATCGGCTCCTGCGTGAGCATCTGGGCCACATGGGCCATGTATCCTTAGATTTAGATTAGAGATAGAGCCCGATCGGGACAAGATTAGTTTAGATTGTTTCCCAAGTCTCCGGACTATAAATATGTACCCTATGTTATTCATGAAAAAAAGAACGTCATCACGTCTCGCAAACAACAAACTCGGCGCATCGCCACCCCTAACCTTAGGGTTTCATCCAAGTAAGCGCCATGCTGCCCTGATCGCTCCTCGCGATCAGGGCAGCTCTGTTCTTGCTTTTACCTTGGTATTACTCATACTGAAGTGTTTTTGATGGCGAGTAATGCTAGTTATCCTGATGTTCGTAGCATTGCTTTTAGTAGATCTTTTGTGCCTTGTTGTTTATCATCTACGAATATCATGTTGTCTCTGTGCAGTCACGTTTCAATCTTATGCTAGTTCTTGTCATATAGGATTAGTTGCACAGAGACGACACCCTGCTTCTTTTATGTTTAGTAGATCTGATTTGTCACGGTTTGCTCTTATTCTTGAGAGTTGGCGTAATATCTGCTAGGTTAGGCCTTGCAAACGGGTTGGATGATCCGGTGGTGTTTTAGATGATTTATCTTAGCATTAACAGGGAATTGATCCGGGAATCGGCTCTTGCTAGTTCTTAGGCCTCTGTTTTTTGTTATGGTTTAGTTATCTGTTACGTTCATTAGGCCCAGTTACGTGTAGGACGTTCCGATCTAGCAGTGAAGCTTTTACCGTTGTGGGTTAGATCGATTAGATTTAATTGAAGCAGTTTTATAGTTATCTGCTTTATCTGTCAATATCCGGATGCAACAGATCCCATCTGACACCGGGACTTGATCGGCTCTTTAAAGCCGATGCAAGAGTCGTCCCGGGGAGCTGACTACGGCTCGGACTTATGTTTCCACGTGTTTGTGTATGCAGGTCAATCATCGCAAGCACATCCGCACCTTCCTGATCAGGTATAGGTGAGGTGGCACGCCCTGCGTCTTCACAAACCGCGGCGCGTTGCTGGAATTGCGGGCCGTCGACGAGGGAGCAGTGCCTGCCAGCGCCCCGGCGACCTCCCGGCTCTTCGTGTTGCCAGTCGCTGCTCGCCGGTGGATTTCGACCGACAACAGCTTAACTAAGCACTAATGATGTTGGTAAAAGATCTATATTGAGTGATTGAGTGTGAAATAGATCTAATCTAACCAATCTAATCTAATCTAGACTAGTGAGCAATGATAGGTGTGTGCACAAGATATGAAGAGCATTTGTCCGTAGGGTCTAGGATCACTAGAGATGTAATCACCAAACAACAAAGAACGGATCTAATCTACCAAAGGTGTGTTCCAAGATCAAAACATTTCCCTCCCGCATACTGTCACTACACGAGGATAATCGTTAACGAATCATCAAGAACACGATAGTTGATGTAATCTAAGTAAACCATGCAAGAGCAAAGCAAACCCAAAGCCAAGTCGCGAACTATTAAGCATCAAAGCATCATCAACAAGAATCGTGATAGATCAATCTCATAAAGGATTCGGCAATTACAACTCAAGATCTCCTTACAACCCCATAAACAAACGAGGACTTTACCCCATGAAGCTAGGCGAAACGTAGTCGATCATGGTGACAAAATCTTCGGCAAGGGATGGATCCCTTTCTGTCCTCCAACTTGCAGCGGTGCTGAGGGACGATGAGGCCTCTGATGTCGCCTTTCTCTTGTGTCTAACTTGAATGGATCTCTGGAAATCGTCTCTGGATGCTTCCTCTCTGATCCCCCTCTCTCCTCTTTCTTTGACGGCGGCTTCGGGGTATTTATAGGCAGATATGGTCAGTGGTTTTGGTAAAACACAGGCTAGGGTTGATGAATACTTCGCGCTGAAGAAAATTGAGGCTGATTGGGCCTCGGAACGGGCTAGGCCGGCCTAAAGGGCTCCAGGCCGGCCGGCCTGGGCTCTTTTTGGCCCCTCTCGGCTCCATCTTTCACGTGCAGGTTCTTCTCCTTATTCCTCATCTTAGCCCAGTTGTGACCATGCGTCGAAACATCTCCAAAAATGTCCAATTTCCTACCAAAATACAACATGCTCCAAAATCCAGGACAAAATCGAAAACGGTCAAGTTCGGGTGCCAAGTGGTGGGTTAGTACATGAATCATCCCGAAGAATTTACCAAAACCTCTCCTAATTGTATAACAAAATGGGTACTTAAGGAGCGCCAACATTCCCCCCATGCTTAGCTTTTGCTCGTCCTCGAGCAAATCAAATCATCAAGTCCTTCCGTGGGTTGCTCGAGAGTTCTCAAACTGCAAAATTTACTTATGCAAACAAGTCTAACAATATTTCTTCAAACAAAGGTCAGAGGAGCAGCGAGGATAATCATATCATGGGCGTTTAAAAACTCATCCAATATTACTCCACGACTCTTACCTTTAACCGGCAACTTGAATATCGACAACACTTGCTTTTCTTGCCATCCTTGGAGGTTTTTTTTTCTTTCCCTTTTTTTTAGTTTTTAGAAACAAAATACCCTACAACAAAGGTTAGACCAAAAATTCTTGCACAAGTCCTTTCATGTCTCTCGATATAAGTGGCTATCCTATTATTATTTGCAAACTCTCGTCTCCCAAAAGTCTCTCAAGTATAAAGTGGGGCTATAGGTGAGGCTAGCAAAGTATATACATATATTGTCAAGTTAAGAAAACCTTCTAATGATTGCTTACCTTCCGAGCCAATGATCATGAGAGTTTCTCCATAATGTAAGGGGTTCAAGGGTAAGAATATTTAGAATGGTGGACATGTGCAAAGGCATACAAAAAGATTGACTTCAAGGCACAAGCGTCGTCCTCGTTGTCAGATTGCACATGGTTGGAATTGAGGATATTGTTCAAACAACAAGGTGATATCTCTTTGCACTTCTCTAACCATAGAATCCCTTCATTTATTCTTTTCTTCTCTTCTTATTTTTTTCTTTTCTTTCTTTCTCCCGAATTTTCCTTCTCTCTTCCGAACCTTTTCAAAGGACACTTTCTATAAAACATAGATACGCAAATCTCGAAAGTGGCTCCCTGAATTTTTGGAGCCTGAGCCGAGGCCAAAGGGGCCTAGGCCGGCCGGCCTGGGGCTTTCCCAGGTCGGATTCGGTCCATCTTTCCAGTACTCCTTCCTTTCTTCATCCCAAAATTATTTTTTATACAACTCATGCGCAGGAACAGAACGTATCCTCATAATTGGGTCGTGGTCAAGGAAGAGGATAATAAACAAGATAATCACAGGTTCGGGTTTTGGAATCCGGTAGATTTCATGAGTTGTTCCAATGAGGAATTCTCATTACCGAATATTGACGGGGCTAGCAATTCAGATATGAAAAATACGGACATGATCATTGCTCGAAATTAAAACTCCCAAGAGAAAGAAATCCTAACTCAA
Source organism: Panicum virgatum (assembly GCF_016808335.1). Taxonomy (NCBI): domain Eukaryota; kingdom Viridiplantae; phylum Streptophyta; class Magnoliopsida; order Poales; family Poaceae; genus Panicum; species Panicum virgatum. The sequence continues at coordinate 32,386,182 of NC_053146.1, read as the reverse complement.
CTCAATGTACATCCAATACTTATGGTGGAACAAATATAGCTTGTGGATGATAGGATTTTTACTCTCAACTTGCCAAGAACTTGAACAACCTTATGTTTGTAGGGTTTTATTATTTTTATGAAATTAAAGTCCTCCAAATCATGCCTTACTCGCAAGCATAATCAAAACCAAGCGCTAGATCAAAGCTCAAGTGTGGGTATTAACATGGACGAATAATTTACTAAGCTCCAGAAATAAGAATTAATTTTCATGACAACACTCGTGAACAATTGCTTTAAAGATAATAAAGTAAAACTGAATGCATAAATAAAATTGCACGATCCAACAAAAAACAAAAACTCTTTTTATTTTTTTTCATGACTCAACACTAATTTAAGACTCACTCTCACACATGCGAAAAATAAAGCACACAACGCTAGACTATGACTCTCACACAAACGAAATTAAAGACATGCACACGACGAACTTTCGACTAAACAAAGACTATCAAAATTCAATCTACGAGCCGGCACACCTCTCCCCCCATGCTTAGATTATGCGGCGTCCTCGTCGCAATGATATAAAAGACGGGTGTGACGCTCGTCGGTGTTCTCAACGGCACCTAGGGCAATTGCATCTAGGGCACCCTCCTCCTCCTTGCTTTTGTAGATTTCCGACCATCCCGAATAACTTCCTTATGTTGCGGAGAAGGAAGTTGTAATCTCTTTCGACCAAGCGCTCGATGTCGTCCATCCTTCGATCAATTGCCACGATTTGATCGTGACACCTATCGATGGTGGCATGGAGATCCGTGATTTCATTGCGGCACTTGAAACAGCACCCGAAGTGATGGCCGCCGCGGTTGGGGTCGTCGTCCTCGGGCTCGTCTTCGTCCTTCTTCTTCTCCTTGCCGCTGTCACCTCCGGAAGGGTCGTCATCCTCCCTTCTCTCCTCTTCGGCCCACCTCGGCTAATCATCATCGTAATCACGACCGGTGGCGCCCCATGAACCAGGGCTCATGTAGCTCTCTCAATCGCTGTCCCCCGCATAGTCCTCCGGCTCCGGGGTGTGCTCGATGTAGTTTTTCCTTTTAACTCTGAGAAGGCGCAAGGAATGCCTAGGTGCGGGTGGCTCTTTGTCTTGTCGCTTCTCGCCCTCGTCTTCGTCGCTGATGACGACGACCACCCTTTGGGCTTGAGCTAGCTTCTCCTTGCACCACAGAGGGCCCTTCCCTCCAACGCTCATCCATGCTTGGGTATTAAATTTCTTCGGAGGGGCCTTCTCTTCACATCGCTTTGCTTCGACAAGGAGGGGCGGCGCACCGGTTGCCGAGACGGGGCTAGGCATCCGCTGGTTTGGCGTGGGGGTGTTGGGTGCCATGCCCCTCTCCTGGATCTCCATTGCTGCAATCATGGCTCATGCGCTTGCTGGAACGGCCATTGTTGATGTCTCTCACGAGGTGGTGTTGTAGATTGAAAAGTATGAGAGAATAGATCTAAATCGTGCCTCTATTTAAGTCCTGAAAAGACTTGGACGAGAAGTCCAATATCTCTGCGTCTTTGGCATGCGGAATCTATAAGACACGGGTTTAAAATTTCCTTATCTCGTACCTACCAAAAATCGAGACCGAGACGCGCACGAGGAGGCTCAGGCCGGCCGGCCTAGGGGTGTTGGGCCGGCCGGCCCAGGGGGTTTTTCGGCCCGCTGGACTCAAACTTTTTCCGAGGTGCCCACCAACAAATTATGAGCCTATGTTTTACTCAAAGTTTGTCCAGAATAAAAATAAAACTACAAAAATAAAATCTAAAAGAGAATATTTACAAACTTACCTTGCTTAACGTCGTTAGGCTTGACGTTCTGGTTCCTCATCCATGGTATATATGTCGATGTAATGAAGGGGCACGACATCGGGCTCCAAGAATACCTTTAGTCGCTGTCCGTTCACCACATATTGGTCGACTTTCACATCCATGATTGTCACCGCTCCCGTGGGTGAAACCGAGTGTACGACGTATGGTCCATCCCATTTGCTTTGCAATTTTCCTTTGCCAAAGAGTTTGAATCTTGAATTGTAGAGTAGGACCTTGTCTCCTTCTTTGAATTCCTTGTTTTGTAATCGCTTGTCGTACCATCTCTTCATCCTTTCTTTGTAAATTGTTGCACTATTGTACGCTTTCAATCTTAACTCCTCCAATTCGCTTATTTGGATTCTCCTTTTAATTCCAGCGGCTTCTGCATCAAAGTTCATCTCCTTCATCGCCCAATACGCCTTATGTTCTAGCTCAACCGGCAAGTGGCATGTTTTTCTATAAACAAATTGATAAGGAGTCATACCAATCAGGGTTTTGTGTGCCGTACGATATGCCCATAGTGCATCATCTAGTCTCTTCGACCAATCTTTTCCTCCTTTTATCACGGTCTTCATTAAAATATCCTTCAATTGCTTGTTCGAAGTTTCCGCTTGTCCGTTTGTTTGGGGGGTGATAAGCCGTGGACACTCTATGTTCAATTCCCAATTTCTTCAAGCATTTACCAAAGTCTTTGCCCGTGAAGTGTGTTCCTCCATCGCTTATCAAGATTCTCTGGATGCCATATCGAGGGAAGATAACCGATTTAATCATGTGTATTGACTCCTCCGTTGATGCCTTCCGACATGGCATAGCTTCAACCCACTTTGAAACATAGTCCACCATCACCAATATATGCTCAAACCCATGTGAGTTCATGAATGGTCCCATGAAATCAATTCCCCAGACATCAAATAGATCTATTTGCAAGTTGTAGTTTAACGGCATGGCATTCCTTTGCGAGATATTCCCCGTCCTTTGGCATTCCGGACAAGTCGAAACAAATCTTTTCGCATCTTCATGTATCTTGGGCCAATAGAATCCACTAGCTCATACCTTAGCTTGAGTTCTAAAGTGCCCATAATGTCCTCCATATCCCGATGAGTGACACTTTCTTAGAACGTCTTCACGTTCCTCCCTTGGTTAAACGTGTTGAATGAGATGGGCCATCTAGACAATCAAAACAAAAACAAAAAACAAAAATTTTCTAGGGAAAAGATTAGGTGTTAGTAACCAACAAAATTAATACAAAGTTAAACGTAGCAAAATCGCTTGTTCCCCGGCAACGGCGCCAGAAAAGCTTATTGACACTCCTTAGAGCACTAATTTACGTACCGCAAGCACATGGATCGTGTAGCTTTTCTCTTAGAATATTCCCCCAAGGTTTATCAATCAACGGAACAAGTGTATTACTATGCTTAACAAAGCACTAATGATGTTGGTAAAAGATCTATATTGAGTGATTGAGTGTGAAATAGATCTAATCTAACCAATCTAATCTAATCTAGACTAGTGAGCAATGATAGGTGTGTGCACAAGATATGAAGAGCATTTGTCCATAGGGTCTAGGATCACTAGAGATGTAATCGCCAAGCAACGAAGAACGGATCTAATCTACCAAAGGTGTGTTCCAAGATAAAAACCTTTCCCTCCCGCATACTGTCACTACACGAGGATAATCGTTAACGAATCATCAAGAACACGATAGTTGATGTAATCTAAGTAAACCATGCAAGAGCAAAGCAAACCCAAAGCCAAGTCGCGAACTATTAAGCATCAAAGCATCATCAACAAGAATCGTGATAGATCAATCTCATAAAGGATTCGGCAATTACCATTCAAGATCTCCTTACAACCCCATGAACAAACGAGGACTTTACCCCATGAAGCTAGGCGAAGCGTAGTCGATCATGGTGACGAAATCTCCGGCAAGGGATGGATCCCTTGCTGTCCTCCAACTTGCAGCGGCGCCGAGGGACGATGAGGCCTCCGATGTCGCCTTTCTCTTGTGTCTAACTCGAATGGATCTCTGGAAATCATCTCTGGATGCTTCCTCTCTGATCCCCCTCTCTCCTCTTTCTTTGACGGCGGCTCCGAGGTATTTATAGGCGGATATGGTCGGTGGTTTTGGTAAAACACAGGCTAGGGTTGACGAATACTTCGCGCTGAAGAAAATTGAGGCTGATTGGGCCTCGGAACGGGCTAGGCCGGCCAGCCTAAAGGGCTCCAGGCCGGCCGGCCTGGGCTCTTTTTGGCCCCTCTCGGCTCCATCTTTCGCGTGCGGGTTCTTCTCCTTATTCCTCATCTTAGCCCAGTTGTGACCATGCGTCGAAACATCTCCGAAAATGTCCAATTTCCTGCCAAAATACAACATGCTCCAAAATCAAGGACAAAATCGAAAACAGTCAAGTTCGGGTGCCAAGTGGCGGGTTAGTACATGAATCATCCCAAAGAATTTACCAAAACCTCTCCTAATTGTATAACAAAATGGGTACTTAAGGAGCACCAACACTGCCACAATCTGGGTTCCTAGTTCTGTCAGCGAAATACTAGCTGCCGCTAAGGAACTTTCGCTCAAAGAGTCAATGCCCTCCAAGAAGCCAAGCGAGTCATTGGTCAAGCCAACTGGTGACGTAGGCACCAAAACTATCCAGCTACAAGAGGGAGACGACTCCAAAACTGCTATCATCGAAGCAGGTCTGGATGACAAATAGGAAATCGAGCTCATCAACTTCCTTTGGGCCAACCGAGATGTATTCGCGTGGAAACCAGCGGATATGCCAGGGGTGCCCAAGGAGTTGATCGAGCATGCCCTGAAAGTCGACCCTAAAGCCACACCTAAAAAGCAACGGTTGCGGCGTTTTTCACCGGACAAGCGAGAAGCCATCAAGAAAGAGCTGGCGAAACTACTCGTAGCAGGGTTTATCAAGGAAGTCTACCATCCCGAGTGGTTGGCTAACCCTGTGCTCGTCCAGAAGAAGAACAACAATGAGTGGAGGATGTGCGTCGACTACACCGATCTTAACAAACATTGCCCAAAGGATCCTTTCAGGCTACCACGTATTGATCAAGTAATCGACTCTACAGCAGGATGTGTCCTTTTATCTTTCCACGACTGCTACTCAGGGTATCATCAGATCGCCTTGAAAGAAGAAGACCAAATCAAGACGGCCTTCATCACCCCTTATGGGGCATACGCCTATAAGACCATGTCTTTCGGGTTGAAGAATGCTGGCGCTACCGCAGCGTGCGATACAGCTGTGCTTTGCTGACTAGCTACATCGCAATGTTGAAGCCTATGTCGATGATGTTGTCATCAAAACCAAGACCCAGGATCAATTCATTACTGACTTGGAAGAGACCTTCAACAGCCTCCGAAAATTTCGCTGGAAACTCAACCCAACCAAGTGCGTCTTTGGCGTACCCTCTGGAAAACTACTTGGATTCATCGTCAGCAACCGAGGAATCGAGGCCAATCCAGATAAGATCAACTCTATTATGGCCATGGATGCTCCAGCTACTATCAAGGACATCCAGAAGCTTACAGACTGCATGGCAGCTCTGAACCGATTCCTGTCTAGGCTTGGTGAACGGGGCTTACCCTTCTTCAAGCTTCTAAAGTGACAAGACAAATTCGAGTGGACTACAGAAGCCACGGAAGCACTCGAGAACCTCAAGCACCATCTCCAGTCACCGCCAACTCTAACAGCTCCACTACCTGGTGAGGAACTGCTCCTCTACATCGCTGCAACTACTCATGTAGTCAATACGGCGATAGTAGTCGAACGCCCGGAGGAAGGCCACACCTATGGCGTTCAGAGACCAGTTTACTTCATCAGTGAAGTACTCTCTAAATCAAAGGTTAGATATCCATCAATTCAGAAACTTCTTTATGGAATTCTAATCACCTCCAGGAAGCTTCGACATTACTTCGACGAGTACAAGATCTTAGTAGTAACTGACTTCCCATTCGGGGATATACTCCACAATCGGGATGCCACTGGACGAATTTCAAAGTGGGCAGTTGAACTGGGAGCCTTGGAAATCAACTTCAAGCTAAGAACAGCAATCAAGTCACAGGCACTAGTCGACTTCTTAGCTGAATGGCGGGAAAATCAAATTCCAGCGCCTCATAATGTTCTAGAGCATTGGGTAATGTACTTTGACGGCTCACTGAAGCTCGACAGAGGCGGCGCGGGAGTTTTGTTCATCTCCCCAAAGGGAGAGCAATTGAATTATGAGTTCCAAATCTTGTTCAAGGTCTCCAACAATAAAGCTGAATACGAGGCACTGCTTCATGGCCTTCGACTAGCAGTTTCTCTTGGCATCAAGCGACTACTTGTTTACGGCGACTCTCTACTCGTCGTCCAGCAAGTCAATAAAGAATGGGACATCAACAAGGATACAATGGACGCATACGTGGAGGAAATCAGAAAGCTCAAAAACAAGTTCTCGGGATTGGAAATCCACCACGTAGACCGTGACAAAAACGTGGGAGCCGATGTCCTTTCTAAACTTGGATCTACTCGACCAGCTGTTCCACCTAGAGTTTTTGTCCATGAACTTCATCATCCATCAGTCATGGTACAAAGCCAACAAGCCACTGACATGGAGGCCCTGGCCACAGTCAGAGAAATACTGATGATCGAAGAAGATTGGCGGATCCAGTTTATCGACTTCATCAAGGAGTTCAAGCTACCACCACATGTCGATCCTAAAAGCGCTGAAGCTGCCCACATCATCAGGCGTAGCAAGGGTTTCGTCCTTGTCGGCGACAACCTATACAAGCGATCTGCTTCTGGCATCCTCATGAAGTGTGTTACCTTTGAAGAAGGCAAAGACATCCTCAGAGAGATACACGAAGGAGTTTGCGGCAACCATGGCACATCAAGGACACTTGTCGGCAAGGCTTACAGGTCAGGTTTCTTCTAGCCAACAGCTGTTTCAGACGCAGAAGACCTTGTCAAATGATGCCCCGGTTGCCAATTCTTCGGCAAAAAGACTCACGTCCCAGCATACAATATGATAACAATCCCTCCATCATGGTCGTTCGCCTGTTGGAGTTTGGACACGATCAGGCCATTAACCGTAGCTCTAGGAGGATTTAATCATGTGCTAGTAACAGTCGACAAGTTCACCAAGTGGATCGTGTACAAGCCCATTGTCAAGATCTCATCCGATAGAGCAGTGGATTTCATCTCTGACATCATCCACCGGTTTGGATTTCCTCATACCATCATTACGGATCTTGGTTCTAACATCACGTCATAATCTTTTTGGGATTTTTGTGACAACTCCTGCATCGAGGTCAAATATGCTTCAGTAGCTCATCCTCGAGCAAATGGTTAAGTTGAGCGCATCAATGGTTTAGTACTCGACGGAAAAGACTCTACAACGCCAACACCAAGAAAGGTGGCAAATGGATTCAAGAATTACCCCATGTTGTCTGGGGGCTGCGAACGCAACCTAGCAAAGCAACTGGACAGTCTCCTTTCTTCCTCACTTATGGGTCAGAGGCTATTCTACTTGCAGATATCATGTGGAAATCTCCAAGAGTACAAGCCTATCAAGAAGGAGAAGCAGATGAAACTCGACAACTTGAGTTAGATTCAGTTGAAGAAGCCAGAATTAATGCTTTAACCCAATCGGCTAGATATCTTCAAGGAGTCAGACGCTATCATAATCGCAATGTCCAGCAAAGATCTTTCAACATTGGGGATCTAGTTTTACGAAGGATTCAAGATGAAACGGGATTGCACAAGTTAAATTCCAGATGGGAAGGTCCTTTCATCGTAACTAAGGTTACAAAACCTGGATCATACAGAATTGCTGATGCAGATGGCAATGAGGTATCCAATTCCTTGAATATTGAGCACTTGCGCAAATTCTATCCTTAATCCAAACAACATGACGATGTTAGTTGATGCCTTTAATAAAGCAAGGGTTTTCCACCAGTATATCGACTACATTAAAGGCAGTTTTCAATCTGACAGTGTCACCTGTTCAGGATAGCTTACACAATTTTCCATAAGGATAACTACACAAGCCACATTCTTGTCCTCGATATGAGGACACAACCTACTTGCCTAGCTCAAGAAGGTATATGGATACCTTTACTAGTTGTCCATCTTGGGTAACTCGACGGAGTTCATCCTAACGGGTCAACTATAAAGAACTCCAGCCTTGTCTTAAGGCGAAACTACTCGCTTGCTCGAGTACATTGTGGATACTACTACATTTTGTCCATCTTGGGTAACCCGAAGGGGTTCATCCTAACCGGTCAATCTTAGTAGTTACTCCAGTCTACAAGTTAGACACCCTATTCACAAGCTTGAATAGATATTGGATATTTTTAAGATGGTTTCATCTTGGATAACTCGACGGGGTTCATCCTAACAGATCTATCTTAGAAGTTACTCTAGTCCTTGGTCAGGACACCCTACCCACTTGCTCGAGTAGTTTTTGGATATCTTTACAGTTTTTTCTATTTGGGTAGTCCGACGGGATTCATCCAAACTGATCAACTACAAAGATTACTCCATATGAGCATTCTACTCGATTGATCGAGTAGTTTGTATTTATCCTACGGTATCAAATTATGCTTCTGAAGAAACACCAACAGGATAAAAGCTATATACATGTTATCGCCATAAATTAACAGGGTTAATTAATGGGCCGCGAGCGAGTTGGGCTTAAAGCAGGAATCAAAGAAGGCTTGTGAATCGGCTCCTGCGTGAGCATTTGGGCCATGTGGGCGATGTATCCATAGACTTAGTTTAGATTGAGTTAGAGATAGAGTCCGATATGGACACATTAGTTTACATTGTTTCCCAAGTCTCCGGACTATAAATATGTACCCTATGATATTTGTAAAGAAAAAACGTCATCACGTTTCGCAAACAACAACTCTCGGCGCACCACCACCCCTAATTCTAGGGTTTTATCCAAGTAAGCGCCATGCTGCCCTGATCACTTCTTGCGATCAGGGCAGTGTTGTTCTTGCTTTTACCTTGGTATTACTCGTACTGAAGCATTTTTGATGGTGAGTAGTGCTAGTTATCCTGATGTTCGTAGCATGGCTTTAAGTAGATCTATCATGCTTTGGTTGTTTATCATCTACGAATATCATGTTGTTTTTGCACAGTCACGTTTTGATGTTATGCTAATTCTCGTTGCATAGAATTAGTTGCACAGAGATAACACCCTGCTTCTTTTCTATCTAGTAGATCTAATCTATTATGGTTTGTTCTTATATTTAAGAATTGGCTAATATCTGTTAGGTTAGGCCTTGCAAACGGGTTGGATGATCCGGTGATGTATTAGATGCTTTGCCATAGTCTTAACAGGGAATTGATTTGGGAATCGGCTTTCGCTTATTCTTAGGCCTCTATTTTGGTTAAGGTTTAGTTATTTATTACGCTCATTAGGCCCAGTTACGTGTAGGATGTTCCGATCTAGCAGTGAGGCTTTTACCGTCGTGGATTAGATTAGCTAGATTCAATTGAAGCAGCTTTACAGTTATTTGCTTTGTTCATTACCATCTAGATACGTACAGATCCAATCTGTCACCGGGACTCGATCGGCTCTTTAAAGCCGATGCAAGAGTCGCCCGGGGAGCCAACCACGGCTCGGACTTATAATTGCACGTGTTTGTTTATGCAGGCAGATCGTCGCAAGCACGTTCGCACCTTCCTGATCGGGTATAGGTCAGGTGGCACGCCCTGCGTCCTATAAAGCCGCGGCGTGTGCCAGGTTTGCGGGCCGTTGGCGAGGGAGCAGTGCCTGCTAGCGCCCGGGCGACCTCCCGGCTCTTCTTGTTGCCTATCGCTACTCGCCGGTGGGTTTTGACCGACAACACATTCTGGCACACCCGGCGGGACCCTCATCAGCAACAACGCCCACCGCAGAGATGACAGGACCTCAGGACCAAGCACCGATTCCGCCAGTCACCAAACCTGTCACATATGAAGAGCTGACTCCAGAACACAAGCAAAAATATGATGAGGTCAAAGCTCAATTTGAAACCAATCTCATCGGCTCTTTCGAGAGGACCCGCAACCATGGCATCAGGTGGAAGGGGTTCTCACCCGAAGGTGCTCTCGACAACGTTGATCTGTCTGTACCATCAAAGGAGTGCACCAGAGCCCTGCGCTAGGAGATGAACTACATGGTGGCTCACACGCTTCATCGGCACTCAGAAAGCCTGGTGAATGAGCTCGAGCGTGTGGCACATCGTGTCGTCCAGGAGGTGATCAAGAACCAGTACTCCCCATCAGGACCAGTCCTAGGGAGTCACAGGGGAGAGGCCTCACTTCAGTCTAGGCCACCAGTATCGTACTCGCTCACAGCTCCAGGACCGCAAGGTTCGCCGATCTACGTCGTCTACAAAATCGGCGGTGACCCTGGAGAAGGCCAATTCCTGAATGAGCCGCCTAAGGAGATCCCGCACGGCTACACATGCGTGTATATACCTGACAGCATCAGTCCAACGCGCGTGGGACATCTGGTGGGTACAGGAGCTTCAGGAGCAGATGCGGAGAAGCAGGCATGGCTGGCGAAGTACGCTACCGGGCCGAGTGCTGAGCCCTCGGCCCCAGGAGTTCTGAGTGTGGAGAAGGTCAATGCAATATTAAGGGACCAGTTCGGTATCCTGCCCAAGAGAAAGGCGATCGACTATTCTAAGCCATATCCAAGTGATTACGAATTGATCCCGTTGCCACCCAAGTATCGGCTCTCGGAGTTCACCAAGTTCAGCGGGTTAGAAGGGGCCAGCTCTATCGAGCATGTGAGCCGATACCTAACGCAACTCGAGATGATCTCAGTGTCGGATCCTCTTAGGGTCTGTTTCTTCTCCCAGTCTCTCACGGGTTCAGCCTTTGGGTGGTACACGTCACTGCCCCCAGATTCGATCTGGACTTGGAGGCAACTGGAAGATCAGTTCCACACCCAGTATCATTCAAAGGCTGCTGAAGCCGGGATTGCTGACCTCGCCCAAGTTAAGCAGAAGCGAGGGGAAAGTGTGTCGGAGTACGTGCAGCGCTTCAGAGAAGTTAAGAATCGATGCTACTCATCGCGCATCACAGAAAAGGAGGCAGTCGATTTGGCAGTTTTGGGGCTCGCTAAGCCGATCAAGGATCTGGCTTTTCAGTTGGAATTCACTTCTCTGGCGCACATAGTGCAGAAGCTCACGGCGTATGAACACTATCACCCAGAGCTGTACCAGGAAAAATTCAAACGACATGTAAACATGGCCCAAGTAGATGATTCCGATGATTCTGGCGGGGAACAAGAAGTGCCTGTGGCAGAATGGACCCGGGGGGCAAACCCCGTCCTGTGCAAGTGGGTCAAACAGAAGGGGCTTGTGAAAGGCTTTGACTTTGACGTGGCCAAGGCAGAGGAGATATTCGACTTACTGCTCAAGGAAAAGCAGTTGAAGCTCCCAGAGAATCACAAGCTACCAACGGCACAAGAGTTGCAGGGAAGGCTGTACTGCAAGTGGCACCACTCGTTCACCCATTCCACGAATGATTGCAAGGAGCTGCATCGGCAGATCCAATCGGCTATCGAGCAAGGCTGATTAATTCTAGCCCAACACACGATGAAGGTGGACAGTCAACCATTCCCACAAGCTAACGTGGTGGAGCTGTCGGATTTTGGACCTGGGGGCCAGAACCTAGCATTCCAGATTAACATGGCGGGACCCATGTACCGCCGTGACGAGCAGAGGATAGAGGCCGCTTCTGGCAAATGGTCCTAGGATGAACATGAGCCAGAGAAGCAACCTGTTACTAAAGAACAAGTGCGTCACATCCGCAATCAACTCACAGCTTCCAATCGGCTTCTGAAAAATACCAGTATCAGTACAAGTTGCGCCACCGATATAAATCGGAAGAGGAGGAGTATGAGCACCGCACAGGGAAGATGCTGGGGAGGCGCCAGGCTATACGCGACCACTGGCATTGCCCGTTCTTCAGGTACTGTTGGAATTCCGGCATGAGCCGATTGCCTACTATCGATGATTGCTTGGAGTGCAGGCCTCGGGGATGCCATCCAGGCGGGACGTCGGTGTTCCAGCGCTTGGGGCCCAGAGCACGTCACGACGACCATGTTAAGCGGCTATCCAGGGATGATCTTGAGCTAGAAGAGGAAGATAAGTATCATCGTCCACGGTGGTGCCCTGACGGGCTCAGCCGCTCACAGAAGCACAGAGTGCAGCGCCTACGCAATCTCGAAGAGGCAGAAGCAAGGTACCTCGACGTGCTGAGGAAAGCGCATCCGGATCTCGCGGAGCAAGTTAGGCCCCCGCGAAGGGTGGAAAGGCGCCCTCCAAGGAAGGAGTGGTGCCCCAAGCAGCAAAGAGCCGATGAAAAACCATCGGCTGATGTGAACATGGTGTTCGTGCTCCCATCGGAGTTTTGGGTGCCCCAACCGGAGGAATTGGCCGTCGCACAGCTGGATCTTGGCCCATAGCCGATCATCTTCGAGAAGCCCAAGGAGAAAAGCTACAAGCACCTGAAGGGATTATATCTCAAGGGCTTCATCGATGGCAAGCCTGTGAACAGGATGTTGGTCGACACTGGCGCTGTAACACCCTAATTTAAATTTCAGAATTTAATAATGAATTTAATTGGCTTTATTTGTTTTTCTAGGATTTAATTTGCTTAGTTTGCATTTAATCCAATTTTGTTCCTCAAGTAATTAAAATTTTATCATAGGTTAAACTTTGTTGTTGCATTCATGCTGGAGCATCTCTTTTATATGGTTGAGTGCTAGTATCTTGAATTCAAACTCGAATTTGAATTCAAATAGTTTTGTGTTGAGAGTAATTAGAACCTAGAAAAGGAAAAAAGGAAAGAAGACCCAAAGCAACACAACCCAAAACTAGAAACCCAACCCAGCACACAACCCAAACCGGCCCAGCCCTTCTCCCTCTCACCCTCTCCCCGCGCGGCCCAACCCGCGCTAGGCCCAGCTCCCTCTCTCCCCCTCCAGCTCTGGCCCAAGCCGCACGGGCCTGCTCCCGCGCGCGGCCCAGCACCCCCGCACGCCGCAGCCCAGCGCCCCGCTGCACGCGCTCCTCTCCCCTCGGCTCGTTCTCTCCGGCCCGCACGCCACCGCGTCACGCACGTCGCCGCATCCCCGCCTCTCTCGCTGCGCTCCCGGGTCCACCCGTCATCGTCCTCCCCGCTCCTTTCCTTCTCCAGCGCGCCAGCAGAGCCGACCTCCCCGCCGGAGATCTCGCCCGCGTGCCCAATGGCACGGACGCCCAGGACCCCGGCCCCTTCCTTAAATTATACCTCCGTGACCCCCTGCGCCCCATCACCCAGCCCATCGCCGCCCAAACCCTAAGTCCGCCGCGCTCGCGTAGCTCCGCCGCGCAGACCCCCCCTGCGCCGCCGTAGCCTCGCTGCTCCGCCACACCCCAGGCTTCCTAGAGCCATGTAGTAGTCTCGCCCCGTTCCCAGGCACCTCTCCGAGCTCACTTGCCCCGATCCGAGCCACGACTGCGCCGGAATTCAACCCGCAACCGCCGCCGGTGAGTTGCTCCGCCATGGCGATTCCACACCGTCGGAGTGCCCCGGACCGCCCTGACCTCCGTGTCTCCCTCACAGGCACTCCTGGAGCCGAACCGAGGAGCCCAGAAGCCGGGAGAAGCCCTGCAGCAGGTCCTCCCCGAGCGCTGCCTGTGACTCGCCGCGGGACCTCATCGCCGACCGTCTGCGCTGCAACCCAGGCTGCCTCGAGCCTTCGGTAAGGACAAGTGCCACCGCCTTGCCCTTTAGCGCTAGACTCGAGGGCCGTAGGCCACCTTCACGGCACGAGCGCCCTGCGCCGGCGAGTTCCACCACCGCGGAACCATCCCCTTCGCTGCGCGCACCCCTACACCCTTCGCAGACATGCACTCACCCCATAGATGGTTTACACATGCTGCGGGCTACCTCCCAGGCCAAACCCGGCCCAGAATCGAGCCCGGATGGCCGAGATCGGCCGTCTCCGGCGATCCCCCACCGCGGAGCAAAGCTCCGGCAAGCAGCGCCGCCGCCCCGCGCGCCCAAACCCCCCCAGCCGCCCGATCCGAAATCGACGGCCGAGATTAGAACCCCAGTTGTTTAGATCTGAGCCTTTAGATCGAGATCCAAGCGCCCAGATTCAAAGATACCGGTTCGCTGTGGCATTTTACATAAGAGCCCCTCGGTTTTCTTAGATTCAACCCGCGGTCCAACTCTATTCAAAACTAATTCCAAATCCGCCCCTGCTTTTACGTTTTAGACCCTGGGTTTCTTTAAAATACAACCCGCCGTCCAGCCTGGTAGTTTTTGCGAGTTAGACCCTGGAGTTAACGGTTAATTATGTTTAGGCCCTCGGTTTTTGCAGAAAACCCCCTGGAACCTTAGTTTTTATCGCAGATAAGCCCCTAGAACTTGTTTTTGGCCTAGAATATGCGTTTTAGCTCCGTTTTAAGCGTTCTTTATATCCACGCGATCGTTGTAACGCGTAGAATAGCTTTAGACTAGTTTAGTGTGCTGTTTTAATGTATTATTGTATTGTTTCTTAGTTTTTGTTAGTGTTTGCTTGTATGCTTATTGTTGTGCCTTGTTGTGGCCATGTGTTCGTGAGTAGACGCTGATCCAGTTGAGGAGCCCCAGTACCAGTACCCGGAGCAGCTGTCTTCCGACCAGTTTGAGCAGCAGCAGGAGCAGTACGAGGAAGGCAAGTATAACATGAACAACCTATCACTTTTAAATACACTTTCATACTGCATTTTAATATTGTATGCCTATAAGGACTTTCCTAGCCACTTTATATCCTTCATATATCCTTTGGGTTGCATTTTGGTTAGTTGTGCTAGGAGCCGCGCTATAACACATAATGGTCCTTTTTAATTAATTTGATTAATGGTTTATGCAACTTAATTATGAGAGTGGCCCTCTGTGTGGCTTGAGTGGTTCACTTCTCATTAAAAATTGGTTTTGTTAGAAACATGGTTTAGGGGGCCAACACGGTGCTTACTGCCTGGTTGGCCACTCTCCATAAGGACCGGTTCATAGAGCGACAACCTGGGACAACAGCGCTACCACAAGACTGGAATGGGACGGTCTTGGCTTACTAATTAGGTCATTTTGGTTTGGGAGTAACTTACCGACGGGGCATGGGGGGTGGTGAGCTTCAATGGTGGCCAGGCTACGAGGCTTGGTGTGCGTACCCCTCGAGGTGGTTACCATCGTTGCGGAGCCTGATTCCTTAGCGGTTACACCTTACCAATGTGTCCTTTGTAACGGCCTCGTAGTGAGTCGCTAGTCATCTCACCTAAGGAAGTGTGATGAACAACTAGCGTAGCTCACGACTTGTGGGTAAAGATATGCAACCTCTGCAGAGTGTAAAACTGGTATACTAGCCGTGCTCACGGTCATGAGCGGCCCAGATCCTCCTTTTGATTAGTGGGGTTAGCTCCTTCCGACGAGGGGGTGCCTCTCGGGGTTTTGGTATGGTTGTGGTTTGGTTCTCAGTAGTAACATGATTAATTTTGATTAATTACTATGTAACTGGGTTTATGGTAATTCATCAACTTGTAGTAAATAGCTTTAATAAAATTTTGCCAAGACTTAAAAGCTAATGCAGTCAGTCAGCCAACCTAGAGCCTCATAGTTTGTGTTATACTTGTTGAGTACAAGTTGTGTACTCACTCTTGCCTCTTCTCTACTTTTTCCTCTTGGATACTCTACTGCTGCTCAGTTCCTGCCGACGCGAGGGAGTTCGCTCAACGCTACCAGGACTACGAGGACTTCTAGGCATTCGTCTCCCAGTCGATGTCCCTGTGGCGCCCTGCTCAGCTTCGGAGAGTTTTTACCGTATTTGTACTTCGCTTCCGCTGTATCAGACATTTTGTCATTAATATAATAAATAACATTCGTATTCATTTTATTATATCTTTTTACGTGATATGTGCTGTGATATACTGTTCATTCTGTTGTATATACGTGTGACTTGATCCTGGCACGTATATGATTGCTCGGTTTATGTCCTTTTATAAACCGGGTGTTACAGGCGCTACGGTCAATCTAATGCCGTACTCAGTACTGCGCCGATTGGGTCGTTCTGCTGCTGATCTTATCAATACCAACGTGATGCTCAATGATTTCAATGGCCAGCCGTCGGAGGCACAGGGCGTCCTCAATGTGGAGTTGACAGTTGGCCGCAAGGCCGTCCCAACCTCGTTCTTCATCGTCAACAGTAAGAGTACGTACACAGTGCTACTTGGGAGGGATTGGATTCACGCCAATTGTTGTGTTCCTTCCACGATGCACCAGTGTTTGGTCCAATGGGATGGAGATGAAGTGGAGGTGGTCCGTGCAGATGACTCCAGCGAGGTTTCGCTCGCAGACATGAACGCCTAGGACGCGGAAGGGCAAGAGCCGATCTCAGGGATCACGCTGGAAGACTGTGATCGGATCGAAGCGACAAAAAATGGATTGAGGCTGGTCTTATCCACTGGCCTCATAGAATAAATACATCCTGTCAAGCTACGGAGCCTAGCAGGCTTAGAGAGGCCGGTCCCAGCGACCGGCCCCAAAAAATAGACAATTCTTGTTTAGGGTCAAAACTGTTACATTGCGAAAAGATTGTAGCCTACTCTGGCAGTTGGTTAGTTAATGAGCATTCAGTTTCAAGGAGTAATATAGAAACGGACGGCCCGTGCGGTCGGCCGAAAATTTTCTTTTGTCATCTCCCCGTGTTTGCTGTCGACGTGGCAGATGATGATAAGTCGCCTGTGTCCACAGTCGATTTTACAGACGATGGCAAGTTGGGGTACGGGTTTACATCAGCTGACGATTTGGAGGAAGTTGATATTGGTCCCGGGGATAAGCCGCGACCAACATTTATCAGCAAGAAGCTAGACCTGAGTCTGCGTGAGCCGATGATAGCACTGTTGAAGGAATACCGAGATTGTTTCGCGTGGGATTATACTGAAATGCCTGGTCTGGATAGATGCATCGTCGAACATCGGCTCCCGCATAAGAAAGGATTTCGGCCGTTTCAACAATGAGCAAGGCAGATGAAGGCTGATGTCCTGGAGGAGGTCAAGAAAGAGGTGCAAAAGATGTTGGATGCAGGGTTCATCAAGCCATGTAGGTATGCAGAATCGATCTCCAGTGTGGTCCCTGTACAGAAGAAGGATGGCCGATGGAGAGTTTGCATGGATTCCAGAGACCTCAACAGAGCGACGCCAAAAGACGAATATCCGATGCACATGGCAGAAACATTGATCAACGCCGCTTCTGGTCACAAAATGCTGAGCTTTATGGATGGTAATGCCGGCTACAATCAGATCTTCATGGCCCTAGAGGATATAAGCAAGACCGCGTTCAGAGTACCAGGTGCGGTCGGCTTATTCGAGTACTTGGTTATGACTTTTGGATTGAAAAATGCCGGTGCAACGTATCAACTCGCCATGAATTCCATTTTTCATGATCTCATCGGCAAGCTGGTGGAGATCTACATTGATGATGTCGTGGTCAAGTCCACATCGGCTGGGGGCATCTGGAAGATTTGCGTAAGGTTTTGGAGCGGACTCGGAAGTTAGGGCTCAAAATGAACCGAAGAAATGTGCCTTTGGCGTATCGGCCGGTCAGTTCTTAGGATTCCTAGTACATGAGCGAGGAATCGAGATCGGCTTGAAGAGTCAAGAATCGGTAAAGACAATGAAGCCGCCTACTACGAAGAAGGAGTTACAAAAGCTCGTCGGCAAAATCAACTTCGTCAGACGATTTATCTCCAATCTATCTGGGCGTATCGAGCCGTTCATGGGTCTGGTGAAGATCAAGTCCGAGGATGAATTTCACTGGGGGGCAGAGCAGCAGCAAGCTTTCGACGAAATCAAGGAATACTTGTCGAAGCCTCCAGTTTTGATTCCGCCTCGACAGGATAGTCCTTTCTACGTGTACCTGTCTGTGGGTGACACTTCCATCGCCTTGGTTCTGATTCAGAAACATGACGACCAGGAGAGGGTTGTCTTCTACCTCAGCAGGCGCATGTTGGACGTCGAGACCAGGTATCCTGAGATCTAAAAGCTTTGCCTTTGTTTATTCTTTACATGTACAAAGCTTCGACATATCTTGCTCTCGGCGGAAACGATCGTTATATGTAAATTGGATGTCATCAAGCATATGTTGTCGGCTCCTATTCTAAAAGGCCGACTAGGAAAATGGATGTTTGCATTGTCAGAATTCGATATCCGATATCAACCTGCAAAGGCAGTCAAGGGGTAGGCACTGGCGGATCTCATCACAGACAGGGTCAACACTGACGTGTCCGCACTTTTTGTACGTGCCTGGGCCATGTTTTTCGATGGATCGGCTTGTGATGATGGATGCGGTGTAGGAATTCTTTTGGTATCGCCTCGTGGGACGACTTATTCTTTTTCCATCAGGATGACTACTGCATGCACCAATAATTTAGCAGAGTATGAGGCCGTTCTCAGGGGGATGGAATTGCTCCTGGAAGCTGGTGCAGAAGCAGTGGAAATATTTGGGGATTCAAAACTGGTGATTTCTCATCTCACGGAAGAATATAGATGTGAGAGCGAGGCTCTTTTTCCGATATGGATGCAATGCCGTGAGTTGATGTCACAATTCAGGTACATTAATTTCCACTGGATACGAAGGACTTTGAACAGTGAAACTAATGACTTGGCACAGATGGCATCCAGATATAAGGAAACAGCCGATGGGGTCGATGTAGAGGTTCAGTTTCTAGAACCTGGAGACTGGAGAGCCGATATCTTCAATTATTTGAAGGATTCGGCTCGGGGGGCACCCAGAAGGATAAGACTCAAAGCTATGAAGTATGTTCTGATAGGGGACGACATGTTCTACAGGACTTTGGAAGGATTGCTGCTTAAATGTTTGGGGCCTTCGGAGTCGAATCGGCTCTTACATGAGGTTCATGAAGGAACCTGCGGTACTCATCAATCGGCTCATAAGATGAAATGGCTAATTAGATGATCGGGATATTACTGGCCTACCATGCTTGAGGATTGCTTTAAATATTACAAGGGATGTCAGGCATGTCAGAGATTTGGCAAGATTCAGATGGTGCTAGCATCAGTAATGAATCCTATCATTAAGCCATGGCCGTTCAGGGGTTGGGCCATGGATATAATTGGCCAGATTAACCCGCCGTCTAGCAAAGGTCACCAATGGGTGTTAGCTGTTACGGATTATTTCACAGAATGGGTGGAGGCAGTACCCATGAGGTCGGTGGCATCGAAAGATGTGATCAGTTTCATTAAAGAGCACATCATTCATAGGTTTGGGATTCCTCAGACCATTACGACCGATGGAGGATCGGTTTTTATATCGGAGGAATTTAGAAAGTTTGCTGATGACACGGGGTTCAAGCTGATCAGATCATCCCCATATTATGCCCAGGCTAATGGACAGGCTGAAGCATCTAACCAGAGCCTTATCAAGCTGATCAAAAGGAAGATCGATGAACATCCTAGGCCCTGGCATGAGGTGTTGTCAGAGGCTTTGTGGGCATATCGTATTTCGTGTCACGGATCCATCAAGACGTCACCATACCATCTGGTCTAAGGTCAAGACGCTGTGTTGCCATGGGAGATCACGGCCGGATCAAGGCGTGTTGAGTTTCAGAATGATCTATCGGCTGAAGAGTATGCAGCCCTGATGAGCGATAATGTGGAGGATCTTACAGAGCTAAGACTTTGGTCACTTGAGAAGATCAAGGAAAACAAGGCTAAAGTTGTTCGTGCATACAACAAAAAGGTCAAGCCGAAAGAATTCCAGGTTGGAGACCTAGTTTGGGAGGCAGTGTTACCATTGGGAACTAAAGACAGGAAATATGGTAAGTGGTCTCCTACTTGGCATGGACCATACAAGGTTGATCAGGTCCTGCCTGGAAATGCATACATGCTTGAAGAATTAGATGGTGTCAAGTTTCCTGTAGCCATCAATGGCCAACACCTCATGAAGTATTTTCCGAGCATGTGGGAAGGCGACTAACAAGAGCCGATGAGATCCATCTGGCTGCATTATGATAGGCCAACACGTTGAGTTGGCCAGATAAAAATAAAAAGCGGAAATGAGATAGGCCAACACGTTGAGTTGGCCAGTAAAAAAAAGCAAAAGTAAGAGAGGCCAACACATTGAGTTGGCCAGCAAGAAAAAATTGTATGAGAAGCAAGGCAGCCGATGTGTAACCATCGACTTAAGATGTTTTTAATAGGTACGAGTTTTAGTTTAACAGGCAATACTAAATGTTTTCTGAATTATTCTACTAGTTCAGGAATCCTTCTATGTCATGGATGGCTTCTGCGCATATGGCGTCGGCTCTTGCTATGACTGCTTCGTCGTCTTTGTCATCGCCTGTTACTATATGTTGACTCAAGGTGTTGATTTCTGCAAACTCTGCCCGTATTTGCTCAGTTATTTCTTGGGCTTCTTGCTTGGAGTTTGCAATCGAGGCTTTCTCCTCTTGGATCAATTTCTGTGTGGTGCGGACTTTTTCTTCGAGTTCTGCCAGTTCGTTCTCCAGGAGGCTGAGTCGCCTTGTATTCGCTGAGATATCGGCTTTGGCATCCAGAGTTGCCTTCTTCTGGTTTAGCATCTTGCACCTTTCAGCGATGTCGGCTTTCAGAGAAACTTGAGAATGCCTCAGTTCTATCCTCTGTTGCGCTGCTTTCACCTCTGCCCGAAAGAAGGGAAGATGGCCGGCTGGCCAGAGCTTGACCCGAAGTGACTCTGGAAGTTGGGTTTCTATCTGCTCGAGGACTTTCTGTATTTCGCTGGAGTCATTGACCAGGGTACTGATTGGAGCAGATAGCAGAGTTTTGATGTGTTGAAGCTGATCTGTGAGGTCAATCGGCTGCTGTGGTGGTGGTATCTTCGCTCCAGGGGCGATTAGACCCATTGATGCCGGGTCAAAGAAGAGCAAATCTGAAATATTGAAGCCCTGTGGAGATATCAGAGTTAGTTTTGGGAGCAAGGCATACCAACAGAGTCATCGGCTGATTTAAAATCAGCTTATGCGGTGTTACCTGTTGTGGGGAAGAAGTGATGGTCGGTCCGAGTGTGATCGGCTCAAATGGGGCAGCAACAGTAGCATCGACTATGTCAGCTTGTTCATCACACGCCTCTATTGGAGCATCGGGAGTTCCGGGTTGGGCTTCCATCGTCACATCATCTGTTGCAGTTTCTTCGCTGCGAATTTCTGCTTGGACGATGGTTGTTTCTTGCTGTTCAGGCATTTCAGTTGTTCCAGTATTGACTTCATGAACAACGGTTCTCTATTGTGATGGGCTTCCAGTGCTAAGGATTTCTTCAGTTGTGTCCTGGAGAAAGGATTACAATCAACCAGAGTATATGTGCATATATAAAAAAATTCAGGAAATTTCAGAGAGATGAATTACCTGGTTGGTGTTGGAGTCTGATGGACTTGGGGAAGGTTGTGCTGTCTTCTTGATGACCCGTCTCGTGAAGATCTTCCTTTTCTTAGTTGGGACTCGGGGGGGCAGCACTTCCAAAGGTTTGTCTCCTCTTAGAGGCCGACTGGGGTGAGTCGGGTCGAACAGTCATTATCACTTTCTTCATTTGCGGTGATCCCTTGCAAAAGAGAACGTCAGGGGCAGTTGGAAGAAAGTGGAATGGCTCCCCGTTATTTGTCATGGGATCTGGACCATCTTGTTGCTGCAAGTAAGGTGAGCAAGGTTAGCCAAAAGAAGTGGGAGAGGGCTTCGAAAGAATAAGAGCATCGATTCAGTACCTCTTCCTTGGGGATTTCATATTCAGGATCAATTTGCTGCAGTAGAGGGCCTAAAGCTCTTCTGAATACATGAGTTTTCCACATTTCCCACCAAGTGTTAAAGCTGATTGACGAGGAAGTAAAAGATAGATTGGCTGGTATTGGAATGTGGAGATTGTCAAACATGCTATAGCATCTTTAACTGGTAAGACCGTCAGGTAGATCGGCTCTACTCTCCACCAAGTGGTGAATATGGAAGTGGGGAGGGACTTGTCCTAGGCCGAATTGCCGAGCTGCTATGACTGGTTGATAGGTTTCATAACCTGGTTTGATGATTCTGTTGGAAGTGCTTATGCCGACAGGAAGGAAGCCAGGTCAGATCATTAGAGAATATAGATGCCGAGTGCTATTGTCATCGGCAAAGCTATCCAGCCTGAAGGTAGTTGGGTTCTCGAAAACATCAGATTCAGTGAATGGAAAGAAGAGGGGATTCTCTAGGCCTTTGTAGAAAACTCTGAACCATTTTGATGCATCTGTTGAGTTCAATTTACTGCCAGGGAGGCTGAATAGAGCTTGGCCATAGCTGGTGCATCTAATTGGTTTGCCATTCTCGTCAGGGAAGGAATTCTTGGCTAGGCTCTGAAAGTTTGGAATTTGGTGCTGAAAGTAGAGTTGTGCCCATAACTGAATGAACCACCAAGGGCCTCTAGTTCTGAGTTTCCTTTGGCTGAGCAAGCTAGTTGTCATCAAATGGAGGCATCTGTACGTTTCTCCGAGGAAAAGCTTGCCTAGGCTGGTGCTGTAGCCATGGGCTAGATGGTAAGCCAAAGGAAGATAATTCTTGGTTGGGGCTAAGGAAGGACCACAGAAGATGAAATGTTCTAACCAAAGATTTAGAAAGGCTGTGTGTTCCTTTTTACCTACTGGACCTTTCGTTTTCATGTGCTGGTTCATGTAAGTGCTCCAGTTTGTGCAGTCTGTTTTAGATGAAAGTTTAAAGGGGACTTCTACCATTCTGTGAGCTGCAGGAACAGGGGGTCCAATGTCAAGGCCAGTGATCATGGTAACATCTAGCAGAGTAGGGGTCATGGGTCCATGACCAAAGAGGAAACAGTTTAGAGCATCGGACCAGAAATAGCCGATAGTTTTTAGAAGGTTTTCATCTTTATCAAGGGGGGATAATGATAGACTGAGTGCATCAGCTATGTTCAATTCCTGCCACAAGGACATGTGAGTTTTTGCTACTCTGCTATACCATGTAGTCCAGCTTTCGGGTGGATTGGGCCAGGCTCTTAAGCAGTCGGCCCAGGAATTCAAATCAATGTCTTGACTTACGAAAGGTATTCTATTTACTTCACAGGAGATTAAATCTGTGGGATTTTCATAAGTTCGTGGGCCAAGACAAAAGGATTTGGGATTGGAAGGATGCGGCAGAAGGATGTCTGACACCTGGAGTTCAGAGATTCAGAAGTTTACATACAATGTCATATTTCAGAGTTTAATTTGTTTGGAGCTTAAAAAGCTGAAGAAAAGTTAAAAGGGTAGGCTGAATATTACCTTCAGGCCACAGATTGCTGCATCAATGGATGAAGAATTCGCTGCTTTAGCTGCAGAGTCCGCCATGGTTCAGATCTGCTGATTTAGGGTTTGGACGTTCCACGGGCTCTGATTCGAATTCTGGATGCTTGGAGAGTCTTTGCTCGAACTTATAGAGTGGGATTTTCGAATTGCTCTCGGATTTGGAGTATCTATTTCGAGTTGGGTTCAAAGTAGAAGTGGTGTTCTTATGCGGGTTGCTTCCAATTTTGACTTTCGTCGGCTCTTGGATATTAATGAAGCCTGATGCGGTGCCATCGGTTTTTTGGGGGATAATCCAAACAAGCAAGATTAAGGGATAATAAGCTTCATTAAAAGTTGGATTCTTAAAGAAGAGCCGATTTGACAAAGGAAGAATCCTTCGGCTTTACAATACTACACTTACAGTACTACCTACACCTACCACTCGTAGGTACCTAGTACCTACGGCGCTTGGGGCTTCGAGCCGGCGCATCTCCGTCGTCGCTGTCGTCGTTGTCGTCATTGCTGGCGCCATCAAAGGCGCTGCTGCCGCCGTCGGTCTTGGCGTCGCTGCTCCGGCCGCCGCCGCCGCCGCCGCTACTTTCTTCCTCGCTGTCTTCCTCGGAGGACCCGAGGAATTGGAAGGGGTTTCCTTCTATCGGGTCATCGCTGCTTGAGGGGGAGCCGATCTCCTCTTCCGAGAAGGAATCGGCTCCATCCCAAGAGAAGCCTTCCTCGCTGCTGCTCTCCGGCTCCTCCTGGAACAGGAGTCGGAGGTCTTCACCTTCGGTTTGGAGCTTGTCATCTTCGGAAACAATCCCGAAGTCGAACTCCTCTGCATCCCAGTGCAGAGGAGTGAGTGCCTCGTACGCCTCTGTTGGGTCATACTCCGGCATCAGTTCCCGACTCTTAGGAATAGAGTCGAGGGAGGAGGCAGAGGAGCTTGAAGAAGAAGAGGGAGAAGGATAATCGATGGAGTTGGAGCCGGAGGAGGAGGAAATCGCCATGGCTACTGAAGGTTGGGGTTTTTCTGCGCTACTTGGCTTTGGGAGGAGGATGAGTTTGCGGTGAAAGGAGTCGATTTGGGATGAGATTAAATAGTAAAAATGGAAGATGGATCGGCAGTTTCACATTATACGAGGAGCCAGTTGCAGAGACGTTGCGTCTTCCTTGGCGGTTGCAGTGTGTTTTAATTGGCATTAACGGGAAGATGAAGCAACGGAGTGGTTTTGGAATTATCATTGCCAAAACCAGGGGGGCAGGTGTTATCGCCATAAATTAACAGGGTTAATTAATGGGCCGCGAGCGAGTTGGGCTTAAAGCAGGAATCAAAGAAGGCTTGTGAATCGGCTCCTGCATGAGCATTTGGGCCATGTGGGCCATGTATCCATAGACTTAGTTTATATTGAGTTAGAGATAGAGTCCGATATGGACACATTAGTTTAGATTGTTTCCCAAGTCTCCGGACTATAAATATGTACCCTATGATATTTGTAAAGAAAAAACGTCATCACGTTTCGCAAACAACAACTCTCGGCGCACCGCCACCCCTAATTCTAGGGTTTCATCCAAGTAAGCGCCATGCTGCCCTGATCGCTTCTTGTGATCAGGGCAGTGTTGTTCTTGCTTTTATCTTGGTATTACTCGTACTGAAGCGTTTTTTTATGGCGAGTAGTGCTAGTTATCCTGATGTTCGTAGCATGGCTTTTAGTTGATCTATCATGCTTTGGTTGTTTATCATCTACGAATATTATGTTGTTTTTGCGCAGTCACGTTTTGATCTTATGCTAATTCTCATTGCATAGAATTAGTTGCGCGGAGATAACACCCTGCTTCTTTTCTATCTAGTAGATCTAATCTGTTATGGTTTGTTCTTATATTTAAGAATTGGCTAATATCTGTTAGGTTAGACCTTGCAAACAGGTTGGATGATCCGGTGACGTATTAGATGCTTTGCCTTAGTCTTAATAGGGAATTGATCCAGGAATCAGCTTTCGCTTATTCTTAGGTAGACCTGGGCATGGGCTGCCCGACCCGACAGACCCGACCCAACCCGCCCGAAAATAGCCCGACCCGACCCGACCCGAAGAGTTTGATGGGCGGGCTCGGGTCAAAATTTTTGACCCGATATGACTGACGGGCCGGGCACGGGCTAAAATTTTTGACCCGAAACCCGAAAAACCCGAAGGAACCCGACATTTTACATAGGCCCGGCCCGGCCCGACCCGACCCGAACCCGACTGGCTGTCGGGTCGGGTGCGGGCTCAATTTTACGGCCCGGCCACCGGGTCGGGTCGGGCACGGGCCGCTAGAAAAAACACCGGGCTTTTTTTGGCCCGACCCGAACCCGACCCGGCCCGGAGGATGCCCAGGTCTATTCTTAGGCCTCTATTCTGGTTAAGGTTTAGTTATTTATTATGCTCATTAGGCCCAGTTACGTGTAGGATGTTCCGATCTAGCAGTGAGGCTTTTACCGTCGTAGATTAGATTAGCTAGATTCAATTGAAGCAGCTTTACAGTTATTTGCTTTATTCATTACCATCTGGATACGTACAGATCCAATCTGACACCAGGACTCGATCGGCTCTTTAAAGCCGATGCAAGAGTCATCCCGGGGAGCCGACCACGGCTCGGACTTATATTTGCACGTGTTTGTTTATGCAGGCAGATCGTCGCAAGCACATTCGCACCTTCCTGATCGGGTATAGGTCAGGTGGCACGCCCTGCGTCTTATAAAGCCGCGGCGTGTGCCAGGATTGCGGGCCATTGACGAGGGAGCAGTGCCTGCCAGCGCCCCGGTGACCTCCCGGCTCTTCGTGTTGCCTGTCGCTACTCGCCGTTTGGATTTGACCGACAACAATACAACATCAAAATCTCACTGAAGATCACAAGAATTGTTACAAGTAGTTCACTTTGCTAAATTCCTCAGAATTCCCTTAGCAATCACTTCTGATTCTTTACAATAGTCCCGAAATTTCTCATCAGAACAATCGGGAGCTATTCCTTTAGCTATGGGAGCTAAATTAAACTGAGGCAAGTATGATTTGCCAACTCCAATCATGTGGGTCAGATAATTCTTGGAGGTAGCCATCTTGACATCAAAGATCTTCTTGGTAGCCTCTTCTAAACGCTCTACCAAGGACTTGCTATTCGACGACCCCTCTTCAGAATCAACCATGTCCACAATGACCTGAGCTGCTACTACCAGTCAAATATGATCACCTGGAGAACCTGACGCAAGGATATTTCAGTGATTATTATTGGCAAAGCAATATCAAGATAAAAGATCAAATACTCACAAGCCTGAGCAATCTGCAACTGTTCTTGAAGCTTTGACTTCTCTTCTTGGAGCTTTGATTTCTCTTCTTCGAGGCTCTTGATCTGCTGCTTCATGTCACGAACTTCTAGATGATGCTTTCGGTTTGCTTCATACAGCTTATTCTGAGCAGCAAGGGATTCATCTAGTCGTTTGGCAATCAGGGCATTCTGCTGCTCCAAGGTTTTACGATTATCAACAATCTTATATAAAGCATGAGACTTCAAGAAAGACCGATTAGCAACATCCTGTATCATACAAGGCAAGATTGGTTAGATGTCACCAAACTACTTGACGCATGCAAGCAACACCAGAGGAAGGTTCACCTAGGTATATTTGAAACACCATTGCATGGAATCTGCGAGCTTCTTCATATTCTCCACAGACAACAATGGATCATCATATAGCTCCTTACCCAATTCTTCCTGGGTAGATTTTGGCATCGACTGAAAGGGTACTAGTCGAACAGTTGGATTCTTCGACCCTTCCGCTCTGTTACCTCCACATCCAGCAGCACTTGAAGTACCTTCACCAGCTGCAGAAGGAGTAGACGCGGGTTCCTCAAGAGTCGGCTCCTTTCACATCCCAGACATGTCCACACTAGGGGAGAGAGTAGTCGAGTTCTCGATCAACCCAATTATTGGAGACTCAGGGGAGGATCGAGTACTTGTTTCTAGGCTACTCTCCATCCAGTTACGGAAGTCCTGGATTTAGTCTTTCTCTTGTGCTGGAAGATATTGGATCCTAGCCAAGCAAGATTTTAAATAAGAAAGATGAGGCAAATAGGAAACAATTAAAGAATATCAGATTCTTACTGGCCAGTATCAACACAAGGTATCTTCCTCCGCAGCAAAGCTCCAGGAGCGGCCTTCCATTTCTTGCTATCATCAGAAGCAGCATCTACTGAAGTTGGATGCATACAATGCCATGTCTTATAATTTTTCTGCAAAAGAAGCAAGGGTCCATCAGAAGATAAAAACTTTAATTACAAGTACTCGGCGGTGTTTTTCAACACTTACCCATGCATTTTCGGGAGTTTTCTCGGCCCAGAAGAGTGTTGGAAGCTTCAAAGATTTGTTAAAATTATCGAGTACTTTACAACATCTTCTGATTACATCAGAATGCGCCATTGGTTCTGGCAACATTCTGGTAGCATCTTCTATCCCTTCATATCTAAAGGATGGATGTTGTCGATGCTGAAGAGGTTGGATCCGACGGCTCACAAAGGAGAAAACCACGTGATCTCCGGTAACTCCCTTATTTTTGACCTGTGCAATGACTCTAAGGAGGCACTCGACTTGTTGGCCACCAGGTCCTATACTTGTCCAGTTTTCTTGGACTTGGGGGGCACCAGGAACTCTTTCTGGAAGTGGAGATTCCAAGTTGTAACAGTCCAAAATCTCATACAAATAAAAATCATTTGAATTCAAAATTCATTTTCAAAATTTTCGAGCTCATCTTTCTTTGCATGAAAAATCCTTCTCAAGCTTAAAACTATTCCCTTTCTTTTTAACAACCACAATCAAATCACTTTTATTCTTTCTTTAAATCTCTTTTCTCTCGCCATCTTCATGTTGTGTGCTTGCACACGCAAGCAAGCTGAGCGACACAAACATGCACACACGTGAGCAATAAGGCTATTTCCAGCAGGTCAACGGATGCGGATGCGTATTCTCCGCCATATGCAAATCGTTCTTGCAATGCAAAAAGAGGTCATATCCAGCAGCTCGCGTACCCGAATGCGCATCTGAATAGAAAATATTCGTGGGCCCTACCTCAGCCTTATCTCATCAACCAAATTCTCCCTCCTTTCTCTCTCTCCTCAACCAACAGTCTGAGCTGGAGTCCTGGTGAGCTAGATGCGCAGAGCAGAGTCTGTGAGTTTTCGCTGCCTCTCTCATACTCTCCTAAAATGCGATGCGGGATACGACACCTGCTGGAGTGGCTACAGTAGCACGCGAGCATGCAAAATGCGCATCCCCAACGAGATAAGGTAGCTGCTGGAAATAGCCTAACAGACCCAACACAACCAGCTAGTGTATTCTCTCTCCATCGGTGGACAAAAGGCCACAGTGTAGGCAGCATTAACTCTCTCTCCCTCCGTTCTGAACAGACCGGTCTGACCGGTGTGTCCAGGCGGTCTGACCGGTCTAGGCGTCTGTAGACGGTCTGGCATGACCAACCGGTCTGACCGGTAGGTCCGACCGGTCTGACCGGTCTAGGAGGAGTCCGAGTATAATTAGAGTTCTTAATATATTTAGATCTGTAAACAGGATTTCTTGCGGGGTAAGTCTTCCCCACCCTATAGATATAAAGGGTCACGGCCGATTGAAGGAGAACCCAATCGAACCAATCAAATACATTTATCCTTATCGTTTTTACCTTTCTTTCTCGTTATCCTACTTTTCCAACCTCGACATGCTGTTCTTCTCTCGTCTCCATGGCGTTTGAGGACGCCCTAGCTGGCCTGCCGAGCCTAGGGCAACCCTACGTGCGGTTGCCCCGATGGGGTCCCTCCCGGGCGAGCGTTCGTCGGATCGTCGCCGTTGTGCACGGCGACCGGTCTGACCGGTCCCTCTGACCGGTCTGACCGCTCCACGCAGGAGGTGCTGCAAGGAGCTCCTCCTCGCGTCACGCAACCTAGCACGATCATATGTTGGCCCGCAAAAGGCGTCAACATATTTTGGCGACTCCGCAGGGGACAAAGGTGTTTCGGTTTTTGCATAACCAAAATCAAGCCCTAGCAATATGGCGCAATCTGAAGACATACCTTTGGCGATGACTTCTAAACTAGGTCAAGAGATTCTTCGAGTACAGATCGACCTAAGTTTTTCATGCTGGATGGAGAACAAAGGATCGCCATCATACCACGATGTTCTGAGAGAGGTACTGTCTACAAGTATTTTATCCAATAGTGATCGTATTTATATCAAGTATTTGCTTGATAAACCTAAACTAATTGATATAGTGGATAAAGTAAATCCAATTCCTGTTGTTCAAAAGTCAGTTATTGAAAAGCTGACTAATAAACCTTACAAAAATTTGCCTGATGTTGCTGGTCAAGATACAATTCGGCCGTCTCAAGCCGAATTTGTTGAACCAAAATCCCCTAACAAGAGCACAGAGACTAAATCTAGTACTTCAACGCTCGGGGGGGCAACAAAACAAAGACAAAGATGCTGGTTGCATTGCAACCGGTCTGACCGGTTCCACGATCGGTCTAACCGATTCATCTAGGGTTTTGCAAAATAAATCAAAATCTTAGATGGTTAAGCCCAAAAAACCCGAGATTGGTGTTTGGAAAACCGTTGAATCCAAAGGCCATCACAAACATCAAAAGGAAAAGCCAAAGCCCTTTCTTGGAGATCTTCCGGCTAAATCCAAAAAACAAAATAATGATGCTAGTCGGTCAAAACATCCAAAACACTCGAGGTATACTCCAAAACAACAATTCCATGATCGGAATCGGCAGCCGAATAATTTTCCTAATTCAATGCCGTTTTTATCATATAGGTCGTCTATACATATGCCATACGGATCTTATTATAGCATGCCTTCCTTTCATCCGTCATGGTATTATAATTCATGTATGCCGTCTCTTCCTAGATATTTGTATCCAGATTATATTACCTATAGGGAGCTGGCAATTAGTAAACCATCACCTACCATTAATGACCGTTTTGATGAAAAAGATCGGTCTATGAAGAAAAAGAAATACAAGGTGATCAAGCAAGTTTATCGTGTCAAAAAAGATGGACGGTTAAACAAAAATTCAGATTTGACACTAGATAAAGAAAAGCCGATTGTTGAAGAGCAATCAGATAGCTCAATTAGTAAAATTGTCCCCAATGATTATCCTGATTTAAACAATGTAGTTGAACAATGTTTAAGTTCGGCTGGGGGGCAAGATAAGAGCGACCATATCGGTTCTGACAGGACCGGTTTGACCGGTTTGTCAGATCGGTCTGACCGGTCTGAACCTGGAAAGTCTGGTGGTGCAAAAAATAGGATCAAGCCGATCTTTGGGGAGCTTCTGGATAAATACAAGAAGATATCTGCGCAAAAACAAAGCAATCAATTGGAAGGCAAACGAAAAAGGAGTTCTTCATCACCAAGATCAAGAAAGCATCAACGGTCATCGTTTTGGTCTTCGTCATTTATCCCGTCGATGCACGTACCATGGTCTGCATATTCAGGTTTGTTTAATCCATGGTTTGGTCATAATCCTTGGCTGCCATATTATGATTATCAGTTTTATACTTTACCAAGGAGCTATGATTTGTAAAATCGGCCGCATTGGCCGTCTCAAGATTTTTGTTATTGAACATGCTAAGGAATGTAAAGCCGAAATAGTTTGCTGATCGTAAGCTAGAAATTGTTACATGCTAGTTCTCTTAGTTCGGCTATTTTAGCATGTTTGAATATAATGTATGGCCGACGTATTGTTAATCGTCGCCCTTAGACAATTTTGGTCCAGAGAAGTGTTCTTTGGCACGCAAGCTTTGACAAAGAACAGGGGGGCATATGTTGATGACCAAAATTGGCAGTAACATGAATAGACCGGTCTGACCGGTGTGTCCAGGCGGTCTGACCGGTCTAGGCGTCTGTAGACGGTCTGGCATGACCAACCGGTCTGACCGGTAGGTCCGACCGGTCTGACCGGTCTAGGAGGAGTCCGAGTATAATTAGAGTTCTTAATATATTTAGATCTATAAACAGGATTTCTTGCGGGGTAAGTCTTCCCCACCCTATAAATATAAAGGGTCACGGCCGATTGAAGGAGAACCCAATCGAACCAATCAAATACATTTATCCTTATCGTTTTTACCTTTCTTTCTCATTATCCTACTTTTCCAACCTCGACATGTTGTTCTTCTCTCGTCTCCACGGCGTTTGAGGACGCCCTAGCTGGCCTGCCGAGCCTAGAGCAACCCTATGCGCGCTTGCCCCGACGGGGTCCCTCCCGAGCGAGCGTTCGTCAGATCGTCGCCGTTGTGCACGGCGACCGGTCTGACCGGTCCCTCTGACCGGTCTGACCGCTCCACGCAGGAGGTGCTGCAAGGAGCTCCTCCTCGCGTTGCGCGACCTAGCGCGATCGTATGTTGCCCCGCAAAAGGCGTCAACACATTCTTTTCCCTCCTCTGCGTGAGTAATCCAGCAAGCAGCGCTGCATCTTTTCAATGCTCTCTCTCCGTATCTGATTTTCTCTTCACCGAGCAAAGCAAATCAGAGCAGAGCAAGCAGCAGCAGCAAGCCAAGCGCACCCTTCCTTCTCAGATATTCTCTCTCTGTCAGTCACACTCTCTCCTCTCTCTTACTCCCTGCACACTCGCGTACACACACAACACAACATTAACTCTCACACGTCTCACTCCCAGCACACATGCACTCTCACTCACTCCAGCTCAGTTCGCTGCATGTGGAGAGCCACGGTGTGCACTCGAGTTCGCCGACCTTGCTCACTGCCACGACGTCAAGATGACTACGCCGACGGCCATGACGAGCAGTGCCGCGAGCCGTAGCTCCGACCTCGCCGACGACCAAGCCAAGCTGCCGCCGCCGAGCCGTGTGTTTTCGTACCGCGAGTCCACACCGCGCTGGCCACGCCTTCACCGTCGACCCACGGTGAGCGTCGTCCCGCTCCCGACGCCCTAGTGCTGTCGGCGTGAGCTGCGACCGCCGATGACTTCTGTCCGGTGTTCTCGTGCAGGAGCCGAACGTCGTCGCCATCCGTTTCCCCGTTGCCGCCAGAAGCCTTCGCGGCCCGGCTACGCCGGAGCTCCGCTAGCATCGCGGCGATGCTGCGGCCTCGGCAATGCTGAGTGCCCATGCATGCACACGCTCAGTGCAGTAGTGCCGGCCCCTTTATTCCTTCTTGGCCACCAGTGAGCACACGCGGCCGCTGTGACCTCGGGTTGCCGAGCGCCCGCGCGCGTACGCGCCGAACACCACCTGAGCCAAGGACCAAAAGGCCCTGCCTTTGCCTCGTCACCGCCCGTGTCCACCACCGCAGATGCAGGTCCGTCACAACTGAGTACGGAACATGCTCTAAACCGGGCCAAACCAGCACACCCGTTCCATCATCGCCGATGTCGCGACGCGAGTTAGCTGTAGCTAGTCACCGCGAACGTGAATGCACGATTGGCATTGCCAAGGCTACCTACAGTACCACGGCCGCTCTGCCCCGCGCTCTTGCCGCGGGCGGGCACGTCACGAACCGGCCATGCTGGGCACCGTGCTCATGCATGCCGCCAGAGGCCGTCGTGCTTGCCACCATCCTCACAAGCCCGACACGAGCCAAGTCGCCGTGGACCAGTCGTCGCTAGACACCACAAACGCAAGCCTGCACAACTGTTCTTTTTCCATAAATAATCTAAAGATACAATCTATCCAACCATGCACATGGCACGCTTTTGTTCGGTAGAACGGATGCCGAGCTGTTCGCCGGATGAAACGTTGCCGACTCGTTGCCATGCGCCAACTTCCTACTCAAGGTGCCCCTCGTGGCGCCATCCCCTTTCGGGGAGCCCACGACACACGTGAACCGAACTCACGCACGTCGCGACACTCTGGCCCCACGATGAGACCGCACATCACTATTCGGCAGCTTTCGGCGACGTTCCACACTGTGGCACCATGATGCTTTGCCGCCCGCGCCGGCTTTGCCGTCTCATCACATGTGTGTTGGCAACGCCGCTTTTCGCTACAGTGTTATCTTTGTTCTCGCACCAGTACCCCGTCACACTGTTGTCAGCCACTGCCTCCTCTTGGTCGATAAAAGGCGCATTCGCGTAGCTCCTCCATCACTCCCAACTCATTTCCGACCAACTCGGCTATCTTTCCAACCTGAGCTCACTCGCCCTATCTTTTCCATTAGAGCAAGGATTTGCTCGCCGCTCTCTCATCCTAGCAACCTCATTGTGCTCTTGGTAAGCACTGCATGCTATCTGGCCCGACTCTTCTTCCTAAATTCATCAATCAAGCTCTAACTGTCTTTGTTAGTTTTATAAACTAAGGAGTTCAGTTTATTATTATGGATGCTTTGTTTATTTGGTTTGTGTCGCGTAGTAGTCGCCGAGAGCTGACGGATGACGACAAGAAGAAGCCTGGAGTCTGGTGCCACGAGTTAGGATGTTCGTACCGCAAGCAGAAGCCCGGAGTACATACCGCGAGCACGAGGACTAGTACCGTGAGCCGGAAATCGAAACACGTACAGCAAGTCGAACTACCCGTTTGTTGAGCAAAGGCAAGTCCAACCTTTTCCCTTTTGATCATGCTTATCCCAGTTTTTAAACACAACACGTAGAAGCCTATTTAAAGTGCATTCAATTTGTATATGAAACCTTGAACTATTTTACTGCTTGATGTAGTTAAATACCCATTTGAATGGCCATACCTTGCTATTGTTTATATCCTGATTATCCCTTGACAAAAAAAAGATTTATCTCTAAACATGATTAGCTCTGTTTAGATGAATGCCTTGATAAATGATACTAGCATGCTTAGGATTTATTTATGCAACATTACTCACTGTTATTTACCAAATGCAATCATTTACAAATGAGAAAAATGGGATGGTTGTTTTTAAAAGGTGTGAGTTAAATTTTTAAAAAAGTATAATGAACATGAGGACGATGATGGTGATTACCCAGAGATGGGGCGGAATAGGGTCCATGTGTGGGACCACTGGAGATTGGACTCGAGCCTGTGTGGTACGGCCTTGTAGTTATCCGCCTTGTCTCGATTAAGGATCGGTAATTGGCAGGATTCTAGTCAAGTATTACAGTGCAACCATACGGTTAAATGGGCACTGGCCTTAGCTTATTAAGTCAGTCGGCCCAAGAGGATGCTACCACCCGAGTGCTCGAGGAGCTCGTCGGTGTCGGGGTAACTAACCCGGTCAGATGTACGGAGCCGCGATACTCCGGTAGTCTGTCGTGTAGCATATTTTGGGTCCGGTTGATGTAACGGCTCTGTCATGTTAGCTTGCCGACACATCTAAGGAATTGTGTATATGCGCGCTAGCTATGCGCTGGCGTCAAAGCGAAACATGTCGTATAGGTAAAGTGTACAACCTCTGCAAAGTGTAAAACTATTCAAATAGCCGTGCTCATGGTCAAGAGCGCTTGAACTAGACAGCCGGTTTTAGAGCTTTTAAAACCATTTTGATAAAATGGGATTTAGGTCTGATTTTGGAAATGTCCGGCAAGACTGTTGTGGGCTATTGCGGACGGAGTGTCCGGTAGCATTAAAAGTTGAACTCACTTCTTTTTAAAAATACTTATAAATATGACTATATTACTCTTTTGCTAAAATGCCTTTACAAAATTAACCTTGCATGGGTAAAAACCTGCTTTCGCAAAATAAACCCCAGCCACTTCCTTGTACTCCATTATGTATGAATTTTTATCCCCCTTCGTAGGGCGGGGTTGGTCTTGCTGAGTACTTTTGTACTCACCTATGCCTACGTTTACAGAGACGGTTCTACGCTGGAGAAGTCTACACGTAGTCGTCACGTCCGCACCCGACTTCCTGTGGCGTGGGCCTTCATGATGCTGAGTTGCGATGTTGACAGCTTCATCAATGTTGTTTCAGCTTTAGCACTAGCTTACTTTCTTTTTGTTCTTCTTTTTTTTATTGAAATCCATAAACCGCTGCCATACAATCGGCAATGATCCATTCTGCGTGTACCAGCCTCCTGGGACTGGAATTGTACCACATGTGACTCTTGTGTAAGCGGGGGTCGCGATAAAAGTTCCCAACACGAAACCAGAATTTCTTCCACTCGAGTCCTTTACCCGCTGGATCATACGCTAAGTACTTGTCCTGAGTTTTAGGGCGGAGTATTAGTTCACATCCGCCGACGACGGCAGGTTTGGTAGCATTTGGGACAGGGACAAGGATGAAGAAATGTTGAAAAAGGTGAAAGTGGGGAAGAATGCCAAGGAATGCTTCGCAGAAATGAGTAAAAATAGAAAGATGCAAGATGGATTGGGGAGTCAGATGATGCAATTGGATTCCCCAGAATTGCAGAAGAGCATATAAAAATTCCGACACGGGAAGTGCAAGGCCATGTTCCACGAAATCACGGAATACAACGGTTTCAAGGGTACCTTCCATAGGGTAATCTTCTCCTTCGCCTGCACGCCATTGGATCATGACCTGGGTTTGGAGGAGACCCAAATTCTCCAGTTCTTGCACCGCAGATTCAGACATTTTGCTTTTACGCCAACCCGTTGAAAGATTGGCAACTACTTCATCTTCAACCTTGGATTTGTCCTTCTTGGGAGCCATCTCAACGTCACGAGTTCAGGCTTGGGGGCTACGAGAGGGGCTATGGACGGCACCGGGAGTGGGCAAGTGTGGATCTGAATTTGACGGCGGCCAGGAGTTCAAAGGGTAAAACCCTCACAAGTTACCAGACAGATTTATATGGTCTCTGGTGGCAATTTTGTGAATATTTGGGAGATCAACGGATTCTTTCCTTTTTAGGGAAGTTTTCATTACTTATTCTGCTACGAGTTTTCTTTAATTCTTAAATCTAAATGGAGAGATTTAAATTCAAGACTTGGGGGCTGCGGGATATGTGTATCAGAGATTTATTTTTCAAATTTCTTGGAAAATAATGAAGCAAAAAGACTGAAGTGACCCTCAACCTGATTCTGCGATTCAACCTAAGGCTCGGGGGCTACTCCATATGGAGCACGAGTACTTCGCGCACCATATATGATCAAGATTTCGGGGCTTGAGCACCTCACAGCCTCGGAGCAACCAGAATTGGAGGACTACTCGACGTATCTGAAGGAAGGCCCAGAAGACGTTCTGACTACTTGAAGTACTCGAAGATGCCCAGCCAAGTACTCGACGCCTGCAGAACTCGGCTACGAAGAGCTCGGGGGCTTGTCAGACCCGGGGCAGCGGGACTGCTTATAGGCATAGAAAGTTCTAGAGTAAGGAATAGCTCATAGATGTACCTTACCTCTCTTGTAACTATCTGGATAGGCGTAGAGCTAGTCGCAGTACAAATGAAACTACCCGATCGTGCTGTAGTAGGACTTCAACTGTACTCGGCTAGGACTTTCCTTGTAACCCTGTCCTCCCGGATATATAAGGGCGGGCAGGGATCCCCTCCAAAGGATCATCAACACCTAAGGAAATACAAACCACCACACAGGACGTAGGGTATTACGCAACTCGCGGCCCGAACCTGTCTAAATCTTTGTGTTCCTTGCACCATCGAGTTCCAGAGCTATCAATCCCTACCTACAAACCTTACTGATAAGGGTATCCCTGACCAGGCTTGGCGGTAAACACCGACACCGCCGCCGCCGGTTTCCCCGCCCACCGGCTGTCCGAGCCGCCAATTGGAGCGCCGCCAAGCCTCCTTAACTCCTCCTGGCCCTACTCCTCCCCTCGTTGGCGCCTCACCCTTCCTCCCCGCCACGCCGCAGTGCCGCCGCCCCTGTTTTGGATTTCGGCAAGCTCGGCCGCCCCTGGAACTGCCTTCCCGAGCCGCCTCGCCGTCTCCACGCGTCGCGCATGAACCCCCGCCACCTCTAGCACCACCTTTGCTGGCCTCCATGCCCCGCGCCACGCCGCCCCGCGAGCTCCTTTGCACGCCACTTCGCCGGCTGCCCCTGGAAAAGTCCGTACCACCGCCGGGCCCTGCCCATAGCCTCTGGCGAGCTCATTTTCTCCTTCTCGTTCTCATCCTGCTCATCTCTGGGTTATAAATAGCCCAGACCGAGCCTTATAGTCGGCAGTCTACCACCGCTGCCCTCTTTCCCAACTCCGGCGAGTCGTGCCCACCGTCGACTCGCTGCCACAGACCCCCTCTGACCATCCCGACCCCCTAGCTAGCTTCACCCTAACCCCGTGAAGCTAACCAGCCACCTCTCGTCGCCAATCCCTTACCGAAGCACCGCCATCGCCGTTCACCCCGCCACCGTGCTCTGCTCCATCACAGACGAGCCTTCTCCGGCCATCCCGCGCCCCACCCAAACCCTCCATCAGGTGTGCCTTGACTCACTGAAGTTCCCTGGCCCCTTGGCCCTCGCCGCTGGCGACCCCCCTCACCAAAATCCGGCCAGTCAACTTTTTCCCCCTTTGACCCCGGCCAAGGGCCTGTTTTGCAATGGTTCAAATCTTTCCAGGGACCTTTCTGCAAAAGAAACAAGTCCCTTTCTTGTTTTTCTAGTGAACTTTAAAAATTCATAGGAAATTGTAGAAAAATCAGAAAAATGCAAAACTAATTTTGTTGTGTTCCTTGTGATTAGCTCTACAAGGTGAGGTTATGAGTTTGATTGAAACCTTGTGTAGCTAGTTTTAAAAATAGGAGTATCATATAGCTCTTTTATTTATATACTATGTTCTAGAGTTGCTGATCTTGTGAACTTTGAAACATGTGATCTATAAAGTATGTTTAATTTTATTTAATTTTTCTAGACCCATTAGTGGACTCTAGCTTGAGCTTTTAAAATTCTCTTTACTATGTATTGCTTATGTCTTTAAACAGTTATTTAAATCCTTCCCATGGAGTATTTTAAAAACCTTTCTTCATGATATTTTTTGTAGTTAGAGTACTTGACATGGATAGTCTCAATTGTTTGATTGATTGAATTTACAACTTTATAGTGAAGGAAAGCTATACTCAAGCACCTCACTATTTTTCAACTATTGCATTTCATATAGAAATCACCCCGTTAGCAGATGGAACGTACGAGCTTATCCAGGAACCAGACGGGGATATTTCTGAAGCTCAGGCCAATGTTGTTGAACTAACTGAAGTCCCGAACTCCGATTCGGAAGAACCAAAGTCTACTGACTCTCTAGACACCATTACAGGCAAGCCCCGAATGCATAATCCTATTATTTCAAATTATGCAATTTATTACTATTTACTTGTGCATTTAAGTTATTGGAGTTGAATGAAAACCTTAGATGCATAATTTTAAGTACCTATTGAATGAACACTAGAACTGAGTCCGCCTAAATGCTATGCTAATAGGACCGGTAAAAGTCGAGTAATTACCTATCACTCGCAAGATTTATAGGAGTTGATTGTTTACATTCTAGCAATCACTATGAGGATCATGGATGGATTTGGTTACAAGCTTCATAGTTGAAATCCGTCTGTGATGATAAATTACTATGGCTGCAGTGTGTAGTAGCTGTGGTTAAGCGTTTGAAAGTACTAGTCACATACCGTAAATATGGTACGTGGTAAGCCTAGTAACTGATCGGCCCGGCAAATGGACATACCTCCCACTCTCTCTTAGAGATAGGAAGATATATTATGTTGCAACACCGCGACTACAAAGATGTGGTGGTTCTCTGTAGTCGGGGAGAGTGGCCCTGATCCATGAACCGGAATGTGAAGCAAAAGGTTGCTTGGGAGTGAATCGATAGTGCTCCAAGCATGTGTGCTAGGTTTATCCTTGCAAGGTTGGAAATTCGATTTAGAATCGTCCGTTTCTCGCGGAATTTGAGACTGCTTGATCCCTTTGCTACATAGAGTAAGAAGTGGAACAATGATGATTCCAAATATGGTTGGGTGAAAATAATTCCTCTACCATGTTTGTATAAATAGGTGCACACCTAGAACGGTTAATACAACTAGAATTTGAAAGCTAAAGTTTAACTTAAGGACATACTCTTTGTGGCTTTTCAGCAAAAGAAAACCCAGAACCTTTCTAAGCCTAGCATGTCTAGATATGGGGCTACTGTATACCCTTAATCGGATCAGTCTTGCTGAGTATTAGTATACTCAGTCTTGTTGGTGACTATTTTCAGGGATGACTTTGGAAGATCTAAACACTAGTTTGACTTGGCCTAGCATTTTACTTTCTGGCTGGTCTATGGAATGGGAACCAACTTCGACCAGCAATGACTCGGATGAATGATGTCATGCTTGGGCTTACCATGACATCTACCCTACGACGTTTGTGTATAGTTGTGTTTTAAATTCCGCTGCAGAACTTCTAAAGTAAGCATAGCTTACTTTTACTTTTATCTCTTTTCTTCTAAATAAGTTTGTAAAAGCTAGAATTATAACGTACTAGCTTCAAAACTTTGATGTAAATTATACCCCTTATCTATGTGATGTAAAATATTGTGGAATGTTGAATCTCTAACTCGCCTTCGTGCTGGACGTATACTTGTGTTACGATCGGATAATCAGTGGTCACATCAGGATGTTACCCGACAGACCAATGATTATATCGGTTATGGTGTGCTTAGATGTTTACCGTACTCTAGCTGGTATAACTCAGAGTGGTTCTGCCACAGCTGGTATCAGAGCAGGCAAGTATACACCGGATGGTACAACAAACCATAGAAAGGTTTTGAATAAAAGATGTGTCAACAAAGTGTTTACAAAACTGTGTTGAACTCGTTAAGGATTGTGCTAAGATCGTAAAGCCCTAGGGTGACGATCTTATGGGTATTATAAGGTGGCTATCAGTTATATATATATGATATGTGCTTCTGCAGGTATACTAACCATAGTTCGATAGGTTAAGAGCGGTTAGGATCTGTCGGCTAGATAATATAGAGAGAGACGTATCTATGCCACCGAAACTAACCACGTAAGACCAAATGTATTTGGCAGTTATTTTTTGTTGTAAGGACGATAGAACGTGCATGCATTATTTAAACTTGAATGCTTTGCTTCTTGTTCAAGTTAGTAATGCTTGAACATCTTTTAAGGATTCTTAGAGTGTTTATCTTGACTGATTGGTAATTGGTGAGTGCCTTGTTCTAAAACCTAGATTTAGTTGACCTTAGGAAGGGTAAATTACTTGAGCTTAGATTGAGTTTTGCACCCTTGATCTTTTGTTCAAGGAATGTTTAAGTGATCAACTAGCTTTGTTTATAGTTTGATCATTCCTGATTCTTTTGAAACTCTACGTTTCAATGAATCATACCTTGCAGCTTTTTGTGTCCCTTTTTGGCGACATCTTACCATTTGAATTTTTGTTTTAGATGGATGATGTTTCGGGCACTTCTCTGGTTGGTACGGGCCACACCCACACCAACGGACTCCACTGGGAGGGTTTTCCTCATCTTTTGTGGGAATCTCTCCAGCTCTTTTGTTACACAGAGCCGCCATAGTTTGAATGCTTCACATACATAGCAGAAGGAGTTACCCGATGTACTGTGAAGATGACCATACCACAACACCCTTTCCGAGCCCACTGGCAGCTCATAGAGGTTGAGGCATTTGGGTACCGCTTTGCTGACACTATCGAAGTTGCCGCTTTAGAGGCTATTACTATCTTTTGCAAGCAGCATCCTAATGAAATGGCAGAGTACCCTATTGGCCTTTTCCCCGCCGCAGACTACCACGACCCCGAGTGGTCTTTTAGGGTGGAGCACTATGCACACCTACTTGGGGACTCAGCGGGAGATACGATGCGTATGATGGTCAGATTCATGAATGCCCAGCTTCGTCATCAGGAGTTACAGCACCGCGGTATTATCCACTTGGCTAGTGAGGCACAAGTTACTCATAGCAAGCTGGATAGGCAAATCATTCAGGCGGAAGAGCTTCAGGCAGCAGTGACCGCCCGGTACGAAGTGATAGCTCAACGTGAGGAGACGATAGGCCATCGAGAGGACCAAATCGTCGAGAGCGATGCCATTATCAGTCAGCGCAACACAATGATAGAGTTCCTTCAAGAACAAGTTCAGGACCTCACTTCGGAGCTTGAGGATGCTTATGCTTATATTGAGTACCTCCAAGAACACCCGATGCCACCCGATGTCCCAAATCAGCCTGCGGGAAATGAAGAAGAAGATCCAGAAGAGATTGAAGGAGTTTCTGATCTTGACTCTAAGCACGAAGCTCAGAGCAATGACTTTTCTTTCGGCAACGAGTCTTCAGTCGGCAACCTCGACGATTTCTAGACCGTCTAAGCTTTTAGGCTTGACTTTTCTTAGAAATAGAACTGTGTAAATAGAGAGTGATGTAAGATAGCCTGGAGGGAAACACCACTTGTTGTAGCATAGCTGCATGGAGCAGGTTGTGACGTTTGTAGTATGTACACCACCCTAACAGTAACATGGGTACATCCTTGTTACAAGAGCAACGTGATGCGTTCACAATGCCCCTAAACCAGATATTGGCACCTGATTCAGTCGGTGGACCCGGAAGGCTTGAGCAAGTACCAAAAGGACCCACAAGTCAATGCCAAGATGAGCAAACGTCGGTGATACCAAACCCAGGAGCAATCTCAGTTCTTGATTTACAACGTCGGTGAAACGGAGGGCCAACGGGCTCCGGAGGCAAGCCGCCCGGTGTTGACGGCCATTATTTTACGTTCTGACCGTCAACTTCTAGGAAATAAAATGTGCTTTTGCACTATGTTCCATACATATTTTACTTAATTATAATAAGTTCCACAAGTTTTGGATGAGTAGTACCTTGCAGGAAATCACACTCCAAAGATGGCCGAAAATGGAGAAAATCCAGGCCGCCCGGCCTCAACTGTGCCGGCCAGCCTAACAACTCAACATACATGGGTGTGTCCTTGATACAGGAGCAACTTGACATGTTCACAATGCCCCTAAACTAAGGATCAACCCTTGATTCAGTCGGTGGACCAGGAAGGCATGAGGATCAACCAAAGGACCCACAAGTCAGTGCCCAGATGATCAAACACTAGTGGTACCCAACTCAGAAGCAATGTGGAGCATTGATATACGATGTCGGCGAAACGGAGGGCCAACAGGCCTCGAAGGCAGTCCGCCCAGCTTCCTCCGCGCTACCCGGCCTGAGGAAATGGTCTCTGGACCGAGTATTAGACTTACCGACTTGAAGAGCCAATATGGAGCATCCATCTAAAGGCGGTGCCCGAGAGGCGGCACCCCTAGGACGGTCGGCCTAGGGGAGGCCGGCCGGCCCCACCTGGCAGCCACTGGTGCTCCCCGTTCGCGTGAAGTCTAAGCCAAGAAGGTAGTTGAGTACTCTTGCAGCTACCCGTCAATTACCAACCTCCAACCACTATAAATAGGCCACTCACCCTCATTTGTAAAGACACACCAAAAGGAGTTCTCTCTTCTCTCATTTTTAGAGTAGGATTAGTAGTTGGGAGTTAGAGTCGAGTCGAGATTGTCTCGGGGATCCAGAGTCGTCATCGGAGCTCGGTATTAGCTCTTGTATCTTTTTCTTTGATTTTATTAATATAAGTAATCTCCTTTATTTATTTAGAGTCAGCTTTACTTTCTGCAAGTCATTTAACTTTCCAAGTACAAGTACTTGTCTCCGGAAGTAGTTTACCTCTTGTCCAGTTTAAGTTATCTCTCTTATTTGTCGGAGCTTGTCTTACGGGTTTTCTCACCCGGACTAGTGAACTCAAGTTAGTTCGCTAGGTTGAGGGGGATTTCTCTAGAAGGCCTCAAGAGAAATCCTAGTACCGAGAGCAGACGTGGTGTCTGACTCAGTGCTAGCTAGGAAGTGTGTTCCACCCCACGGTACCGCAGTGGTAGGCGGCAAGTGGTGATAGCCTTGACCGTTCTTTGTAGTCCACCATGCTCAGATGCTTTCATAGTAGTAGTTGTCGAAGGACGTCGGACTCCCTTCTCATTCCTTTCTGAGTCCTTCTCTTAGGCCGCCGAAATAAGCTCCAGGTTGTCGACATCAAGGCAGAAGCTTAGATTAGTTCTAGTGAGGCTAGCTCAGCAGTCTAGAAGTGTATCAGGTGTCCTTTCTCGCTCGCTGTCCTCCCAGCTGCTACCTCTCTAAGGTATAGAGTCTCCTGTGTGTCAGACGATCATAGCCTGGCCATTTATCCTATCGAGTTATCTAGCTTACCCCTGCTAAATTAGTTGGTTGATAGATTCAGTAAAAGTTGTCACTACGATTTACGATATAATTTACCATAGTGCTTCCCTGAGGATTTTTATGATACCCCAGAATACTCCGTGGTGAAGTGCTACATCGGTGATTCTTTGTGCTTGTGCAATATCTATTCAGGTTGAGCATAAGAGACGCCACAAGTATTTCTGGCACCGTTGCTGGGGAAGCAATTGCCTAAAGTTATTGTATAATTGTGTGATAAGTTTTACTATTTTATTAGCGCTAGTTTTAGCGGGATTACCATTGCTCTCTCTCTTGTTTGATTGATGCAGAGCAGTGCATGACTTGTTTCTATCTACCATCAATCTTCGATCCCAATTCACAAAGAATTGGGAGAATTGTGAGACGCCATGTCATCCCACCTCAGAAGAAGCCTACTTGGAATCCTAGTTCATCCACTTTAGCAACACCCATGGCAAAGGCTCTTCGTCAGTACTCAGCCCCGTCCAGCAGCCACATCCCTACAGGACTGAACAATGACCAAGGCAATGATGGTTTTGAGCTCAAGTCTGGACTGGTGAACATGGTCCAACCAAGTCCATTCTGCGGTAAGGCATCTGAGGATGCCAATGCTCATCTTTAGAATTCCCTGGAGGTGAGTAGTACCATCAACCCCGGCCTAGAGGCACTACAATGGATAATGTCCGTCTTCGTTTGTTCCCATTCTCTTTGCTCGGCAAAGCGAAGATGTGGTGCTACACCAATAAAACATACTTCACTACTTGGGATGCCTGTTCCAATGCATTCCTGACCAAGTATTTCTCGGTGGGCAAGACAAATGCCCTCTTGAGCATGATCTCTGGATTTCAGCATCTCCCGGACAAAACCATCCCGGAAGCTTGGTAGAGATTCCAAGAATACATTGCAACATGCCCCCACCACGCCATGGAGGAATGGCTGATGATTCAGAGTTTCCTCCATGGCCTGAACATGCCAGCCCAAAATCACATTGATGCAGCATCAGGTGGTTCTTTCCTCTCACTCGACGGCA
Source organism: Panicum virgatum (assembly GCF_016808335.1). Taxonomy (NCBI): domain Eukaryota; kingdom Viridiplantae; phylum Streptophyta; class Magnoliopsida; order Poales; family Poaceae; genus Panicum; species Panicum virgatum. The sequence continues at coordinate 32,341,873 of NC_053146.1, read as the reverse complement.
CTGGAGCGAAGGCTCTGGTGGAGAAGATTGCTTCCAATCAGAGTTGGAAAGGAGATAGGCAGCAGCAACCCCACATGGGAATTCACCATATCGACAGTGTTGATATGCTCATTGCCAAGATGGACCTTCTCATGAAAAAGCTGGAGTCTCCGCACCAGGAGGCCAACTAGATTATGGAATCTGACATGACATGTTTGACTTGTGGAGAAACTGGATATACGGGCAACTCTTGCCCGACCACTTAGGAGGAAGCCTTTCGTCCTCAGCAAGGTTGGAACTCCAAGCCCAACCTCCCCTTCGGCCAACAGCAAGGTATGAACTTTAATAATAATTTTCAGCCTACTCTAAAAGACCTAGTGTACGGCCAGAAAAAAATTAATGACAATGTTAGTAGGAAATTTCTTGCTAATGATAAGATGATCTTTGAATCTTTGGCCGCACAGCTAGAGGGGCTGAATTATGTTATTAAAAACTAAATGAGTTTTAATAAAGTGATAGAAACTCAAGTAGCTCAGCTAGCCTCACCATGTCCTAACAATAACTCGGGAAAACTGGCCAGACAACCGGAAGTTCCCCCGAAGGAAAATTTTAGTGCAGTGACTACGCAGACCGGTAAGTCCACGTAGGAACCACCATTTCCAAAAGATGCAGGATCTTGGCGGAAGATCGTAACCGCCAGCGATACCTCCGCTGAAACGAAGAACAGGAGGAGGCCGAGGAGTCCAACACAACTATGGCCCAGGAAGCAACCGTGGAACCGCTTAGAACTTCACGGAAGTATCACGATACAACTCCCTTACCATTTTCGGAATGGATGAGGAAGCCGGTGGCCGACGAACAACTTGGAAAGTTCATCGAGGTAATTAAGAAGCTTTATGTCAACATACCGCTTCTAGATGCTATGTAGGTTCCGACGTATGCCAAGTATATCAAGGATATCCTTGGGAACAAGAGGACCTTGACCACCACCGAGGTCGTGCAACTCACAGAAGAGTGTAGCGCAGCTATACTCGATCCTCTCCTGGAGAAGAAGAAGGATCCAGGATGTCCCACGATCACATGCTCAGTCAGGATCCAACACTTAACACACGCTCTTTCTGATATGGGAGCAAGCGTCAACGTCATGCCAAAGGTAGTTTATGATAAACTTAACTATCAGGCGCTTGCCCCTACTGCCATGTGCTTGCAACTAGGGGATCAATCGGTTTGCTATCCCACATGGATTGCGGAGAATGTTCCGGCAAAAATACGAAACTTCTACATCCCCGTTGATTTCGTCATTCTCGACATGGAAGTCGACACCAAGATCCCTCTTATCTTCGAGAGGCCGTTCTTGGGCACGGGAAATACTCACATTGATGTGGGAGCCGGAGAAATCCAGCTTAACATCAATGGGCAGATGGAGAAATTTGTCTTCTGACTGAGGGTCAAACAATGCTCCCAGGTCAAGGCATTCAGCTGGAAGAAATCTGAGAAAGGGCTGGAGAACGCATCAACCCCAACAATCGATGCCCTCATCGAATTCATGGAACGCCTATGACTTCGCGAGGAAATCATGGTGCACAACTATAGGAACGCAAGATGAAGGATCCAACATAAGAAGTTTTTGAAATCGGAGGTGAAAGAGATCGAAACAAAACCCACCACCAAGAAAGTATGGCGGAAGAAAGTGACTTCGTCAGGAACTCCATCCGGCGACGACAACAAGACAAAAGGTATGGAGAGTCCCGCTCCGGACTCAAAACCCGAGCCCTCGCCATGAGAACCATGGTACGTATCCATTCTTGCATTTGCATATAGGATAGTTTTGTTTTCTTGCATTATTTCTTTTCCACAGAATGGCAGATTTAATTTTTGAATCATACATCATTTAAATTTCTTTTGCATCATTTAGATTGCATAAAAAAATCGGCCAAATTTCAGGCCGGCCGGCCCCACCCTCTTCTCTTTCGGCCAGGAGCTACAGGGATCAGGTGCTTGAGTGTTCGAGAGGCAAAAAAAAGAGGCCGACATCTTTGAGCAAAGTAGGGTCGGCCAGCCGGCCTCATCATGGCCGCTCGGCGCCTTTCCTCCATTTACGTCTCGTCACCGCTTACCCAAGCACAATCACCTGCATGTCTAAGCACCTAGACTTCGACGTGGAGCATTTCTGACCACTAGAGGTGCCGCCTGGCACACCCCAGGCCGGCCGGCTTGGCCCCTGCGCCCCCCTCTATAAAAGCCGAAGCTTTGTCGTCGTTCGTCGCACCGCAAACTCAAGTAAGACAGAACCTCCTGTGAACTCAAGCTCTTCTAGCTAATTATGTAAAGAACTCAAGTGCTAGCTCAACCACAAAAACAAAAAAAAAATATTAGTGTTAGTGTTAGTGCTAAAATTAGTATAGTGCTAATCAAATAAAATGGTTCCTTAGTAGTAACCATCCTTAATTAAACCAAAAACCACAAAAAATACTTCCTTTGAATAATCAAGGCACGTTAGAACGAAGAACGTTTGTGGTGTTCGTCCCCCACAAGAACGACTAACCTGCTGACCTCTATTATATATTTCCTTCGGGTATCCTCTCTATTATATATTTCCTTCGGGTATCCTCTGCACTAACATTTTGCAAGAACCATGTCTCTGTGGGGTGGCATTCGAAATATGGTGAAGAAATTTAGCTCGTCGTCCCACTCTAGGAGTTCACGAGGATCATCGGCGTCCCGGGATGACGTGTCGGTGGACTCAATCCGCTGACCGTCGCTATCCCGGGAAGAGGAAGCCCCTGCATCCCCAGCAGTCCCGAGGAGCCGGCTCAAAATCCGAGTCCTGACTATGATCGATCAGATCATAGTCCGGCCCGATTATGAGCTGGATGCCCTCGAGCTGCTGAAGAAGCAGTCGTTCGGCCACGCCAAGCGGTTCGAACTGGACTTCCTCATCACCACGGGACTAAAGCAGGACGTGAACCGCTCGTTCACTACAGCCGTCTGGGCGAACTTCGCCGACATCACCGAGCCAGTTCGCATCTCTTGACTATGGAATTTCTTGCAACCTTACACGTTGAAACTGTTGGCACTGAAACTAAAATCCACTTCCATTTGTTCAATGAGTTCTTTGAGATGAAACATAAGGATTTTAGTACAGCATTGGGCTTTAGTAAGAAATGCACTTTAGACCCCTCTGTGCTAGCAGATGAACAAGATTATGACCGTAGTACTTGGTGGAGTGAAATCCCGATCAGCATTTCTACACTACAAAATTAATCATAATGCTTCTCCAAAAAAAAAAACCTCACAATGCTATAGCACAAAGCACCAAGCAAGAAAACTGATCAATTGAAAACAGAAACAAATGGCAGATAGTCATAACACTAAAAAATCATTAAATCAGAATGCAAAATGCAAAATTAAAATGGATAGTTTGTTAGTTGATTTATGGTATGTTGCCTACATGATAAAATATGTGGCCCGGCAGCCGTTGAGGCCTAGCCCCACTAGCATGAGAAAACAGATGAATAAGTGCATGATAAATGTCTAGGATACACTACGTGAAAACCTTGAATAGATAACACAAGATTAATAACGGGTTCATAAAGCCCGTTACAAGATAAGACAAAGGTAACATGTTTTGTGTAGGCCCGTTACTAATAAAACCTTTCAGATGTAGTATGACAAGTTTCATAAGTAATAGGTAAAAGGGTCATATCTAAAGCCTGTTACCTTCATTATGTGTGTAACGGATTTTTACTATATCCGTTACTCGGATCACGGATCCGACCTTTTCATTCAAGGTGTGTTTAGTTGATGAAAAAGTTTGGATTTTGGCACTCTAGTATATTTTATTGTTATTTAATAAATAATATTTAATTATGGACTAATTAGGTTTAAAAAATTTATCTCGTACTAATCAATTAAATTGTATAATTAATTATTTTTTTAACTATATTTAATACTCGTGTCTTCGATACGAGGGCAATGGGGGCCTCACTCTTCGTTTACGATGCGTTTGGCGTCCGTGACCGTCCTCATCCTCGGCTCTCTCCTCCCACTTCCTTTCTCGTCCCCATCCGCCACCCGCCCCGACTCTCTCCTCCTCGCCCCGCCGGCGAGCGGCGGCCTTCTCTTCCACTGGCACCGGATCCGCCACCGCCACGCCTCCTTCTCCTCCTCCCTGACGCGCTCCTCTTTGCATCTGACGCCCACCCCTCCCTCGTCTGCTTCCCTCCCCCAAGTTCTTCCAAACCCTAGCTTTCAAATCCTTCAAATCCGGTGATCTCCGGCCAAGCTAGGAGCCAATCCTTGCTGCCACCTCAAAGCGGGCCAATCCACGGCCGCCTTCCCCTCCACGAGCAGGCCAGCGTGCGCCTCCCCGCGCCCTCGCGGTGGTGGCTCCCGCGGCCTCCACCGCGTCCCCTGAGGCGCCAGCCTCCGGGGCCATCCCGAGGAATGCCACGGTACTCGTGGCCGAGAAGCTCGGCGCCGCGGGGCTCGCACTGCTGCAGGAGTTCACCAACTTCGACGGCTCCTATGGCCAAGATCTTGCTCTACGACGCGCTCATCGTTAGGTCCGGGACCAAGGCGAGAAACATCGTGCAGGATGACGCGTCCGTCAAGGCTGGTGAGTTCCGCCAGTGCACCCTCCATCGTCTTTGAAATCTGTGGCGTAAAGCATTAACAAATCCTATTCATCGGATATAGATCTGGTGAGATTTTCTGAAATAATTGTTGTGGTAAAGGAAATGTTATACGGTGGATGCCCATTTATTTCGTTTCATGATTGTGTTCTAGTCTTTGTTTGTGAAATGAAAATGAATAAAAGATGTACCAAAGTGGTAATGGAAACATACAAGTTAGTTGTAATTTGAGTGATCATCTCGTCTGCTAAAGCATTTTTAATAACGGACAAGTATGCATGGCACTAGTTAAAAGTTCTGCTTTTTCCTGGGTGGAAGCTGATTAAAAGTTCAGAACCAGTTATGATGTTACATTTGCTGCTGCTTACCTTGTTACCCAGGGGCCTTGGTTGAAATTCAGGGGTAGGATGTCAGGAGCAGTCTATTTTGTAGCTTTACAATTAAATATATATTTGAAAAAGCTTAGATTCCGACTTCTAAATTGTTCAAATCAATTGCGCAGGTGCATGGATAGAGATATGATGTTTTAACTGTTATTGTTAGTCTGCTAGTTGGTGGATGCTTGGAGATGCTGCTTTGATCTGTAATAACTAATAAGTATGTGCCATGTCAATTTTCTGCATTTACAATGGGTTGTAAAAGGATTTAACTTTTTCCTCAAGGTTGGTCTGAAGGAAGTTGAAGGAGTTGGCAATAGAGCTACCACTGGATTCTAGACTTCGGCACACTCATCTTGAGGATCATTAAAGGTAACATGCTGTTGTAACTCCCTCATCTCATTTTAATTTGTTGGTGAACAGAATTTTTGCAGCCCAATTGACAATTATGCTACATATATAGAGCCTCTTCTTCATGTGTGACTTCTGATGTGACCAAGCATTACAGGCCCTTTGCCTGTGCTATGTCTTTAATTGAAAGTTCTTTGTAATTCAGAAATAGAGTAGTGTTTATTAAATTCAGTTTGTAATATATTTGGTCTGCCTTAAGTTGAATGTTCTCATCAGTTCAGAATTAGAAATGAGAATTGGTAATCCCATCATCAGTAGTTCTTTTCAGTTTTGACAACTTGAACATGGGTTGCCATCTGATCCAGTTAATTTGGTTACTTGTTTAGGTACAAAAGCACATCAGGATGTACCTGGGTGAAGTGTCATCTTTGATATTGCTTCAGTTCAACTTCAAGGTGATGTTAGTCCCTGTGCTCTTGGTTTCACAGCATATATTTTGGTGTTCTCTAGTGGTTTTTTGACAAGTTGCACACTGTCTATTCATGTCTGATACATTCTCTAGTGAATTAGGATCGATATATTTACAGTTCGAGACAATATATTTACAGTGATATGAAATCCATCAAACCAATATGCAACATCTGAAGTTTTAAGTGCTGACTGCTGAATTGCTATGGTCAAATTGGTAAATACTATTGAACATCCTTTTGAAGGAATGATCTGGTTCTAGATAACTCCTTGTTATCACTATACTTGTTCAGGAAGAACTCAAACTATAGATATCAATCTTTGGTGTAACAAGCTTCCATCTAGCTAGGATGTTGCTTGCGTCAGCTGAATGTTGCTTTGTGACCTATCTTCTACTGCTAATCAATTTATTGTTCTTGGTCGTTGTAGGGGTGCTGCATTTGCCTTAGCCTATGATATGCAGAGTTCCATGACTTACAGTTGTTACTTACGCCTCCATATGTGTGAGGGGATTAGTTTCTGGTACAAAGCTAGAGGGCAAGGGATGGCATTGCTCATTTTTTTTGTTTTGATGGATACAATTCATGTTCTGTAGGACTCTAATAATGTATATGGATGTGACTGTGTTCTGTAGGACAATTTTTCTTTTTATTTCTTTATACTTTTTCCTTTTTCTTTCTCATTTTATTTTTTCCTGTTTATTTCTCTACCTTTTCCTTTTTTTCCTTTCTTTTCTTCTTCTTTTCCTTTTCTCCCTTTAATCCTTATCCTTGCATTCTTATTATTATATTATTCTTTGCTCACCTCTTTTCCTCCCCATCAGAAAACCATAAAAAAGGAGATTGAAAACCAAAAACCTTTTAAGATGAGCGTAATCAGCAACAAAGACCTTACACCTCTTTTTTCCTAGATGTTGCTCTGGTTGGGGAGCGGACGGCGGGCATGGAGGTTGCAGTCCTGTAGCATGGAAGTGGTGTTATCGAAGATGAAGTTGATGGTGCCCTTAGCTACACCCGTGCCGAGTAGGGCAGTGCATGTCGGAGGTGGAGTGGAGTTATTTAAACTCGATTGCAGGGACGATCTTTGGGTTTCTTTGTGTTGCAGTGACGGCCTTTAGTTTTTTTCAGCTCCTTTTCAGGTGTGTTTGTTGTGGTGGAGGAATTATTTGTGCTAGAATTGATGGCTTACAATAGTGACTTGCGGTTGTGTATAGAAAATCGGTAGAAGTTATAAATAGAAGGTCCTAGTGGATGATGACGTGGATAGCTTGCATGTTGAGAGAAATAAAATTAATGACTCTTAGGAGGGACTAACTTTATAGGTATTATAGATTACCTATAACTATTGTTGGTAATGGGCATATTGATGCTCGTTACCGATATTCTGTTATCGGTAACAGGTGTGATTGATGCCTATTACCGATATTTTGTTATTGGTAATGGGCATTGACTTAACGCCCGTTAGCAATGACTGTTATCGGTAACGGGCAAATGCCCACCATTAATGGATCATTAGTAACCCAAAAAGGGTAACCGGCATATTATAAAAAGCATCTGATGCATATAAAAGCTGAGTTCCTGACTTGTTTCCCATCCTATTTCTGTAATACGAGCAAGACAGGATGGGATCATTTTCCATCTATTTTCATTATTACTAGTGGTTATGCACGTGCCCAGTCCCGTGTTTGAAACTAATTTCTATATCAACTCTACAAGAATACGTGTACATTACATGTTTAAAGAGTAATTATATTAAAAATAACACGTGTTTAAAGAGTAATTATATTCAAAAGTAACATGAGACTTATAATCTATTTAGTATTGAGCCATGCCACGTCAAGTATCTTATGGCCCCGGGTTTGATAGGACTTATCGATGATACTATAATATTCAAATCAAGGATACAAGCGTATTAAAAGTAGTCAGAGGAGCAACCAAATTGATTTTGACCAGTAGATTGTTCACCTTGTTTTGGCTAGCAAACATGTCCTTGAGGTGAATTGATTTTTTTTATTAGTCCATGTTTATGATCATGTCTGGCTTTTATGTTTCCTGCAGAAGATTTAATTTTGCAATGCACACACTCGTTAGGAACAAAAAAATGGTAGATATTATTAGTGGCAGCTTGGTGAAGAATATCAGGTGATACTAATAGCAACGTTGGGTTGCAGAGTGAGGCCACACCGTGAATTTTAAAAATAGCACACATCCTAATTGGGGATTAGTGCAGCCTTTAAAACCCCACAGACTGGTCATGAGAATAAAAAAAGGTAAACAAACAATTTATCTGTAGTAAGCTAGCAGCCATCCATTCAGCACAAGATTAGATACCTAACTGAGGGCGATCGTTTAGAGGATGCTAAGGGATCGAATTCCCAGCACTGGTAAACTGGTTTGCCCTTCAGTCAGAGAGTTTGCTTCCTATGTCGGAGGTGCAGGAGTAAGCTGCACACTACCTCTGTACCCCTTATCATGCTGAGAGAGAGATCCCCACCTACTATTCATTGAAACTTGTTGGGTCGATACAAGCATTTTCCTCAGCATACCGAGGGAGATAGATTACACAGGGGCTGGGAAGCCAGACACGCACTTCAGCTCATATTCAAACTGAATCAATGGTTTCTGAAACATGGGTCATATTCAAACTTGGTTCAGTTTGTATGCATATGCAGTAGTCATCTCATCTCTCCAACCTTCATCTCATCTGATGTCTAATCTCACACAATTTGATCAAGTGAACGTGCTGCTCCATAAGAAACATGTTGATCCAACCATTTTATCAAAAATAAAACATCAAAATCTAAATGTAGATAGCTTGATATACATGTCTAACCCCACCCCCGCATCGCTCCTGCAGGCGACTCGGGGGGCCCTTTGCGCCGCCGCCGCCGGACCCTCGCCCTTCCCCCTCCCTTCCTCGCCGTCGCCTGAGCGGGGGCTGGAAGTCCGGCGCCCGCAAGGAGGGCGACGGCGGGGGGACTCGGGCGGGCAGCTGGCGCGCGCCGTGCAGGCGGAGGCGTGCTTCGGCCCGACGTCGGTGGAGCTCCTCCGGTGGTTTGGCGGCCGGATCTGTCACCCCCACGGGTGGATCTGCGGCCATGGGTGGCGGCTGCACGCTGATGGTGCTTGGTTGGCGGCGGCTCCTGTCTGCGGCGCATGTGCGCGGGGCCAGCACGGAGGCCCCGTCGCGGCGCGAGGCAGAGGCACGGCCTGGCCGCGGGAGGAGGCCGCTTGGAGGAGATGCAGCGTCGGGCGGCGTGGTGGAAGCGCCAGGCGGCCGCGCGGATGGCGCGAAAGAGGTGCGGCGCGGCGACCGGTGCTATGGCCGGCGCGCGGGGCCCTTTGTGCGCGCGGCAGCGGCTGTGGCCGACGCGCGCGGCAGTGGGGCTGCGGCGCGGGCCGAGGCCGCATCGCCCGTGCTGGCGGTTTCTGCCCGGCCGGGAGGTGCGGTGGTGCGGTGTGCCGGGAGGAGGTGCGGTGGTGCGGTGTGGCGCCGGCGCGTTGCCGGGTCGCGAGGACGGCGGAGGGAGATGGAGCTTCGGCAGCAGACTTTGTGGAGCTGTGACAGTGGCGTCCCTCGGTTGGGGCGGCCGCGGTGTTGGTGCCGGCTTGAGGCGACGAACGCGTGCAGTGGGGTGCCGGCACTCCGGCGAAAGCCCTCGCCAGATTCATTCTGGTGAAATGGTGGCGGCGCCTCCGGGCGTCGCTCTCCTTGTTGAGAGCGTTATTTTGGAGTTGCAACCCTCCTGAACGAGGTCTCTGGGTGAAAACCCAGTCCAGCTCCTAGACGAGCGTCAGCGGCTCCTGTGGGCGTCGTGACCTCCTTGGAGGCGTCGTCTCTAGAGACACCGTTCGGCGATTTGGCCGGCCTGCTGCTCGTGATTTTCTTCGGCCGGTGGTGACAAATCTGTTGAAGAGCGTGCGGAGAAGGGGGTTGCCTACCTCACGCCAAGACGCCTACTCTTTTGTTGGTGGCCGGGGGTCATCACTCGGCTGTTGTTCGCCTTCTTGCAGTGTTCCGCGACGCCTGGAGCTACGTGGCAGTCTCCAGTGCGGTGCGGGACAGCGTTTGAAGGACGACGCTAGCGGCAACGACAATCAGTGATGACTTGGCCTGCAGCGGATCGCGGCGGGGTGTTCAGCACGGCTGAACCCTTCCGGTGTGGTACAACGTCGGAAGACGGCGCGGGCGACATCTTCGGTCTCCTGGGTCGAGGGCGGCGTCTTCGTGCGAGGGAGAAAGCAACGTGATGATTTCGAACCACGGAGGTGGTCTGGCGGCTTGGTTCAGTTCCGGAGGGGGGAGGGGGCGGGGCACCTCTTCTTGCTGCCTCGACGGCAATCCCTGAAACGAGTACGGAGCGTGGTGTTGTGTGGCGGGTTGGAGGTCCCCGCACATGAGAGGCGTGCTGAGTGGCGGGTTGGAGGTCCCCGCGCACGCGAGTGGCGTCCAATGGCGGAAGTGGCGAGGCCCCCGCACGTTGGGTTGCTCCGGACTTGGTGTTTTTCATGCCATCGAGCGGTCGATTTGCGTGCAGCAGCACTGCGGCGTTGGGTCCTGCACGGCAGTGGCCTCCTGGTGTGGTGGTGTCTGCCCCTTCTGCTCCTCTATCAACGCTAGAACATTTCAGTTGTTTCGATAGCCGCAAGAGTGCGATGGGAGGTGGAAGCTGCAGTTGTGCCTTTTCTCCTCTGTCGTCGTTGTGATTAGAGTTTGACCGTGTTGATGTCCTAATCCAACCGGCCAGTGAGTATAATTGAACGGTAACCCATGTTGACGTCCCAATCCAACGGGCGAGTTTGTTGTTTTTTTTTTTTGTTTCCTGCCTATGGCCTCCCAGGGCCGTAGTCTTGTATTTTTCTGCTATATCAATAGAAACGCACTCGTCGAGTGCCGTTCGTTCAAAAAAAAAATACATGTCTAAGATTAAATAATTCAAAAATAAGTATATTCCTTGATATACACTTTTTTCAAATACCAAGCAAAGCACAGAGAAAAATAAAGATGGTAAGAAAATATGTTCTCTCGTCTGTTCCTTGCAATTCTGTTCACTAAGACCAACAATCTTGAATTATGCATTCGAATGAATTGTTTTGATCCTCAAGTTCCTGAGAGCACGCTTGGCCTATATTGAATATGCATGGATCCAAAATAGAGTTATCAAATAGATATTTCAACGCATTAATGTGACCATTCAAGAGGTTTCATACAAAGACGCAACTTATTACCTTCTGTCAGTCAATTCTGCTAGGATGATCGATTTTATGGTTAGCAAGAAGAAAATAAAAAATAGGACCTGGCTTCACAACCATTGTTGTTGACAATCTGGTTACATGGTACTGGTGCAGGATGAATACATACCAATGTTCAGGGAATCCACTCTGTGTGCCACGAAAGCTTGAATGAAATCCACGACAACCCATCACACCACCACCCAACTAAATAAAGTTTGAAGGGTTGTTATGGAAAAATGACTGCCTGACTATAAGACAGCCCCTGCAAATAGTGAGAAAAATATATCACAGTGATTATAAATGTCATATAAAAGCCTGACCAAAGACTATACTTAAATCAAGTTATAATCATCTATGAAGATAGGTAGTTACGTACTGTTTCGCAGAATGCTTCCTCAGTATGATATCAAGAACACGGAGAGCCTCTAGGGAATGATCTGATTCTTCAAACTGCTTGATTGGAGGTGGGCAAGCATATAATAAGACAGAAGAGGATCCAATTTCCCCTAATAGACCAATTCCTCCAAGAACATAAATTGCTGCTAACCAGGATCCTTGAGGAACTAACATGAATGATGTTCTCTTGTGCTAGCATCTAACTTAGGAAAGTACTACACATACCCACTCAACTTAACCTATCAATTGGGCACCAATGTAGCCTCAACACACATGCACAGAGGGGATGTAGATCAGCAGCTGCTCGTCCGAATAGCTGCCAAGGTACAGCCCCTCGTCGTCCCTGAAAGTCTGCAAGCACCACAACGCAAACGCCATTAGAACTCAAACATTAATTCATGAGGGTAAAATAGATGCTCTCCGCAATCATCAATATTTATCGTATGAATTATTAGTAAGAACTTGTAACAATATGGAGGCATGTTTGAATAGCATGTAACAAAAGAGATTATATACTGACCAATTTGGGTGCCTAGCACTGAATGTTTTAACTGATGCTGCTATTTCATCATCTTTTTCTCGCCCTCAACTTTCACTCCACCATCACTGTCAAGCTGTGGACAGGAGAAACAAATTAAAAGCATGGCATGGCCCAAGGCTAACCGGAATGAATTCAGAACAATAATCCCCCAAATTCCATTTACTATTTTTCTATCAGATAAGTAAACAGAATCTCTACGAACATCACTCTTCTCCTTCATGATCTATCCATTTAAACCAGCAGTATAGCTACAAAGATTAAATAATTCAAAAATAAGGGAAACTTCAGAGATCAAACCAAGGAATAGCAAGAAAATTATGGCATAGCTCAACTCCATTGGTAGCATGCCATATTTTAAGATATTTGCTATGGGCAACTAAATCTTTGCCTGAGATACTTCTCATAGTATCTTGTGCACTCACAGTACTTTGAATTCTTTGTGAGCACATAGAGATCTCATCAATCAATTAACACTGAGTGGTAACATTGACAAAATGTGAATTTCTCTCTTTACTCTAATTTCTTATAAGCACCAGAGCGCAAATCTCTCTACATACAAGATATAGGAGATAAACATTCATTGGCACACTCTACTGTCGCCATGTCCAGATGAAAACCCTGCATATTCTCCAATGTCCAAACACACATGTTTTACATCCATTTTCAGATCAGATGCAGCAAAAGAAAAAAAACACCAGCATCTAGGGATTTAGGGATTCACCATGGGGGGAAAAAAGAGAGGGCACCTGGGATTAATCAAGGTGGCAGTCAAAGGTGGAGGAGGTGCAGGTAGCCGTGTAGAAGTCGTTGTCGTGCTTCTAGCGCCGCTGAGCGTAGAGCGCGGCGGCTGCCGCGAGGGCCTTGGAGTCGGTGGTGTCAGAGGCATGGTCCAACTGCTCCCCACGAGCGTCCTTCTCCTACTCCCCACGCGCGTCGTGGGCTCCCACTCGTCCTCCTCCTTGTCGCGGCCTCGGAGTGGGGGCCCACCGCCAGCGCCGAAGTCGCTCGGCGCGGAAACGCAGCGTGGTGGTGTCGGCCTCGTCGTCGGCGAGGCGCGCGCGGAGGGAGGCGGCCTCATCCCTGGCGGCGGCGATGCAGGCCTGGAGCGGAGGCGGCGGCGTCTCCGCGTGTAATCCCCCTAGCCTACGATCAAGCGAGGCGTGAGCACAATCACAGAGACAAGCGAGATTCGGGGGCGGAACGAGGACAGATCCCCCGACCAGAGTTTCATTCTGAATTTGTTTCTTACTTGTTCATCGCGTCAGGAACACAGTGTAGCGAAAATGGCCTCTCATGCCATATTTCAATATAATGTTTTGGCGATTGATGACACACACAACACTTGGACTAATATGATTGTTAAGATGACTATTCTCAGGCTTTTAGGTTCAAGTGATGACAAAGAGAAGAGAGGCGTAGCAAGGCCCGAAGGGCCGCCCCTACGGGGGTTCCGCGTATCATCGGTTAAACCGACGTAGGGCAAAATGAACTCACCGGTGCAATCACAGAGAAGGTCTGCGGGCTAGGGTTTTACACCGGATGAACCGACGCTACGGAAATTATATACGTCGGTGCATTGGCAGATGAAGACCGAGGAAATTACATACACCGGTTGAACCGACGATGCATCGGTCAATTGCATCGGTTCAGTTGTCCAGAGAGGTGGTTTTTGGAGGAACGTGAAGTTACAATCACCGGTTAAACCGACGCTAATTTTACATACACCGGTTAATTGCATCGGTTAAACCGGCAATACACCGGTTAATTGCTAACGGCTAGTTTTTCAAGTGGCAGTTTACATACACCGGTTAAACCGATGATGGCTTTTGGGGTACGTCGGATTAACCGGCGTTAAGCACATTTCGGGCAGCTTTTCTCCAACGGCTATATTTGCTTGTGCTGCCTATATATGCCCCCAAGGCCGGGTCATTTGAGAGTGCTGGAGTTCAAGGAAGTATACAAGAGCTAAAGATTATCTCCAACCACCATAGAGCTTCATTGTATATCATATAAGCTTAAGCACACTTGTGAGAGTGCTTAGTGCTTGTAATAGGGATTAGTTCTTGCGAGAGCTCCCTTGAGAGAAGTCTTGCTGCGGCAAGCAACTTGTGATCCGTCGTGTGACCCTCCGTCTTGGTGTGGAGTGGCAACGACACTTTGTGCGGGGGAAGAGGAGGCCCCCTCCTTGGTGGAGAAGCTCCGTAGTGGATTTCGGCCGGGTGACCGAGAGAGACGGTGGCGGTGCACGAGACTCGGTGTCTTGTGGGCACTTGCCTTTGCTTGCCGGCATCGCCATTGGTGGCGTAGTGCAAGACGGTGATCGGAAGAGCCTCGGTGTCCCGTGGACGTAGGCGTTTATGCCGAACCACGTTACATGACCGTGTCTACTCGGGAGTTTGCATCCCTCTTGCACTTACCTCTTTACTTACCGCATTACGTTTCCGCACTTACTCTACCTTGCATACCGTTACTTTCCTAGTTAGTTTGATTAGGATTAGCTAGGTTGCAAGTCTTTTTAGGGGTAAATAGAGAGTAGCATAGATAAACCTTAGTCATAACTAGCATGCGTAGGACGTGTTAGGTTTATCTTATGCAAGTAGTTTGAGCCATAGGTTAAAAAGCGATTAGCGACCCTATTCACCCCCTCCCCCTCTAGGGTCGGACACCCCGGTGATCCTTACACACAGGCTATAAAGCCGAACACTCTCACGGAGATTACACGGCCTCGGGCCCACAAGACAGCTACACTATTACGTAACCGGCAACACTACGTTTTCCTCATGCCGTTGGCGCATTCTGGGTCATGACATATGTCCCCCCTTGAATTGCGGCTTGACCCCAAGCTGATGCTGCAGGAAATTGCTGCTTGACAACGTAGTAATCCTTCCATGTGGCTGATGAGGCTGGAAGCTTTGACCACTTCACCAGGACCTGAGGCACAGCAGAATTCCCCTTTTTGACAAGCCGGCGATCAAGGATCAACTCTGGTGCAGTAGCATGAGTAGAAAGATCTGTTAAAGTAGCAATGTCAGAAAAGACAGGAGAGTGATCAGGTATAAACGGTTTCAGCTGTGACACATGAAAAACATTGTGAATCTTGCTATCAGATGGTAGAGCAAGTTTGTAAGCAGCGGCACCGACAGTCTCTATAATCTCAAATGGACCAAAGTACTTGTAAGCCAGCTTAGGATAGGGGCGATTGGCCACTGATGATTGAGTGTAAGGCTGAAGTTTAAGTAGTACTTTGTCGCCGACTAGAAAAGAACGGTTGGTACGGTTTTTGTAAGCCTGAACTTTCATCCGATTCTGAGCAACTTAGTGCCAAGTTGAGTGAACAAATCTTGCCACACTAAACTGAGAAACACCCTATCTCGATCTGACACCATTGTCTTAGGAATGCCATGCAATTTGACAACCGAGTCCAAGAGGAGTTTGGCCACCTGACTAGCTGTGAATGGATGTTTCAGTGGCAGAAAATGGGCATATTTGGTAAATCTATCCACTACCACTAAGATCACATTGGAGCCTCCAGAAACTGGTAAACCTTCTATAAAGTCCAAGGAAATATCTTGCCAGGCACCATCTGGAATTGGTAATGGCTGCAATAACCCTGCAGGATGAATGTGTTCATGCTTGGCTTGTTGACACACAGCACATTGCTTCACAAAATCTTCTACATCTTGTTTAAGGCCCTTCCAGTGAAAGAGATTTTTGACTTTATAATAAGTAGACTGTATCCCTGAGTGACCTCCAATAGGACTGGCATGGAGAGATGCAATAACTTTAGTTCTGAGAGCTGAATTATGACCCACCCATATGTGATTCTTATGTTTGATGATGCCATTATCCAAAGAATAACCCTTGTCATCAGGAGAGGTAATAGACAAAGACTGTAGGAGACTGTGTGCCAGAGGGTCTGTATGATAGGAATTGAGAACTTCCTGCATCCATTTGGGAGTGGCCACAGAAACTGACTGAAGTGCCATGAGATGACCAACCCGTGAGAGAGCATCAGCTGCTACATTTTCTTTACCTTTCCTATAAACCACTTTGAAATGCAGACCCATCAAACGAGTCATGGCTTTTCTTTGGAGGTCAGACTGCAGATTTTGTTCAGTGAGGTAGGATAAACTCTTATGGTCTGTTCTGATGATGAATTCTTGCCTCTGAAGATAAGATCTCCATTTCTCAATTGCCATAATGAGTGCCAAAAATTCCTTTTCATATATAGAGAGGTGTTGATGTGTTGGGCCCAAAGCTTTGCTAAGAAATGCTATTGGTTTGTCCTCCTGCATAAGAACAGCCTCCACTCCAGTGGCACAAGCATCAGTCTCAACTATAAAAGGTACTGCAAAATTAGGCAGAGCTAACACTAGAGTTTCAGACATGGCTTTTTTTAGAGCTTCAAATGCCAAGGTTGCTTGAGGGGTCCACTGGAACTGTTTCTTCTTGAGCAAATTAGTGAGTGGTCTAGCAATTATACCATAGTGATGAACAAAACGCCTATAATAACCAGTCAGACCCAAGAATCCTCTTAATTCAGTTACTGTGGTAGGAACTGGCCAGTGAAGCATGGCTGTTGTTTTGGAAGCATCAGTAGCAACCCCTTTGTGAGAAATAACATGGCCCAGATACTCAATGTGAGATTGGCCAAAGGAACACTTGCTAGCTTTGAGGTAGAATTGATGCTGTCTTAGCTGAGTCAGCACTGCTCTGAGATGTGTTAAGTGGTCCTCTAGAGTAGCACTATAAACCAATATATCATCTAGAAAGACCAAAACAAATTTGCGTAGAAAGGGTTGTAAAACCTCATTCATAATGCATTGAAACGTGGCAGGAGCATTAGTCAAACCAAATGGCATGACCCTGAATTGAAAATGACCATGATGAGTTTTAAAGGCAGTTTTATACTCATCTGCAGGAAGCATGTGAATTTGGTGATAACCTGAAGTCATATCCAGCTTTGAGAAAAACTGAGAGCCAAACAGTTCATCCAAGATCTCCTCAATGATAGGTAAGGGAAACCTGTTCTTGATAGTTAAGTCATTGAGCTTCCTATAATCCACACAAAACCTCCAGCTGCCATCCTTTTTTTGGACCAACAAAACTGGTGAGGCAAAAAGGGCTACTACTGTGAGTAATGAGACCAGCAGTCAATAATTATTTGATTTGTCTCTCAATCTCATCCTTGTGCATTGGAGAGTATCTATATGGTCTGGAATTAAATGGAACAGCATCAGGAAATAAAGGAATGGAGTGGTCATAAGCTCTTGGTGGAGGTAAATTGGTAGGTTTCTGAAAGACATCAGCAAATTCCTCCAGTAAAGTAGTAAGTTCAGGAGCAGGAACAACAGGAGAGGTAGAGTCCCCAAACTGAAGGGCTGCCAATGCCCAAACATCATTACCTTGGTGCCACTTGACCAAACTTTCAGCTGATACAGCAGATAAGGACAAGGGTTGAGGGGAAACACCTTGCAACTTGATCAATTTGCCTTGGTGAGAAAATTCCACAGAATGCTCAACCCAGTTACAATTCATGGGGCTATTCATTTTCAGCCAATCATACCCCAAAATAGCATCATAAGCTCCTAAGTCCAACACTTGCATCTGAGTTGTGATAGTATGCCCCTGGCACCACCATTCCAAAGCTGGAACTATTTTGTCAGTGAGTAACACCTGGCCATTAGCCAACTTGACAGCTCGAGAAGGAGAAGGAACTGTCTGTAGTTGGAGCAAATCCACAAAGGACTGATTAAGAAAACTGTGAGAGCTGCCACTATCTATCAGAACGAGAAGAACTTTGTTCTTGACTAGGGCTCGAAGTTGCAGTACATCACCCTGTGCAGTACCAGCCAAGGCATTAAGGGACAAGTGTTCAAATTCCTCCTGCAAAGAATCTTCCACAGCCAGTTGTGTAAGCACTTCATCAGAGAGAGTTTGATCTAAATCATTGACCACTATAGCATTCAGTTGGGGTTGGGGTCTTTTACGACAAGAAGCAGCATGAGCCTTATCATATTTGTCCCCACAATACATACACAGACCATTAGATTTCCTATAATCACGTAACTGCCGTTCTTTCCACAAGGGACTAACAGATGATGCAGAGGACCTGGTGTCAGACTTAGCTGATGACATGGAAGATTTAGGAGAAGTGAGAAACTTGGACTGACGAGGTTTCCTGTCATCCAATAACTGATGCTGAATTTTTGCAAGCATGATAGCCTTTTTAACTGTTTTGGGCACTTGAGCCTGGACCCCAGCACGCAATTCAGACCTCAAACCTTTAATGAACTGTGTGACAAAGAAGATTTCATCGAGCCCTGTATTGTGCATAGCAACTTGATATTGAAGATTGGTGAAAGCAGTAATATAGTCATCAAGAGAACCTTCTTGTTCCAAGGCAATGAGATCAGACATATTATCACGATATGTATAAGAACCAAACTGATCCTCCACTGCACTAATAAATTCAGACCAAGTACCAAGACCATGTTTAAGCTTGTAAACTTGTAACCACTTAGCAGCATTTTCATCCATGTTCAGTGAAGCAGAAGTTACCCACATGGATTCAGGAATGTTAAAAATATGAAAGTAATCGAGGCACTTATCCTTCCAGATCCTAGGGTTATCACCAACAAACTTGGGGAATGACATCTTAGGAACAGCGTGACGAGGAACAGTCGTAGCATCTGAACTCGTACGATGAGGAGCAGAGAAAGTGTGAGGAGCATGAGTCTCACCAGATCCGGAGGGATCCCCAGAAGCCCGAAAGTGACGACGCGGTAGAACAGAGTCAGATTCTGAAACTTGGGCAGCCAGACGAGCAACAGTTTGACCCGTGGTGTCCAATTGCTTCGCCAAGGTGGTTTGATCACGAAGTAGCTGATCCATGATCTGTGCGCTCAAATCCATCTGAGCAGACATCTGGGACTGAACGCGCTCGATGTTGCCGACGCGCGCGAACAGCAGGTCGACGCTCTGCGACATCTGCTCCCAGTGATCGTCCTCCCGCTGCGAGAACGTCGCCATGGCGTCGAGGATGAATTGGGTTTGCGCAGAGGGCTTGGGAGGCGCCGTGGTGACTGATGAACACGATCCAAGTGCAACGCGGAACAGAGACGAATCCTTAGATCCCCACTACGACCTAAGCGGCGCGAAGAACAGAGGTGGTCGCCGGCGCCGGACTGGCTAACCTGCGATTTGCGGTGGCCGCCGCCGACTGGAAGTCGGTAGGCGGGGCGAGGACGCCGGAATCGTAGTGATTCACGGCGGAGCGGCGGAATCACCGATGAGGTTATTCCAACCCGGGGACGGCAGCGAATCAAACGGAAACGCACCAAGGATAAACTGAATCTGATACCACTGTAATCCCCCTAGCCTACGATCGAGCGAGGCGTGAGCACAATCACAGAGACATGCGAGATTCGGGGGCGGAACGAGGACAGATCCCCCGACCAACCAGAGTTTCATTCTGAATTTGTTTCTTACTTGTTCATCGCGTCAGGAACACAGGCTATAAAGCCGAACACTCTCACGGAGATTACACGGCCTTGGGCCCACAAGACAGCTACACTATTACGTAACCGGCAACACTACGTTTTCCTCATGCCGTTGGCGCATTCTGGGTCATGACACCGCGTCTGCGGTGGCGGAGGCATCGGGGGGAGGCGCATCGCGAGGGGAAGGCGAGGAGGAGACGCCGTGATTGACGGGCGGGACTGGAGGTGGGTACAGCGGGCGGGTAGGAGGCGCGGTGATGATAAAAAAATAAAATGCACCGGCAGCCTCTGAATGTCAGTCCCCAAATTCTCAAAATACATATCTGGATTTCAAAACTTATTAATTGGTTTACGTAAGGTCTAAATCACTATTCTGCTTATTAAACCGTGAACATATCAAGCTGACTGGACGTTCAGTGGACCTGACATGCGAGGCCCACGTGTCAGATCTGCCTCCCTATCACACAGAGGCAGGCAAGGCAAAGCTCCAAAATCCAAATCAAGTAGAATCGAATCAAAGCTCTTGCGGGGAAATCAATCAAACCAAAGAGCGGTGGATTCCCGTGTAGCAAGTTGGATTGGATCGATGCTCCAGCTCAACACAGATGCAAAGCGAAGAAGCAGCATGACGCGATGGGGGAGTAGTGGCGCCCATCTGCTCGGAAGTGGCCTGCCGCCGGCCGGCCACGCGACAGCCGCCCGCCGCAGTTGCCACACGGCATCCCTGCGAGCTCCGGAGAAGCATCGCCGCCGGCATCGGCACTCAAGATGGAGAGGAAAGGACATGACTCAGAACAGAGAGATGAAAGGATTGGAGCTCGCTCGCGGCCGCGCTCGTGCCGAGGCTGCGGTGGCTAGCGGAGCTCACCCGCACGGCTGTCGTCGCGCTTGTCTGCGCTAGGTCTACCCCTCCCTCGATTTCAGCCCCGCCGATGTCCGATTTCGCCTGTGCCGGCCGCGATGCAGCTTGTGTTCCACCACCATCACCACGCCATGACCGGCCTTTCGGGCGGGCCTCCATCCAGGCGAGGCAGCTGTGCGGGTCGCCGGCTGCTGGCGTCGGTGGTGTGCAGGCGATTGCCATGTACGGCGGCGCCCCCTACCGCGTCGCCCTCTTCACGGGGGGAGCTCCCGGACCTGTCCATGGTGGTGTTCGACTCGTCCAGCGACTCGTGCAGGGCCCCGTGCCGCTCGTCCGCAGGCCCGAGGAGGACTCGTGCCCCGACGCGCCGGGGCAGAGCACCGGCGCCGGCGGCGAAGAGAGCGGCCGGGAGGAAGGAGGGAGGTGGATCTGACACGTCAGGTCCACGTCAAAGTCAGCTTGACCCGTTGACGGTTTAAGAAGCTGAACGGTGGATTGAACATCATGTGAACCAATTAACAATTTTAGAGATTTAGATGTGCATTTTGAGAGTTTGGGGACCGGGATGACACTCCCTGTCAAATTCGGGGGCCGCCGGTACATTTTACTCTGAAAAAAAAGCTGATTTGGGTAGAAACTTTTTCCTTCTGATGGTGTTTGGTGGTTTAGTTAAGTATTAAGATCTATGTGGGCCTAAGAGATGTATTTTGTGAGAAGAGTGGGTGGGTTAGAGTGGGTAATAATTATTTTCAATTCTTTCATTCTTTATAGTATAGATAAGGAACACATTCACTGTGTTCGGTAGGCTGGAGCTGGAGGCTGGAGCTGGAATAGTGTGAGAGAAAAATACTGTTACCTGGCTGGTGGCTGGAGAATAGTGCTGGAGCGATATGAGGGAGAAATACTGTAGGGCTGGAGCTTGAGGCTGGAGCACATAAGTGCACATTATAAGCATTTTAGTTAATACTAAGTGCACAATTAATAATATCAGTTAAGCATTTTATATTTCCGTAAAGAGTAGTTCCAGTAAAACAATACATCATAAACTTGTAGCCTTATAGAGGACCATACCAATGAAAATAACAGCTACCAATTTGATATATCAGTACAAAACTAACAAAAAAAGAAAACAGACCCGTCAGTGCTTTTCAATGCTCTTTAGTATGATAAAGAATGCTGACTAAGAGCATCTCCAACAGTTTCTTATATTTTGTCTCTAAAATTTGATATTTGCCAACTCCCTAAATAAATATGGGGAGAAAAAAACGTGTCTATCTTCAACTGTTCCCTATTTTTCTTCCCAACAATCAAAAATTGTGGACCCATAGTGCCTCTGCTTCCACAATTCCTTTCCCCGTTGTGCCAAAACGACGACGCAGGCAGCCATGGCGGCGCCCATCCCTTGCGCAGGCAGCCAGCAGGGCGGCGCAGGCCCTCCATGGCACAGGATTCCAGTATTGTCGACGGTGCAGCCCTTCAATGTCACATCGCCATCCTGTTCATGAGCCCATCCATGGCGATGTCTCATCTCCCCCCTCGAACCTCACCCTGGGTCCCTGTGCAGGAACCTCAGGATCATCGTGATCAGCTCCTCCCTCATGGCGGCCACCTGCTTGTCCATGTACCTGCTCAGACCCTCCTCGATGTCCACCATCCCTTCCAGCACGTCGTCGGAGGTTGAGCATCAACACGTAGTACCTGCTGCCCTGCCGCTCGTGCCATGTACCGGTACTGCACCTCCAGGGTGGAGGCCTAGTGGAAGAAGACGGGGATGCACCCGCCCATGATGCCGTCGATGGAGGAGCGGCGCATGGAGTCGCCGCGCGGCTGCAGGCAGAAGCACGTCGTGGCTGCTCTCGAGGCCGCGGCTGCAGTCCACTAGCCTGCGCCGCACCGCCGCGACAAAAAAAGGGCGAGAAAGAAACCCGCAACAAAGAAAAAACGGCGTGGGAAGGGGCGATCGGGAGGATCGATGGCGTGCGTATTTTTACACACGGGAGAGGGAGATTTGCCAATTGTTAGAAGATGGGAATTAGGATAGGGAACTATTGGAGGGAGTTTTTTTCTTTTTTCCCAAAAAAACTAAGGATGGAGAAGTGAGATTGGAAACTCTTGGAGATGCTCTAATGTTCCCAGGCTTGAACAGCACCGCCGGCGGAGGGAGCCTGGGAGGGCCGGGCGGCTACATGGCGGTGCGGGGCTGAGGAAAGCAGGGGAGGAGGAAGGTTCGGTTGGAGGAGGGCCGGAGCCGCCATGCGGCAGGGTCGGCGGGGCGGATCTTGGGAGGGAGGCGCCGAGGAGGGAGGCCGCCGCCGAGATCCACCGACCTCCACGCCGTAGAGCTCAAGCGCCGCTGTTGAGATCCACCGAGCTTGAGGCCGGAGAGCTCGAGCGCCGCGGCCGAGCTCCAGGCCAGAGAGCTCGAGCGCCGCCGGTGTCCATGAGCAAATTTGCTTTCCATCAGGCTTCCTTGCGGACCAACGTGGGCGGCGACGGGTCACGCGGGAGTTCATCTCCCTTCTCCGCCTCGCCAGGGTGACGCGCCCTCAAGAGCCCCGCCTGCCATGGCCTCCGATGTGCGGCTCTCCCTACCATGACGGCTCGCCGCCCCCCTGCCCCCACCTGCGGTGCTCCGATGCTCACCTCGCGCTTCCGTCGCTGCGTCCACCTCCCCAAGGCGCCACATCTTGCCAACCGCCGCCGCGCCCCTGCACCAGGCGCGGCCAGTGGCGAGCTAACACCACCGAGGGCGAGGCGCAGGACCAGGCCCAGCAGCAGCAGGACGATGAAGTGGTGGACTGCAACGTGCTCCCTTGCTGCTGCATCGACTGCAAGGAGAGGACGACCATCGAGGAGATGAAGCAGAAGTTCCTCCAGGCGTTGTGGGCACTTCCGCGCCCCCTACCTCGTGCACAGGCAGTAACGACATCGGCGGCACCGGCAGGGACCGGGAGGCTAGGAGCGGGCAACCCTTCCGCGGTGTCCAACGGCGGATGGGAGGCGGACCACGTCGGCGCCTGCACGGCCACGCGCCCGCTGACTGCCAGTGCAGCTCCACCCTCGTCAAGCTCATCAATGCGCATGTCCACCTCGTAAAATAGGGTGTTTCCAGCGGCTCTCCTATCCAACCTCGCATGCGTAAAATAGGGAGCCGGGAGCCACTATTCCTTCTTCCAGCAGGTGCCGCATGCGAACGCGGAGAGCCCGCGACGAGGAGAGAGAATGCGTATTCCTACGATTTCTCTCTCCAACCCACAAAGCGTTCGCAAGTCTCTTCTGCCGGCTCCTGTGCATGTAAATTTTTTAAGCGTCGTAGTCGATGAGTCTCTAGTGGTAGGGCCCAGGAAACTTTTGCGCATGCGTCTTTGCATCCAGCTGGAACATAGCGATGTTTTACGAGATGCCAGCTTACAGCGCCCTGCGCAAAGAGGCTTTTTTGCGTATCCGCACTCGCACACCGCTGGAAACAGCCTAAGCTCCGTTCCATCCTCTTGCTGCGGTGGTTGGATAGAAAAAGTACTACTACTACAGGATCCTTCCGCTTGTCTTCCGCCTGCTGTTCCCGGATCTAGGCCGTGTTTGGTTGGCCGTGTAAAAGTTTTCGCGAAAACTTTTTACCCTTTGATCACTAATTTAGAGTATTAAATAAAGTCTAATTACAAAACCACATCCACAACCCACGTGTAAATCGTGAGACGAATCTAATGAGATATTTGACCACGTGATTAGAGAATAGTTATTGTAGCATCACTATAGCAAATAATCAATTAATTACCGTCATTAGATTCATCTCGAAAAATTACGCCCATCCCTGAAAAAGTTTTGTAAATAGACTTCATTTAGTACTCCATGCATGCGAGATTCTCTTTTCGGGAAACGTGCGTGTAAAAATCATTGTAGAAACCAAACAGCCCTGAAGTTCCTCATTCGATTCCCGATGTGCTCGTCCCCGATCCATGGTCTTCGCGCCTCGCAATTATTTGCTGCAAGTATGATGGTGCGGTGGTGATGATGCGACGATTGAACACAGGTGTGGGTGCTGGTGCGGAGCTTCGACCAGCCGCAACCGTACAAACCGTTCGTCAGCCGCTACAGAGAAATTCCGATATTTGACACTCAATACGCACACCTAACGTAATTTGACATCCAATTCATAGACCTTTCGAAATATAATCTCGGACACGCGAATTCTTTCATTTCAAGGGATTTCATCCCCTTTCTTTATTTCTCTGATTTTTCTTCTCATCTTTGTTTTGCAGCCCACCTGAAAAGACAATATTGTCCCTGACCTTGTCCTTTTGCTACGATTGGATTCAATCGCCTCCTCCCGTGCGTTCTCTCCCCTGCTTGCTCTGCTCTCTATCTCTCGTTCCTCTCTGCACCAAGAACAGGGCGCCACCGCTCGCCAAGAACAGGACCGTCGCCCGCCGGAACTCCTGCTCGCCCGCCCGCCGCCAGCTGCCCGCCACAGGGGCTCCGCCACCCGCCGCAGGAGCTCCGGCGCCAGCACCACCGCCTCCTCTCTCCCTGACTTCCCCCACCGCCCCATCGCGACCCAGCTCGGCGCGCCCATCGCCGACATCTCCCGCGCACTCGCAGCAGCTGCAGCCCCCGTGGTGGCGCCCGGACTCCAGGGACGACAGCATGGCTGCAGGCCCCACGGTGGTGCCCGGCTTCCGGCAATGATGGCATGGCTGAAACCGGTGGTGCTCGGCCTCCGGGATGACGGGAGCCCGCAGCAGCGCCCGGCCTCCAGGGACACAGCTGTGGCCGCTGCCAGGACGTTGTTCGCAGAGGCCGCTTCTTCTCTATCTCCGGCGGAGCCGCGGAGGAGCACCGCACCGACGCGGTGGGCAGTATGGTGCTCGCCAGCGCTCTCTTTTTTTTCCACCATGGGCAAAGCCCGAATTTCATCACTAAAAGCAACGAAATTACAGAGTTTCAAGGTTCAGAATAGAAAAGAAGAAATCCTCCCTCCCATGTAGAGGCTAGCTAATCTGAGCAGGTCACCACAGTACTTCTAGCAAGAACAAACGTAGCAGCTAAAAGAAAACGGTAAGAAAGAACTGCCGCGCAGGGCAACATGCACAAACACGACAGCCTAGTAGCCAGCGTCCAGCAAACTTTCCCAGGCGTTTACTGAAGTAGAACCACGCCAGCATCTTCTCCCTGTGTTTGAGGATGGAACTGTAGCGCCATCTTCATGAGGGCCTCAGCACCTTGCTCCAGCTCCTTCTTGTCGTCTTCCTTATGCAGTCCTGCCCAGTATGTTACAAAGGAACTAACTGAGCAGATTATTTCTGTAGGTAGGCGGGTTAGTTTTTTCTCAAAACAAAAGGCATTTCTCGCTTTCCAAATAGCCCAGCAAATGGTTGCCAAGCCAACCATAAAGAACTGCTTTCTAGTCCCTAGGCGCCTGTCAATCCAGACCCAGTATTGATCAAAAGAACTAGGGCGATTATCAGCCCCTTTAACAAATGCCACAAGGCTCCACACATACTTTGCCATGTCACAGCCAAAGAACAGGTGAAGGATCGTTTCATCCCCATTGCAGAAAGCACATTTACTATCACCAACCCAGTTCCTCCGAGAGAGGTTATCTTTAGTAAGGATAGCATTGTGTTCAATCAACCACATCCAAATTTTAATTTTCAAGGGAATCTTAGCTTTCCAAATCATCGTGTATGGCACCCCAGATTCATTACTACATAACTTATTGTAAGTGGACTTCACCGAGAACCTTCTGGATTTTTCCCAAACCCACCTTGGGTAGTTTGCTTCCTCATTGACTGCAAAAGAGGTTAATATATCTCTTAGTGTTCTTAGATCATTTTGTAGTCTTTCATCTAACCAGCGTCGGAATGTAAATCTCCACCCTTTTCGAGCCATCTGAGCTACTGTAATTTCCTTTTCATTGCAAATGTCAAATAAACCTGAAAATTTCTCGCTCAGAGTAATATCTGCACACCAGACATCATGCCACAAATCAGTTCTCTCGCCTTTTCCCACAATTATTTTCCTATTTTTCATGTAGATGTCCTTTACTTTTAGTAAATCATTCTACACAGGGGAATTGAATGATTTTTCCTTTAGCATGGTAACACAAGTATTTTTTAGATACTTCTCCCAACATATATCATGCCAGAGTCCTTGTCCGCATTCCAAATTCCACCACCACTTGCACAAGAGACTGGTATTCATTTTCCTGAGATCTTTAACACCAAGCCCCCCCTTCTGTTTTGTCTTACAAATTTTTTCTCATTTCACTAAGTGATATTTCTTTTTCATCCCACTACCCTGCCAGAAGAAACGCTTTTTGATAATGTCAATCTTTTTAATCACTGTTTTTGGTAGCCGGTACATTGACATGCTGTAAATTGGTATGCCAGTCAGACATGAATTTAAGAGAGTCAATCTTCCCCCTAGAGACAGAGATCCACCTTTCCATCCATCTAGTCTCTTACTCACTTTTTCAACCAAAGAGGTCCAGTCACCAACATGTAATTGAGAGCCAGATACAGGAACCCCCAAGTATTTGATGGGCCATTCTCCAATAGCACAGTTGAACATTTCTGAGTAGGTCATAGATTTATCATGGTTCTAACTGATCATTATCACCTCGCTTTTGTTGAAGTTGATTTTCAAGCCAGACATGCTTTCATACAGATAGAGGAGCCATTTTAGTTTCTGTGCCATCTCCAGATCATCTTGTATGCATAAAATAGTATCGTCGGCATACTGCAACAACGCCACCCCATTTGGTATA
Source organism: Panicum virgatum (assembly GCF_016808335.1). Taxonomy (NCBI): domain Eukaryota; kingdom Viridiplantae; phylum Streptophyta; class Magnoliopsida; order Poales; family Poaceae; genus Panicum; species Panicum virgatum. The sequence goes on along the minus strand of NC_053146.1, from coordinate 32,314,763 downwards.
TATTCAGGTACAAGACCTTTAATCAGTCCATTTTCCTGTCCCAAGAGCATCATTTTGGCTAGAGCATCAACAGCTATATTGAACAGGAGGGGGGATAAAGGATCCCCTTGCCTTACCCCCTTTTCACTTTTGAAGTACGCTCCTAACCTATCATTCACCTTGACACTTAACGTGCCACTGCTCATCACCTCTTTTACCCATAAACACCATTTTGCAGGAAAGCCTCTCTGAGCTAGGCATTCTAAAATGAAATTCCAATTTATCTTGTCATAAGCCTTCTCAAAATCTAGTTTTAGTATCAGACCTTCTTTTTTCCTCCACTAAGCCTCTCTGAGCTAGGCATTCTAAAATGAAATTCCAATTTATCTTGTCGTAAGCCTTCTCAAAATCTAGTTTTAGTATCAGACCTTCTTTTTTCCTCCACTTGGTGTCATGGATTATCTCATGTAAGCACATTATTCCCTCCATAATGTTTCTCCCCTTCAAAAAAGCTAGCTGCCCTCTATTAATGATTCTTTCCAAAACCTTTTCCAATCGCAGCATCAGGGTTTTGGTAAAGATTTTGTAGATCACATTCAAAAGGCATATCGGTCTGTATTGCTGAATTTTGTTAGCATATTTTATCTTAGGGATCAGGGTGATCGTCCCATAATTCAGCCTTCCAATGTCCATGTTGTTATTACTGAATTCTTCAAACATTTCCATTATCTCCCCTTGAATTATTTCCCAGCATATTTGGAAAATTTCCACTGGTATGTGGTCAGGGCCAGGTGATGTGTTCTTTTCCATAGAGAATATGGCATACTTAACTTCCTCAATATCAAAGCCTTTTATTAGCTCCTCATGTTCACACGGGGATATTTGTTCTTCTGTGGTCCAACATACAGCATCGAGAGAAACCACAGGGTCATCAGAGGGACCAAATAGCTCTTTGTAGTAATCAGTTGCATGCTGTAAAATCTTATCCTCTTCTTTTATTTCTTCACCATTTTGATGAATACTAAATATGGTATTTTTTTCTCTTTTTTCCATTTGCTACTATGTGAAAAAAACCAGTATTATTGTCTCCCTTCAGCAGCCAAGTCAAATTTGACCTTTTATGCCAATACAGTTCCTCTTCCTATAAAAGCCTCAAAATTTCTGACTGGATGAAAGTTTTTCTTTCCAATAAAAGAGCAGGTAACATGCCATCTTCCTCTATTTTTTCCAATTTTGAAAGTTCCTCTCTAAGAATCCTTCTATACTTTCTAGTATGTCCTTTTAAGCTTAAACCCCAGCCTTTCAAGAATTTCTTAACTCTTTTGATTTTGATAATCCACCTATCCACTGCTGAGGCTCCTACAACATGATCTTCCCAGATTTCTGTGATCTTGGGCAAAAAATCTGGCTGTTTCAGCCATGAGGTTTCAAAGCAAAAGGCTTTGCTTTTTTTAACTTTTTCTTGGTCAGTACATAACAGCAAAGGGTTATGATCTGACAGCTCCCTAGGAATCTTCCTCAGATTGGTAAGCGGGAATTCTGCTTCCCAGTCCTCTGAAATTAGGATTCTATCAAGTTTCTCCAGAATAGGATCCTGCTGATTATTGCTCCAAGTATACTTGCCTCCTATCAGATCAACTTCTCTCAGTTCATGTGTGTTGATCACCCAGTTAAAAAGGTCACTAATTTTATTGCCAGCAAACTTCTTGTTCTTCTCAGAGCTATATCTCAGGATGTTGAAATCGCCCCCGATGAGCAGAGGGGACTTACTAGATCCACAGATGTTGGAGATTTCAGTTAAGAACTGATCTTTCTTATCATTATGCGCAGGGCCATAAACAATGGCCAGAGTCAAGCTTTTCTGAGTTTTTTTATCTACTGCTGTCATTACTAAAGAAAACTGACCTTCCACCACATTGTCTACATCAAATTTATTTATGTTAATGCCACACAAAATGCCACCAGATTTACCATCTGAGGCCAGCCAGTGCCAAATGAACTTCTTCATAGGATCAATCTTTCTAAAGAACTTATCAGAGTAGCTTTTTTCATTGTCTCCTGTAAACCCACAAAGTCAACCTCATATTCACTCAAGAGATCTTTAATCATGGTAGACATCCCCTTTTTACACACACCCCTACAGTTCTAAATCAGGCCTATCATAATTAAATTTTAATGTTTACCTTACACTTCCTTCTTAGGTTATATTCAGAGCTAGTCATGGATATTCCCTCTCCAGTAGTGAGCACCTTCTCTAGAGGTGAAGGGCTAGCACTACTGAGTTGTCTCTCTTTCATGGAGTGATTCTTTTTTTTTTCCTTTTCCCTTTTTTATTAGATACTTTCTGAAATCCTTCTTCATCTGACCCATCAGAGTGCCATTCAATGTACTTCATCTCCTCCAAGCGGAGAGAAGTGTCATTGTTAATACATTCCATTTGGGAGTTGTCAAGTTTAGTGGCTAGGCTTGTTCTGGCTCTCTCTAAATCCTTCATCAGATCAATTTTTGCAAAATCAAGATTATTAGTATCAATCCCGAATTTACTAGCTTTAGACATTAAATCAGAATTGTTAGGAACTGCAAAGGAGTTCTTGGAAGTTAAAGGGTTACCTTCTAGATTCTTTTTTTTCATGAGGGCTTCAGCTCTATCTGCAATCTTCATGCCCCCCAAGCTTTGCTGTTTTAACCTGTCACTCTGTCTTATGTTGGATTGCATGGGGGTTGATTCCTCAGCAGTTTGGGTCTCCTCCATTGAAGTATTGATGACTTCCTCTATTGCTGGATCATTTAAAAAGAGAGAGAGCCCAGATCAGTAGGCACAGTTTTTGGGTCTGCATTGTCACCATCATTGCCATCCTGAGGCTGAGACCCCAACACAGCAGGTGTAATATCCTCTTCCAGCAGGTCTCCCCCAATGGGATGGTCAGTATCACCCTCATCTAGTGTAGGTTGACTCTCCAAACCCAGGTCCTGATCTTCTTGACTGGATTCAGCAAGTGGAGCTTCCTGAGTTCCCAAGTAAGGGCTGGGGGTAGAGATATTTTCCATTATTGATTTCTCCTGCACTTCTGTTTTTTCTTCTTGAATGGTTTCTAAGGTGTTGTTGATCTTGAAGGGGCTAAATTCCAGAGGGAATGTCCCTTGAGCTAAGGCATTCTTTGCCTCAATTGCAGCAAGTGGATCAAATTTGGATTTAAACAGATTGGAACCATATTCATTAATTACAGCTGAGACATTTTCACTGAGCTTGACAGACCATAGGTTCTTGATTTCCATGTTCTGGAAGGTTCCAAAATTGAGGTGTTCTCCACCTGGAGAGATAATACCATCAAAGCATAATCCTTGGTCAGAACTTTCACTATCACTATGCTCAGTCACAATACCTTTCCCTTTTCTCTTATGGCCATCCAAGTCTCTGTTGTCGGTCGAAACCCACCGGTGAGCAGCGACAGGCAACACGAAGAGCCGGGAGGTTACCGGGGCGCTGGCAGGCACTGTTCCCTCGTCGACGGCCCGCAATTCCAGCACACGCCGCGGCTTGTGAAGACGCAGGGCGTGCCACCTGACCTATACCCGATCAGGAAGGTGCGAACGTGCTTGCAACGATTAGCCTGCATACACAAACACGTGGAAATGTAAGTCCGAGCCGTGGTCGGCTCCCCGGGATGACTCTTGCATCGGCTTTAAGGAGTCGATCGAGTCCCGGTGTCAGATTGGATCTGTTTACATCCGGATATTGATAAATAAAGCGAATAACTGTAAAGCTGCTTCAATTAAATCTAACTAATCTAATCCACAACAATAAAGGCTTCACTGTTAGATCGGAACATCCTACACGTGATTGGGCCTAACGAACGCAACAGATAACTAAACTATAAACCAAAATAGAGGCCTAAGAACTAGCAAGAGCCGATTCCCGGAACAATCCCTATTAAGGCTAAGATAAAGCATCTAGTACACCACCGGATCATCCAACCCGTTTGCAAGCCCTAATCTAACAGATATTACGCCAACTCTTAGAGAAGAGCAAACCATAACAGATTAGATCTACTAGACATAAAAGAAGCAGGGTGTTGCCTTTACACAGCTAATTCTATGCAACAAGAGCTAGTATAAGATGATGACATGATCGCGTAAAGACAACATGATGTTCGTAAACAATAAGCAACAAAGCACGATAGATCTACTAAAGCTATGCTACGAACATCAGGATAACTAGTACTACTCGCCATAAAAAACACTTCAGTACGAGTAACACCAAGGTAAAAGCAAGAACAACGCTGCCCTGATCGCGAGAAGCGATCAGGGCAGCATGGCGCTTATTTGGATGAAACCCTAGGATTAGGGGTGGCGATGCGCCGATATTGTTGTTTGCGAGACGTGATGATGATCTTCTTTCATGAATAACATAGGGTACATATTTATAGTCCGGAGACTTGGGAAACAATCTAGACTAATCTTGTCCCGATCGGACTCTATCTCTAATCTTAAACTAAATCTAAAGATACATGGCCCATGTGGCCCAAATGCTCACGCAGGAGCCGATTTACAAGCCTTCTTCAATCTTCTGCCTTAAGCCCATCTTGCTTTCGGCCCATAAATTAATGCTGTTAATTTATGGCGATAACACATGCCCCCCTGGTTTTGGCAATGATAGTTCCAAAACCACTCCGTTGCTTCATCTTCCCGTTAATGCTCATTAAACACACTGCAACCACCAAGAAAAACGCAATGTCTCTGCAACTGGCTCCTCGTAGAACGTGAAACTGCCGATCCGTCTTCATCTTTTCACTATTTAACCTTACCCCGAATCGGCTTTTCTTCACGGCAAACTCCTTCATCCTCCTAAAGCCAAATAGCGTAGAAAACCCCACTCCTCTGCCAGTCCTGGCGATCTCTTCTTCCTCTGGCTCCAACTCCTTCGGAGATTCCTCTTCTTTCTCTTCTCCCTCTTCTTCTTCTTCCCTTTCTGCCTCCTCCATCGATTCTATCTCGGAGAGCCGAGAGCCGACTCCCGAATGGGACCCAACAGCAGCCTACGAGGCACTGGCTCTGCACTAGGATGCAGAGGAGTTCGACTTTGGGACTGTCTCCGAGGAGGTCGAGCCCAAAACTGAAGGAGAGGAAGACCTCTAGTTCCTGTTCCAAGAGGAACTGGAGAACAGCGAAGACGACGGCTTCTCTTGGGAGGGAGCCGACTCCTCCGAAGAGATCGATTCCTCTGAAAAGATTGATTCCTCCTCCAGCGACAACACGGCGGCAGGAGGAAACCCCCACCAATTCCTCAAAGCCCCCACGGAGGGAAACGAAGAAGGAAGCAGCAGCGGCGGCGGACGGAGCAGCAGCAGTGCCGACGACGACGGCAACAGCGGCAGCGACGACGACGATGACGACGGCGGAGACGCATCGGCGTGAAGCCCCAAACACCGTAGGCACTCAGATACCTACGATTGGTAGATGTAGGTAGCATCGTAGGGGTAGGATCACAAAGCCGAAGGATCAATTCCTTTGTAAAAATTGGCTTTTCCTTGTAATGACTTTTCTGTTAATGAAATCGATTTCCTTAAATCACTGTATATCCATTTACTTCCAAAAAGCCGATGGCAACGCATCAGGCTTCTATAAATATCCAAGAGCCGACGAAATTTAAACTAGAAGCAACCCGCACAAGAGTAGAGTATCACTTCCACCTTGAACCGAACTCGAAACAAGCTCTCAAATCCGAGCGTAATTCGAAAACCCAGCTCTACAAATTCGAGCAAGAACTCTCCAATCATCCGGAATTCGAATCAGAGCCCATAGCAACCAAACCCCAAGTCAACGGATCTGTACCATGGCAGACTCTGCAGCTCAAACAACAAATCCTACTGTTGATGATGCGGCAATTTGCGGCATGAAGGTAATATTCAGCCTAATTCCTTTAGTATTCCTCAGCTTAGCAAGCTTCTGAAACATTAAACTTTGAAACCTGACACCATACGCATACTTCTGAATTTCTGAACTTCAGGTATCAGACATCCTTCTGCCGCATCCCTCCAATCCAAAATCTTTATGCCTTGGCCCACGAACCTATGAAAATCCCATAGATTTGATCTCTTGTGTAGCAAATAGGATCCCTTTCGTGAGTCAAAACATCGATTCAAACCTCTGGGCCGACTGCTTAAGAGCCTAGCCTAACCCTCCTGAGAGCTGGATTACATGGTACAGTAGAGTAGCAAAAGCTTATATGCCCTTGTGGCAGGATTTGAACATAGCTGATGCACTTAGCTCATCATTATCACCCCTTGACAAAGATGAAAACCTTCTGAAAACCATTGGCTATTTCTGGTCCGATGCTCTGAACTGTTTCCTCTTTGGTCATGGACCCATGACTCCCACTCTGCTAGATGTCACCATGATCACTGGCCTAGACATTGGATCTCCTAATCCAGCTGCCCACAAAATGGCAGAAGTCCCCTTCAAACTTTCTTCCAAGGTTAACTGCACAAACTGGGATACTTACATGAATCAGCACATGAAAACAAAAGGTCCAGTGACTGAGAAGGAACACACAGCCTTCTTAAATCTTTGGCTAGAGCACTTCATCTTCTATGGCCCTTCTTTAGCTCCAACTAAGAACTATCTTCCTTTGGCCTATCACCTGGTCCATGGCAATCACATCGGCCTAGGCAAACTTTTTCTTGGAGAAACCTACAGATATCTCCATTTGATGACATCTAACTTGCTTAACCAAAAGAAACTGAGAACTAGAGGCCCTTGGTGGTTTATTCAGTTGTGGGCACAACTGTACTTTCAGCACCAGATTCCGAACTTCCAAGGCCTAACCAAGAACTCTTTTCCTGATGAGAGTGGCAAACCAATTAGATGTACTAGCTACGGCCAAGCTTTATTTAGTCTACCTAGCAGTAAACTGAATTCAGCAGATACAACAAACTGGTTCGGAATCTTCTACAAGGGACTAGATAATCCACTCTATTTCCCATTCACTGAATCTGAATCCTTTGAAAACCCAACTGCCTTCAGATTAGATAACTTTGCCGATGACAACAACACTCGGCATTTATACTCTTTAATGATCCGACCTGGCTTCCTTCCTGTTGGCATCAGCACCTCTAATAGAATTATCAAGCCAGGTTATGAATCTTACCAACTAGTCATAGCAGCTCGGCAACTTGGCCTAGGACAGGTCCCTCCCCACTTCCATATTCACCACTTGGTGGAGAGTCGAGCCGATCTGCCTGATGGTCTCACCAGCTCAAGATGCTACAGCATGTTTGATGACCTCCACATTCCAATACCAGCCGATCTGTCCTTTGATCCTTCACCGATCGATTTTAGCACATGGTGGGGAATGTGGAAAACCCATGTTTTCAGAAAAGCTCTAGGTCCTCGACTACAGCAAATTGATCCTGAATATGTAATCCCCGAGGAAGAGGTACTGAATTTATGCACTTTACCCTTTCTAAATAATCTATTCCTTTACTTGACTAATCCTGCTCACCCTGTTAGCAGCAACAGGATGGTCCAGAACCTATGACCAGCAACGGGGAGCCATTCCACTTTCTTCCAACCGCTCCTAATGTACTCTTCTGCAAAGGATCATCGTCAATGAAGAAAGTGATAATGACTATTTAGCCAAACTTACTTCAATCGGCTTCCAAACGAAGACAAGCTTCTGCAAGCGTTGCCCCCCGAGTCTTAACCAAGAAAAGGAAGATGATCACGAGGTGTGTCATCAAGAAACCAGCACCAGCTTCCCCGAGTCCATCAGAGTCCAACACCAACCAGGTAATTCATCATTCTAAAACTACTTCTTTATTGCATACATATGTACTCTGGTTGACTGTAATTCTATTTCCAGGATGCACAGCTGAAGACATCCTTGAAACCAGTAGCCCAGCACAACACGAAGTCATCGTTCATGAAGCTGACACTGGAGCAACTGAGACTTCAAATACTCTGACGGATGTGCATGACGAATAGACCAACACAGTCGAAGCCCCTATTGTCACCTTCAATCCAACCGGATCGGCTACACCTGAACCGATCATTACTTCTTGTTCAGAACAGGTAACTTTTATGAGAACCGTTTCTGAACCAGCCGATAGCTTCACGAATGCATTTTGCTCTAACTCCAGATATGTCCATAGGGCTTTGATATTTCAGATTTGCTTTCCTTTGACCCAGTATCAATGGGTCTGACTGTCCCTGGAGCAGAAACACCATCTTTGCAGCAATCGGCTAATTTGGCACATCAACTTCAGCTCATCAAGGATCTACTATTTGCTCCGATCACTGCTCTAGTTGATGATTCCATCAAGATAAAAGAGATTCTTGAGCAGATAGAATCCCAGCTTCCAGAATTATTTCGAGTGAAACTTTGGCCAGCCGGCCATCTTCCTTTCTTTCGGGTAGAGGTGAAGGCAGCTCAACAAAGAATAGAAGCACGTCGTTCTCAAGTCTCTCTGAAAACTGACATAGCTCAAAAGTGCAAAGCCCTCAACCAAAAGAAAGCAACTCTGGATGCTAAAGCTGATATCTCCGAGAACACAAAATGACTCAACCTCTTGGAAAAGGAACTGATAGAACTTGAAGAAAAGGTCCGAATACCCAAAGACTAATCCAAGAGGAGAAAGCTTCGATCGCAAACTCCAAGCAGGAAGCCCAAGAAATGACTGAACAAATACAGGCAGAGTTTGCAGAGATAAGCACCTTGAGTCGGCAGATAGTATCAGGTGATGACAAGGACGACGAAGTGATCATAGCACGAGCAGATGCTGTACGTGCAGAAGCCATCCATGCCATAGAAGGATTTCTGAACTAGCAGAACTATTCAGAAAACATTTGATGTTGCCTGTAAAACCTGAAACTTGTACTTATTTAAAACACCTTAAGTCGATGGTTACACATCGGCTATCTTGCTTCTCACATGTATTTTTACTAGCCAACTCAACGTGTTGGCCTCTCTTTCTTTTTTTTACTGGCCAACTCAACGTGTTGGCCTTTCTCTTTTTTTTACTGGCCAACTCAATGTGTTGACCTTTTCATGATTACAGCCAGATGGGTCTCATCGGCTCTTGTTACTCACTTTCCCACAAGCTCGGGAAATACTTCTTGAGGTGTTGACCATTGACAGCGACATGAAACTTGACACCATCCAGCTCCTCAAGCATGTATGCATTCCCAGGCAAAGCCTGATCAACCTTGTACGGCCCGTGCCAAGTTGGAGACCATTTACCAAACTTTTTATCTTTAGTTCCCAATGGCAATACTGCCTCCCAAACCAAGTCTCCAACCTAAAAATTCTTTGGCTTGACCTTCTTGTTGTACGCACGAGCAACTTTAGCCATATTTTCCTTGATCTTCTCCAGCGACCAAAGCCTTAGCTCTGTCAGATCCTCCACATTATCGTTCATCAAGGCTGCATACTGTTTAGCAGATAGATCATTCTGAAACTCAACACGCCTTGATCCGGCCGTGATCTCCCATGGTAATACAGCGTCTTGGCCGTAGACCAAATGATACGGCGATGTCTTGGTGGACCCGTGACATGAAATATGATATGCCCATAAATCTTCTGACAACACTTCATGCCAGCGCCTAGGATACTCATCGATCTTTCTCTTTATGAGCTTGATGAGGCTCTGGTTGGATGCTTCAGCTTGTCCATTAGCCTGGGCATAATACGGAGATGATCTGATCAGCTTAATCCCCATGTCATCGGCAAACTTCCTGAATTCCTCTGATATAAAGACCGATCCTCCATCGGTTGTAATAGTTTGAGGAATCCCAAATCTGTGAATGATGTGCTCTTTGACAAAGCTGATCACATCTCTTGACGCTACTGACCTCATGGGCACTGCCTCTACCCACTTTGTGAAATAATCTGTAGCAGCTAAGACCCATTGGTGACCCTTGCTAGACGACGGGTTGATCTGACCAATCAGGTCCATGGCCCAACCTCTGAATGGCCACGGTTTGATGATAGGATTCATTACTGATGCTGGCACTATCTGAATTTTGCCAAACCTCTGGCATGCCTGAAATCCTTTGTAATATTTGAAGCAATCTTCAAGCATAGTGGGCCAGTAATAACCCGATTGTCTAATCAGCCACTTCATCTTATGAGCCGATTGGTGAGTATCGCAGGCTCCTTCATGAACCTCATGCAAGAGCCGATTTGACTCTGAAGGTCTCAGACATTTAAGCAGTAGTCCTTCCAAGGTCCTGTAGAACATGTCATCCCCTATCAGAACATACTTCATGGCCTTGAGTCTTATCCTTCTGGGTGCCCCCCGAGCCGAATCCTTCAAGTAATTGAAGATATTGGCTCTCCAGTCTCCGGGTTCTAGAAACTGAACTTCTACATCGACTCCATCGACTGTTTCCTTGTACCCAGAAGCCATCTGTGCCAAATCATTGGCTTCGTTGTTCAGAGTCCTGCGTATCCAGTGGAAATTGATGTACCTGAATTGTGACATCAACTCACGGCACTGCATCCATATCAGAAAAAGAGCCTCGCTCTCACATCTATATTCTTCCGTGAGCTGAGAAATCACCAGCTTCGAATCTCCAAAAATTTCCACCGCTTCTGCACCAGCTTCGAGGAGCAGTTCCATCCCTTTGCGAACGGCTTCATATTCCACCAAATTATTGGTGCATGGGGCAGTCATCCTGATGTAGAAGGAGTAAGTCGCCCCTCGAGGCGACACCAACAGAATTCCCACACCGCACCCATCATCACAAGCCGATCCGTCAAAAAACATAGCCCAAGCACGAATAAATAGTGCAGCTATATCAGTGCTGATCCTATCTGCAACAAGATCCGCCAGTGCCTGTCCTTTGACTGCTTTCGCAGGCTGATATCGAATATCGAACTCTGACAATGCAAACATCCATTTTCCAAGCCGGCCTTTCAGGACAGGAGCCGACAGCATATGCTTTATGACATCCGATTTGCATATGACAATTGTTTCCGCCAAGAGCAAAATATGACGAAGCTTTGTACATGTAAAGAATAAGCAAAGGCAAAGCTTCTTGATCTCAGGATACCTGGTCTCGGCGTCTAATATGCGCCTGCTGAGGTAGAAAACCACCCTCTCCTGGCCGTCATGCTTCTGGACTAACACCGAAGCAATGGAAGTGTCACCCAAGGATAGGTACACATAGAACGGCCTATCTTGCTGAGTAGGAACCAACACTGGAGGCTTTGACAAATATTCTTTGATTTCATCGAAAGCTTGCTGCTGTTCTGCCCCCCAGCGAAACTCATCATCGGATTTGATCTTCACTAAACCCATGAACGGTTCAATGCGCCCAGACAGATTAGAAATAAATCGTCTGACAAAGTTAATTTTACCGATGAGCTTCTGTAACTCTTTCTTCGTGGTAGGCGGCTTCATCGTTTTTACAGCCTCTTGACTCTTCAGGCCGATCTCGATTCCCCGTTCGTGCACCAGGAATCCCAAAAATTGACCAGCCGATACTCCAAAGGCACATTTCTTTGGGTTCATTTTGAGCCCAAACCTTCGAGTCTGCTCCAAGACTTGACGCAGATCTTCTAGGTGCCCCCCAGCTGATTTGGATTTGACAACGACATCATCAATATAAATTTCTACCAGTTTGCCGATGAGATCATGAAAAATATAATTCATGGCACGTTGGTATGTTGCACCGGCATTTTTCAGTCCAAAGGTCATAACCAAATATTCGAACAAGCCGACCGCGCCTGGTACTCTGAACGCGGTCTTGTTTACGTCTTCTGGGGCCATGAAGATCTGGTTGTAGCCGGCATTACCGTCCATAAAATTCATCATTTTGTGGCCGGCAGCTGCGTTGATCAATGTCTCTGCAATAGGCATCGGGTATTCGTGCTTTGGCGTCGCTCTGTTGAGATCTCTAAAATCGACGCAGACACGCCATCGGCCATCCTTCTTTTGTACCGGTACCACGCTAGAGATTCATTCTGCATACAGGCACGGCCTGATGAACCCAACATCCAACATCTTCTCCACTTCTTTCTTGACTTCTTCTAGGACTTCGGCCTTCATCTAACGTGCCCGTTGCTGAAACGGCCGAAACCCTTTCTTGAGCGGGAGCCGATGCTCGACGATGTTTCTGTCTAGACCGGGCATCTCAGTGTAATCCCACGCGAAATAATCTCGGTACTCTTTTAGCAGTGCAATCATCTCCTCACGCAAGACCGGATCCAACTTCTTGCTGATAAATGTCGGCCATGGCTTATCCCCAGGACCGATGTCAACCTCTTCCAAATCATCAGCTGACGTGAACCTGTATCCCAGCTTTGCCATCGTCTGAAAAACCAGCTGCGAATGCAGGCGAGTCTTCGTTATCCACAAGATCAGCGGCAAACACAAAGAGATGACAAGAAAAATTATTTGGCCAACCGCATGGGCTGGCCGTCTCTATACTCCCATTGTCATTCGAAACTAGATAGTCGATGAGTGGCCAACTGCCAGAGCAGGCCATCGTATATACATGATGTAACAATTCCGACCCCAAACAGGATTTTTCTATTTTTTGGGGTCGGTCACTGGGACCGGCCTCTCTATCTCTATTACACACCGTAGCATGCCAGGATGCGTCTACTCTGTGAGGCCAGTGGATAAGACCAGCATCAGTCCATTTTTTGTCGCTTCGATCCGATCACAATCTTCCAGGGCGATCCCTGAGACCGGCTCTTGCCCTTCCGCATCCCAGGTGTTCATGTCTGCGAGCGAGACCTCACTGGAGTCATCTGCACGGACCACCTCCACTTCATCGCCATCCCATTGGACGAGATACTGATGCATTGTGGAAGGGATACAACAGTTGGCGTGAATCCAATCCCTCCCAAGCAATACCGTGTATGTACTCTTGCTGTTGACGATGAAGAACGAAGTCAGGATCGTCTTGCGGCCCACTGTCAACTCCACATTAAAAACCCCCATTGCCTCTGATGGTTGTCCGTTGAAGTCATTGAGCATCACATTGGTCTTGATTAGGTCGGCAGAAGAACGCCCCAACCGGCACAGCACCGAATATGGCATCAGGTTGACTGCAGCACCGGTGTCAACCAGCATCCTGTTAACGGGTTTACCGTTGATGAAGCCCTTGAGATACAGCCCCTTCAAATGTTTGTAGCTTTTTTCCTTTGGCTTCTCGAACATGATCGGCTGGGGCCAAGATCCAACTGTGCAACAGGCAAATCCTCCGGTTGGGGTGCCCGGAACTCTGATGGGAGCACGAACACCATGTTCACATCAGCCGATGGCTTCTCATCGGCTTTTGTCTGCTTGGGGCGCCACTCTTTTCTTGGCGGGCACCTTTCCACCCTTCGCGGGTGCTTGACTTGTTCCGCAAGATCCGGACGCGCCTTCCTCAGCACGTCAAGGTACTTTGCTTCTGCCTCTTCTAGATTGCGCAGGCGCTGCACTCTGCGCTTCTGCGAGCGATTAAGCCCGTCAGGACACCACCGTGGGCGATGGTACCTGTCTTCTTCTTCTGGCTCGGAATCACCCCTGGTCGACTGCTCAACATGTTCATTGTGACGGACTTTGGGCCCCAAGCGTCCAAAACACCGAAGTATCGCCTGACTGGCGTGTCCGAGGCCTGCACTCCATTATCTATAGTGGGCAATCGGCTCATGCCGGAATTCCAGCAGTACCTGAAGAACGGGCAATGCCAGTGGTCATGTACAGCCTGTGCGGTACTCGTACTCCTCTTCTTCCGATTGATATCGGCGACATAACTTGTGCTGATATTCATATTTTTCCAGAAGCCGATCAGAAGCTGGAAGCTGATTGCGGATGTAACGCACTTGCTCTTCAGTAATATGCTGTCGCCCTGGCTCATTTTGAACCTGGGGCCGTTTGCCAGAAATGGCCTCTCTCCTTTGCTCGTCACGACGGCGTACGGGCCCCGCCATGTTGATCTGGAATGAAAAATTCTGGCTCGTAGGAGTGAAGTCTGACAACTCTACCACGTTGGCTTGTGGGAAGGGCTTCGTGTCAACCTTCATCGTGTGTTGAGCCAGAATTAATCGTCCTTGCTCGATAGCCGATTGGATCTGACGACGCAGCTCCTTACATTCACTCGTGGCATGAGTGAACGAATGGTGCCATTTGCAGTACAGCCTTCCCTGCAGCTCTTGTGCAGTTGGCAGCTTGTGATTCTCTGGGAGCTTTAGCTGTTTTTCTTTGAGGAGCAGATCAAATATTTGCTCTGCTTTGGTCACGTCGAAGTCGAAGCCCTTCACAAGCCCCTGCTGTTTGACCCACTTGCACGGGACAGGGTTTGCCCCCCGAGTCCACTCTGCCACGGCCACTTCTTGCTCCTCGCCAGAGTCATCAGATTCATCCGCCTGGGCCATGTTTACATGGCTCTTGAACTTGTCCTAGTACAGCTCAGGATGGTAAAGCTCATATGTCGTAAGCTTCTGCACCATGTGTGCCAGAGAGGTGAATTCCAACTAAAAAGCCAGATCCTTGATCGGCTTAGCGAGTCCCAGAACAGCCAAATCGACTGCCTCCTCTGTGATGCGTGATGAGTAGCATCGGTTCTTGACTTCTCTGAAGTGTTGTATGTATTCCGACACAGTCTCTCCTCGCTTCTGCCTAACTTGGGCGAGGTCGGCAATCCCAGCTTCAGCAGCCTCTGAGTGATACTGGGTATGGAACTGATCTTCCAGCTACCTCCAAGTTCGAATTGAATCTGGAGCCAATGACGCGTACCACCCAAAAGCCGGACCTGTAAGAGATTGGCCGAAGAACCGAACCCTCAGAGGATCCGATACTGAGATCATCCCAAGCTGTGTTAAGTATCGGCTCACATGCTCTATGGAGCTGGCTCCTTCTAACCCACTGAACTTGGTGAACTCAGGAAGCCGATACTTGGGAGGCAACGGGATCAAGTCGTAGTCATTTGGATACGGCTTGGAATAGCCAATCGCTTTTCTCTTGGGCAGGATGCCGAACTGGTCTCTCAGTATTGCACTGACCTGCTCCACACTAAGAACTCCTGGGGCCGATGGCTCAGCATTCGGCCCGGTAGCGTACTTTGCTAACCATGCTTGTTTCTCCGCGTCTGCTCCAGAAGCTCCTGGGTTTACCATCTGCACCGAGCATGTTGGATTGACGCTGTCAGGGATGTAGGCGCACGTGTAGCCGTGCGGGATCTCCTTGGGCGGCTCGGTGAGGAACTGGCCTTCTCCAGGATCACCACCGATCTTGTGGACGACATAGATCGACGAATTCTGCTGTCCTGCTACTGCGAGCGATTAGGACACTGGCGGCCTAGATTGCAGTGCAGCTTCCCCCCCCTGTGACTCCCCAGAGTTGGTCCCGATGGGGAGTACTGGTTCTTGATTACCTCCGGGACAACGCGATGTGCCACGCGCTCAAGCTCGTTCACCAGGCTTTCTGAGTGCCGATGGAGCGTGTGAGCCACCATGTAGTTCATCTCCTGGCGTAGGGCCCTGGTACGCTCCTCTGACGGCACAGACAGGTCAACGTTGTCGAGAGCGCCTTCTGGTGAGAACCCCTTCCACCTGATGTCATGGTTGCGGGTCCTCTCAAAAGAGCCGATGAGATCGGCTTCGAACTGAGCTTTGGCCTCATCGTATTTTTGCTTGTGTTCCAGAGTCAGTTCTTCATACATGACAGGTTTGGTGACCGGCAGAACCGATGCTTGGTCTTGAGCTCCTATCATCTCTGTGGTGGGCGTTCTTGTTGATGAAAGTCCCACCGGGCGTGCCAGAATGTGTTGTCGGTCGAAACCCACAGGCGAGCAGCGACAGGCAACACGAAGAGCCGGGAGGTTGCCGGGGCGCTGGCAAGGCACTGCTCCCTCGTCGACGGCCCACAATTCCAGCACACGCCACGGCTTGTGAAGACGCAGGGCGTGCCACCTGACCTATACCCGATCAGGAAGGTGCGAACGTGCTTGCAACGATTAGCCTGCATACACAAACACGTGGAAACGTAAGTCTGAGCCGTGGTCGGCTCCCCGGGATGACTCTTGCATCGGCTTTAAGGAGCCAATCGAGTCCCGGTGTCAGATTGGATCTGTTTACATTCGGATATTGATAAATAAAGCGAATAACTGTAAAGCTGCTTCAATTAAATCTAACTAATCTAATCCACGACAATAAAGGCTTCACTGTTAGATCGGAACATCCTACACGTGATTGGGCCTAACGAACGCAACAGATAACTAAACCATAACCCAAAACAGAGGCCTAAGAACTAGCAAGAGCCGATTCCCGGAACAATCCCTATTAAGGCTAAGATAAAGCATCTAGTACACCACCGGATCATCCAACCCGTTTGCAAGGCCTAATCTAACAGATATTACGCCAACTCTTAGAGAAGAGCAAACCATAACAGATTAGATCTACTAGACATAAAAGAAGCAGGGTGTTGCCTTTACGCTGCTAACTCTATGCAACAAGAGCTAGTATAAGATGATGACATGATCGCGTAAAGACAACATGATGTTCGTAAACAATAAGCAACAAAGCGCGATAGATCTACTAAAGCTATGCTACGAACATCAGGATAACTAGTACTACTCGCCATAAAAAACGCTTCAGTACGAGTAACACCAAGGTAAAAGCAAGAACATCGCTGCCCTAATCGCGAGAAGCGATCAGGGCAGCATGGCGCTTATTTGGATGAAACCCTAGGATTAGGGGTGGCGATGCGCCGATATTGTTGTTTGCGAGACGTGATGATGATCTTCTTTCATGAATAACATAGGGTACATATTTATAGTCCGGAGACTTGGGAAACAATCTAAACTAATCTTGTCCCGATCGGACTCTATCTCTAATCTTAAACTGAATCTAAAGATACATGGCCCATGTGGCCCAAATGCTCACACAGGAGCCGATTTACAAGCCTTCTTCAATCTTCTGCCTTAAGCCCATCTTGCTTTCGGCCCATAAATTAATCCTGTTAATTTATGGCGATAACAGTCTCTTCCCTGTCTAGTGTTTTCTGTGACACTTTGAGGCAGGCTCCCATTTGGTTTCTCTGAGGTAGATCTCACCCCCTTATCTTGTTGAGCTGCATCCTCATCTGTAGCTTTGCCATTCTCATTTGTTTTATCTCCTGACATTTCTGGGCCAGCTTGACCAGATCCACTGTTATCTCCACCAGAGTTGGAGTTGCCCCATCTGGGTTTCTTTGGTGAAGGGTTATCATCTTTCTGTCTATCAGAATTTCTTGTCCATTTCAAACCAGTAGCATTTGTCACACTTTCGACTGGAACTTCCCTTTGGAAGACAAAATCATAGAAGTGAAAGTCTAGCTGTCATTCCACCACAGTAGGTACCTTGGTAATGTCTCTGCAGCCAATTTTGGTCCTAGCAAACTCCCATCTCTTTAAGTTATTCTTGTCAATTTCCAGAGGCAATCCCACCAAAGAGGCTACAAAGCTAACTTTCTTATCATTTCTTTTCTCAAGTGGTATTCCAAATATTCTGAACCAGGCTGTTTCAAGTTTGGATTTAGCTCCAACATTCGGGTTCCACAGTTCCACCTTGAAGGTGACATCAGGAACAGTGCCCATCTGCATCCCAGTAAAAAAGGATAGTTCCTCCACTTTTTTGGCAGTGGGAAACCTCATCTGAAAGGTGTTCTCAGAGATCTTCTTGGCAAACCACCTCCAAGTAGAGTTAGGGCCTTCTTGTGCTTTAAATTCAGATTCCAGCTGTCTAGCCGTCACAGAACCTTTGGTGATCTTGATTAGAGCACAATTAGCCATTTCTTTTCCACTCTGTTCCACTCCTTCATTTTGAATGACATGGAATCCCTGTCCCAGAGCTGCAAAACCCACAAAGAGGGCTATACACTCCCAGGGCATCACTTCCTCACATGCTCTGGGTACATGCCCTTCTTTCCTGCATCTACCACATATCAAAGGGCGCACACAGTCTTCTGCCTTGTGACCCACTCTGCCACATCTGATGCAATTTCTGTTGTTGATAGGGATGGTAGAATCATCTGGTTGTTTGGCATCGTCTGTTTGTTCATGTTGAACCCTAGTGTTTCCCCCAGTGCCAGGTTTTTCAGAGTTAGTAGATTGAGCAGACTCTCTCTGAGTAGTATCCTCATTTTTCCTCTGATCTTCCTCTCTACCCTAACTCAGATTTTCCCTTAAATCAAATTCATGCTCTCTGTTCTGATACTGGTTCCTTCCTGCTCCTCTCGGCCTCCACTGAGCGCCCCCCCCCATGGAAAGCACCTTGGTGGAAGCCACCCCCAAACTGGAATCTCGTGTTAGAGCCACGAAAACCCTCCATATTGTCCCCAAAATTCTCATGTCCAAATCTCTCCTCTCTCGGGGGTCGTTGCCCACCAGCAAAACCTCTACCAGCCATCGAATTTCGACTAGACCTGGTAACCTGAGCAAAAGACCTCGAATCCCCTCCAAGAGTGGACCAAATCCTAGAATCACCCCCTCGAATCGGCTTAAGAAATTGGGCGGAAATCGATTCTGAAAAAAACGAGAATCGCAGTGCAAACACCTACCGATCCGCTTCGATCCCAGATGTGCTGAAGCCGCTCGCCTAGATCCGCATCCACTTCCTTGAGGTGAGAACACCAAGGGTTCTCAAGAAGCTTCTCCTGTCGCAGAGAGCACAAAGGGCACTCCTCCTGGGAGGAACTAGGGTTGGGGTCTCCTCCGTGAGGGGGGATCGCTGTGGTAGAGCATGGGATGTGGACGGGATTCTCACCAACTCCGCGCGCCCACCCCAGACGTGGCCATCTCTCTGGTTCCCATGGCCCAGGAGTTAGGGGTGAGGGAACTGCGTGGACGGATGAGGACGCGCCCGCTGCACCCAGTCTACGGGGATCGTGTGCCATGGGCCCTCCTGTCCGGGACGACGACCTCGCTGACGCGGTGGCCCGCGCAGAATCGCGGTAGAGAGACGGCGGCGGCGACGCCGTCGAGCTCGCCGTCGGGCTCTCGTAGGGAGAGAGACGAACCATCATATCTGATGTAGTTGCCATCTGTCCTTACTAGTCCTGACTTCCTCGCCAGCGCTATCTGCCAGCTGCAGAAGCAGGTCAACGTCCTCAAGGCGCAGCTGGCGCGCGCCCAGCGCAGCTCGCCGGCGCCCGCGCGCTGCTCTGCGTCAAGGTCGCCGCCGCGTCCTCCTCCGCCTCCTGCGCCATCTACAGCGGCGGCAGCTTGAAGCTGCAGGTGAGCCCCGTCAGCAGCGCGTTGTCGGGGGAACGAGCGGTGACCGGCGGGCAGGGGAGCGAGCAGTGGCGCGCGGGTGGGGGAGCGATTTGTGGCTCACGGATGGAAGAGCGAGCGGCAGCGCGCGGGAGAGACGACAGCCACCCCTGATGCCGGCGCCGGCACGGCGGACTTCTCCGCGCTCCCGCCGGAGCTCGTGCACCGGGCGCTCGCGGCCTCGTGCGCCTCCGACGTCGCGGCGGCCAGCCGCGTGGCCGCTCCGCGAGGCCGCGGCGCCCGCAGTCCGCGCCGGCCAGCTGCCCGGCGGCCGCGAACACGCCGTCGCACCGCGCGGGGTGCCCGCCGCCTTCGTGAGCCGCATCTGTGCCCGCAACAGGTCCGCGTCGTTTCCTCGCGCGGCTTGCCTGCGAACCGGCACGCAGCCAGGTCGTCCCTGATGGTGGCGGCGGCGGAGGGGCAGCGGCAGCGACGGCGGGGCTTCTTGCGATGGCGACGGGAAAAGGAGAGACGGGCCGATTGGATCCTGGTAATGGATAAGGCGAGGGCAATATTGTCTTTTCAGTAGGGCTGTGAAACGAAAAAGAAAAAGAAAAGTTGAGAGATGAATAAAAAAAGATGAAATCCCTTGAATCGAAAGAATTCGCGTGCGAGAGATTATATTTCGAAAGGTTTGCGAATTAAATGTCAAATCGCATTAGACATGCGTATTGAGTGTCAAATATCGAAATTTCTCGCCGCTGCGTCGTGCGCGTGAACCAGCTCGAGCTCGGCAGCCTCCACGAGCTCAATGTCAAAACCGGCCTGCCGGCGAACACCAGCACCGAGAGGCTCGAGCAGCTCGACGATGACGAGCACAAACTCAGCGTCAAGTTCATTGGCGGCGAACACCGACCCCCCGTAAATTACTTTGCTGCACATGCCCTGTGTTCCACATACTGTGCCGTGTTTGCTTGCTACTACATTTTTTTCCTTTTAGGGAGTTGTTTGCTTCTTTTTTATCATCAATTCGCTGCAAGTTACACGATATCGCAAGTCTGGTACCATAAATGTTATTTTTTTTAACCAACATGCCCCAAACGGCACACTATTCTCCGCAAAATGTAAAGTTTGAAGCCTGTTACGGTAGCACCATTTTCCATTTTATCTTCTACACTTAAATACACTTAACTGCAAACTTTGCTTAGCCTAATGGCAACCATCTAATAGTGTTTGAACACATGAGGGGAGAAGGTCAGGGCCATGGCTGGCGCTTCCGGGTCAAGTCAAGCCGTTCTATCGGCTGCCTGCCATAGCCTGTCCATCAACAGGATTTGCAGCTTGCTTTGAAACAGGGTATGAATGCAAGACAACTTGCTCCTGCTGCCTGCTCTTTTATTCAAAGATCGTACCATGCCAACTGCATCTTCATTATGAAGCCCAAGAAACAAGACATCTATCTCCAAGTTCATACAAGCAATCCCCTTTCAGCTATGACCTCTGTTCCCATTTCTCCCCTCTGCAATGGAATCTGGAACTCTCCTCTCCTAAAAGCTCCAATGGTATATTTCCTACTTTTTCCAAAATTTAACTTTAGCTGAGTAACTCAAACTGCTAATTTCCCCAGGAACAAGTACAAATTTGAACGATCGTTTTCCATTGGCCTGTTTCTGATAACCAAAGAAAAATGTTAAATGTTCTTCTCCAACGAATGCAAATGTATGCATCTATAATATTCAGTTGTCACCATTTCATGTTCAAAGGCACAAGAATTGAGAGCTTCTATAAAGGAGTCGTCCATTCCTGAAAATACTTCAGAGAGAGGCACTGCCTTCATAGAAGTCTCACTGTTTTCAGGTTGCAGAACCTGCTGCTTAAGCTCCTTCTCCTCGTCCTCATACTACATATCTCACTGGTATGAGCCTTGCATAATTTTTTCCATGCTGAACTTGCCACATTGTATGTTTTATAAACCCTTGCAATTTACAATGTTATTAGCAAATCCCAAACGCCCTACTCTATTCAGATAATTAGCTAGCAATCACAGAATAGGATTGGCAATTGCCCTACTTAGAATTATCAAAATTATTTGCTCTCTATCCTGGTATTATAAATACTTTTCCTGCTTAGAGGTACATATTCATGCTCATTAAACCTCCAGGAACTAAGATAGCTGTTACAGAAACACCTTTGCCATAATTGCATACTTTCGAATAATATTACTACATCTTCCTTTGCTGGTTACTACCTGCTTAGAGGTACATAATCATACCCAGTCAAAACTCCATGATCTATAGTACACATGTTGCATTCTTACTTACCTAAGCCTTGGAATAGCAACTGTCTGTTAGCTTTCGCCTTTCCATTCCAATTAAAATGGATGCTACAGAAACATATCCACATAAACAATTACCATAAACCTGAGTGAGAGCTACGGTTACCATTAGAAACTGAATGTTTCCTCCTAAATCTATTTTACTTCTTGTAGGTCAGATGCAACAGCAACCAAGAAGAAATCGAGCAGGAGAAATAGCCATTGGTATGCTAACTGGTGGTAGAATTCAGGTTCCTGCAGTTGAAGTAGGGGCTCTTTTGTTGGGTTCCTTACTCAGCCTTATAATTGCAATACCATCAGAGGACCTTTCAAAACCACTGCAATTTATCATCTCCCTCTTTGTGGCCACACCAGCTGCTATAATCTGGAAAACGATTCTCTATTTACTCATTCGTCACTACCACAACAAACCAAGGAATATATCTAGCTGTGTAACAAATGTTCCTACATTCATTGACCCGTATTTGCCTCCACAATTTGTAAGACTAAAATGGATTGTTCAGCTCATCCAGAAAACTACCTGCATGACCATTTCTGCTCACTGTTGTCAACTATGGTGCCCGCCTAGCTTGTATTGCATCATATTCAGAACATTGTCGGGGTCCTGATGCCGCCTCTAGCGCGCTTTATGTCCCCTTAGTGAATTGCTTCTACTTATCTGTTGTAACTGCCTGTTGCACCTCATCCGTTGGCATAAACACCCAAACAATACCCACATAATCCACCTTTACATCATAAACCTATACAATTTCTACCATGCGCGCGTCCAGCACTAGTAGAGAGGAGGGAGATGCTACCGTCTTTTTTGCTTTTTGACCCTTCACCCAAAATAATTT
The DNA here is from genome assembly GCF_016808335.1 of Panicum virgatum. Taxonomy (NCBI): domain Eukaryota; kingdom Viridiplantae; phylum Streptophyta; class Magnoliopsida; order Poales; family Poaceae; genus Panicum; species Panicum virgatum. The sequence continues at coordinate 32,292,428 of NC_053146.1, read as the reverse complement.
CACAAATAGACGCCGACCCCTAGCGCCGAGCTTTAACGTCTCGGCGCCGTGATCCACGGCGCTGAGTTGCCCACCACGGCGCTGAGTTGCCCGCCCTGCTCGTTGACGTGGCGCTGATGTGGCAGCGACCCTGGCGCCACACATCTTGGCGCCGAGACGTGCGCCGAGCTCGGCGCCGAGGTCCGTGCCATATCGCCAGCGCTCTCTGCGCCTCGTTCATCCTTCCTCGTTGTGCCCGCCGCCGCCGGCGTCACCTCCGACCGCCGCTTGTTGGGCGCCCCACCCCACCTCTTCCGCGCGCCGGCCACGCCTGCACACGCGAGTCGCGCGACCTCCGCCTGCAGCCCAGCTCCTGGCTCGCCCCTGTCGCCCGCGGCCTCCTCTCTCGGCTCCGCCCGCCGCCGGCGCTACCTCCTCTTCCGCCGCGGCGGCACCACCTCACGGAGGCGAGCACCGCCCCGCCGCCTTCTCCATGCGCTCAAGTAGGCCGGCACTCGCCATCCTCGCCTCCTCCGCGCATGCAGCCCTGTCTCTGCATCTCCGCTCGCCTGTAATCTGGCCGACAGTGCTTCTACCTGGTTACAGAGGTCTCCCTCCTTTCAAGCCTTGAGAGAAGGTATCGATTTGTTTTTACTCTTCCCTAAATTACAGATTATCGAGGAGATCAAAGTTGTCAATTGTAGTCAGTATGCTGATTTGTAATGCCAGATGCTCACTAGTGCTTTCTTCAATGTCGGCAGGTTTTTTTTGTCCGGCGACTTCCTTTCTGCAAACATATGATGGCATCAGCTACAAGTGAACATGAGCAAGAGCGGGATATAGGAATTACCTTGGTCATTTTGCTCGTTCATCTGAACGTTAACTTGATGGTTAAGTAGTAATGCTCACGGGAAGAACAATCGAAATGAAGTAGCCCTATTAGCTTGTATGTGTACGTGTGACTCGAGTTCTATCTCTTTGTATCCATACATGTGCTGATTGTTTGATGTTATATCATTGGCGGCATATCTATATTTATCAATCATCAAATTTACCTAAAGTTGTTCCAGTGTATGTGGTATTTCAGATTTTGTAACTAGCGATATGGGTCAGAGTTGTAGTTCAAATTGAAGAGAACCTGGGCGCAAAGCAGCGTTTTTAGGCATATTTCAAGAACAGATTTAATGTAACAATGCAAGAAGTCAAATCCACGGCTCATCATAGTTGCCCATACAGCGCATATGTAGCAAGCTATACCTCTGCTTCTTTTGGACCTCAAACATGAATGATATTTAAATACACCTGAATGGTACATATAATTTGTTCGATGGTCAAAATACAGTACACTTAGCTAATAATCGTAGCTTTACTTTATACACAGCATTTCCCCCTCAATGTAAGATGATACTTGCAGTTACATGGCAACTGAATGGCCATGGTTCCACAGCTAGTTGATTGATATCAACGGAGATGCTTCTCTAACCGAAGAGCCTAGGAACTAGGATCAGATCGTCGTGCTATCTTCCCTTCAAGCTTCAGTCTTTTGTATGCTTCCCTGATGTGGCAAGGCCTAATCGGTCCAGAATTCTTCCTCAGTCATCACTACCCTGGCTGCAATACACACACAATCAAATTGTTAGGAAAAAGCTAGCCACCAATCAAGAAAAACCACATAAACAAAGGAAGAAATCAAGCTGTTTTGACTTGATATGCATGGCATGGTTTCACCTTTGCAGAAGCAGAAAACACATAGCTGCAAGATGCCTAGCACAAGCCCAAATATGCCAGAGTTATGGATATATAGGTCATATGAAACTATTGTACAACCACTTTCTATTCAAATTATTGATTTGTTTCCCGTAAGCAGAGCCACGGACCTAAACATACTGAAATTTCAATCACCATTTGAAAACAAAATACTGACTGTACATATTTCTCTTTCCCAAATCTATCAGCATCAATCGGATGGCACTAGAATCAAGCAGTCGAAATGGACCTGTGGTGAAATCGAAGGTGATGGAGATCTTGTCCTGGTGCTCGGGCCTTGCGAGGGGGCCTTCGAGCCGGGCGCCGGGTGGAGGAGGTCGTGCGAGTGCCGGCTAGATGCGCGGCCTGCTTGCGCGCGCGGAGGACGAGGCGGGGGCGGCGAGCGCCGGCGTGCTGGCGCGCGCGGAGGAGGAGGCGCGGGCGGCGAGCGCCGGCCTGCTCGAGAGCGCGGAGGAGGAGGCGGGGGCAGCGCTCGCCTCCGGGAAGTGGTGCGGCCGGCGACGGGCGGAGCCGAGAGAGGAGGCTGGCGCGCGGAAGAGGGGGTGGAGGGGTGGGGCGCCCAACAAGCAGCGGTCGGAGGTGACGCCGGCGGCGGGCACAAAGAGGAGGGCGCGAGCAGGAAGAATGAACGAGTTGCAGAGAGAGGACAGGCGGCCGCGGGCGATATGGCGCCGAGGTCGGTGCCACATCAGCGAAATGGATGGAGGTCTATTTGTGAAAATCTTTCACGAAAGAATTAAAAAATAAAAAATGCGGGGAGATGCTAACCAAGGTGAAGGACGCAAAAAAAAATTGCGAAATGGATGGAGGGGTGCTGGATATCGTCGAGCAAGTGGGTCCAGAAAGCTTATTTGCCCAGTGCAGTATAGAAAAGCCGCCTGCCTTCATGAATCCTTGATCACAAATCAACAACAGATTGAGGCGACCGCGCAAATTTATAGCCGGCTGGTATAAAGTTATTACTTTTCAAATGTCTCTATTTTCATCAAGTTAGATAATATAAAATTAATTTTCATCAAGTTTTTTTTGTAAAATTTACATCAAGTTATGAAATATGCCTTAAGAACATATCTATTTGATGTCGTAGATGATATATACACGCTTGATTAAAGTTTAAAAGATTAACTCCGGATAAAACGAAAATTAGATATATTTTGGACATAAATCCTTATTATTATGTCATCCACCCGACCACCACCTCTCTAGGCTCGTATACGAGTTCTCTTCATTTTCCGAGCATGCTCACTACCGAAATTACGATGGATTTTCAAAAGCGATTGGTGTAAACGAGTTTGTGATGACTAGACCTGGGCATAGGCCGCCCGACCCGAAGAACCCGGACCGACCCGCCCGAAAAAAACCCGACCCGACCCGGCCCGAGGAACACGGCGGGCGGGTCTGGGCCATGATTTCAGCCCGGTGAAAAATTCGGGTCGGGTGCAGGCTGAAAACTAAACCCGCGGGCCGGCCCGACGGCCCGATCAAAAAGACACATATGTGATCTGTTATCTTATTTATTTATTATGCCATTTGCCATTTTATTTTATCACATCTGTGATCTGTGTGAACTATTGTCTGTGGTGCATGTGTTGTACAGTTGTTTTATCAGAATTGTGATGTTCGGATCATGTAATATTTAAATTAGTCATGCCTGTACGTTGTTGCTGCTGGTTTCTGGGATCATGTGGGTGACCGTCGGGTCAGCGGGTCGGCCCGCGGGCCGTTGGGTCGGGCTGCGGGCGGGCTCGGGCCAATATTTTAGGGTTTTCGCCGGGCCACGGGCGGGCTCGGGCCATGAGTTTTTCTACCGGGTTTTTTTCGGTCCGATCCGAACCCGACCCGACCCGAGAAATGCCCAGGTATAGTGATGACAAGGTTAGCGGCATGAATTTCATCTTTAGCTGTGATGCTCGTTTCAATCAACAACACCTCTAAACGCTCTTGCCATCGCGCTACAGGCGCGTTGCCTCCATTTCGAGATGTTGAACCAGAGCGAGCACGTGCAGTGCAGAAGTCGAGCGTTCATCACGGAAACGGTGGCCGCGGACGGCCGAGAATGGTCCGGTCCCTATCCGCCCGCCGTGGTCGTCGTCGTCTTCCGGCGCCATCCCATCCCAACACGCATGCTTCTCTGATTTTGCTTCCCCACCAGCTAGAGCTACCTACATAGCCCCCCAATCAATCCATCGGCAGCCTCTCATCATCAAGCCTCGACCATCCGCCGTCCATCCTCGGCCCGCCCGGATCGACCACCCAATCCCCCCGGCGCACGCACGGCGGCGCCATGGACGCCACGCTGCTGCTCTCCGCCTCTGAAGCTACCCTCGCCGCCCGGCGCCACCCTTCTCCGCCCGCGCGCCGCCCGGGGCGGGTTGCGCCAGGCCGACGGCCGGCGTCCTGCAGGTCCGTGCGCGCCCGCGCCGCCGCAGCGGCCGCGCCAGCCGCCGGAGGCGTCACCGGGGTAAGAACGGCGGTCGATTTCCCTTTTTTTCAGTTTCGCTTGATTCTTTGTTTTTTCTTTTCCTCCTGCACCGTTGCCTCGCTTTTACTTTTCTCTATAATTTCTTTGGTTAAGAGGAATTGAAGCTATTTTGGTACCCACACATGTTTAGAATAGTACTCCTCCCTACGCTTTTAAAAATGAATTGATGCTGCTTTGAATTGGAATGTTTAATTATGTTTGACGCCAATCCCTTCCTTTTCCTGCCAAATCCAACCAAGAATGAAATCGTAGACTTTTCTTCTTCAAAACTTAAAAGAAGTGAACAGTTACGCTTGCTGAAGTAACCTCCTTGTATGTTGTAACAAGCTAACAGTTTGTATTACAAAAAATATGTTCCTTTAGATTAGGAGGACGTCCCAAATTTGAAAGCAAACAGAGAAAATTCAATGACAAGAGTCATTCTTGTGCAATTCACACTCCTGTCATTCACATGCCTCTTTCAGCAAGCGCACACATCTAGTGTTCATCTGCCAAGGCAATTGCTCATGTCGGAATCGAATATATGTATATGGGTTTAAACATCAGTTTTGTGCTGATGATCTGCATCCTCCTTGTTCAGCAAAGCAATGGAGTCTACACAGTTGGTGACTTCATGACGAGGAAGGAAAATCTACATGTTGTCAAGCCTACAACATCAGTTGATGAAGGTACCCCCTCCTTCCTAGTGTGATTTCCTAGTGTGATGCCTGTGCTTGTTTGCATGGTAATTTCCGAAGTTGCTCACTTGTTCTGTTTCTTTCTGCGTAGCCCTCGAGCTGTTGGTGCAGCACAGGATTTCTGGCTTTCCTGTGGTTGACGACAACTGGAAGCTGGTTAGTTTATCCTAAATCTTTTTGCCCCAACTGTCTTACAGAGTTAGAATGTTCTTTTGGTGCTATTCTGTTGTTATTGAACTGCATAAACTTAGCTCGGTTTCCTCTGGTAACTTGAATTACACCGATAGGCATGGTTCTTATTACATTGTTATCTTTGATGTCAATTATATTTCCAATATTTGCACCTGCAGGTTGGGCTCGTCTCAGATTATGATCTGTTAGCACTGGACTCAATGTCAGGTATTCATGATTTGCTTGAACTTTGAATCTTTTTCTTAGAAAGAAATCATATTACACCATCTGTTTAGAAAGTATTTTCCATGCATTTCCACATGTCGTCTTTAGTATATTTCATACAACACTTAAATCGTATCCTTTCTCAATTATTTTATTGAATCATGCAATTCATCTTTTTAGTTATATATGTTACTTTATCATATTCAACTCATGATTCAGGAAATGGACTGGCTGATACGAATAAAAACATGTTCCCTGATGTGGATAGTACATGGAAGGTATCTTTCATCTTTTGTATAGCCTGAGTATTGATTGAATTATTCATGTTGGCTAGCTACTATACTATTTAAAGAAATATTGTTTTTACACATGAGCTTGATTTGTCCTGAGTCCTGACCTTTTTAACTCTCACCTATTGAGATGAAGTGCTCTGCTTCAATGTGGAGGCAGTTTTTATTGATTGGAATTTTATATGTTGAGAAAAGCAACTCCTTAGAATAATATATGCTTGCACCACATCAGACTTTGAACCAGATTTTTATTTGTACATCAGAAATTCTCAATCAGTCCAGCTTAAACAATATATTTCTGTAGCAGTTAAAATGAGGATAACATGCTCCACTGTTTGTACTACCAGATTATTTGTCTCATTTGTTTTCACTACTTTTATGAATGAATTTGTGGTCATCTCTTTGCCATAGACTTTTTTTAAACTCATAATCACTGTTCTACAGACATTCCGTGAGATACAAAGGCTGCTAAGCAAAACTAATGGCAAAGTCATTGGTGATGTTATGACTTCTTCACCTATTGCGGTGCGTGAAAATACTAATCTTGATGCTGCCACAAGGTTGCTACTTGAAACCAAGTACCGGAGATTACCTGTAGTTGATAGCACAGGAAAACTAGTAAGTGGATCCATCCTTGCGTTCATGTTGCTGTTCCTTTGGCTTTAGATCAATACCCGGAACAAAATATTATGAGCATTCTTGTGTGTAACATATGAAATTTCCATTCCTGAAGGTTGGGATGATAACAAGGGGAAATGTCGTCAAAGCTGCTCTCAAAATAAAGAAGAAATCTGAAGAAGGTGCTTGAATCGCATAGTGCCTTAGGGGTTCAATTCATTGAGAGATTGATTGATGAAGTTCATTACTGTTGTATATGCAGTAGTGCAGCTCCAAGTTCTACCTAGACACCAATAGATGGATATGGTGTTGTATACGGATTGATATAAATTGCGAAGGGCTTTGATATGGATTCATATAGGAACTGCTTAATTCATTTGAGGTAATCATACTTGGTTCCCTCTCAATATAAGGTAGTGCTAGTGTAGCGGTGTATAGGTTGATGTTTCACTATTTATTTGAACCTTGTATTCCTGGATATTTCTTATTGATTTATATAGTGAGGTCTAGATCTTGTGATATGATGAGAATCTTGTGTTGAGGTAAATATTTCTAGGGTTTGCTACGGTACACAAGTGAATGTGGTCTATTGATCTAATGTCATATTACCTCCTAGGACGTAATAGTTTTAATATTTATCTTATATATTTTAAATCAGAAAACAGATAATTAGATTTAACTTCGGTGCACAATTAGTTGAGATCTAATATTGCTGTGGGAATGTGACATACGAACACATAACAAAAACTATTTTTTTGTGCAATCTCATGAAAACACGGTGATCTAGTTACCATTTTTCATACATGGTAACATGACGTTTTTATACCATGATGCAACGTGAATTTTTGTTTGAGGTGACCTGACACTGTAATAACTTTGCGGCATCTTTGGTTTCCCTAATAACGTGACATATCTTTGCTTCTCTAATAAAGTGAGGCAAGGTGACATTATGTCACGTTGTGCCCATCCGTTACTTTATTAGAGATGGCTGGAGTTATTTAACGGAGTGAATGTGAATCGTATTCTAAGATGTCTGGATTTTTTTGGCTGGAGTTATTTAACGGAGTGAATGTGAATCGTATTCTAAGATGTCTGGATTTTCGCCCCCCTCCGTGCGTGAGGAGCTGCGTGCCGTGATCCGAGAAGACCGGCACTTTTTTCTCTCCGTGCGTGAGGAAGAGCTGCTTGATTCTGTTTTCCCCGATTACATTAAATGTTAAAATATTTTATTTATTCCAAAAATCGGCAGCTGTGATTTCTTTGAACTCTCACCTCCTAGGAGGTAACCAGTGTATGCTTCTGTCATGTCCTTGTTCAGAAACTTGTTTCATCCCGCAGCAGACCAGCCTAAAACAAGTGCTCCCTCTTTTTTAGTACTAGTAAAATGTATGTGTGACACGCACGTATTTAGAAAATATTCTAAACTTATATTATATGTTTATTGTATTTTACAACACTGCCTTGGCGCCCTCAACGACAGCATGTGTTCGATGGGAAAACAACGAGACAGCATGTGTTCGACGAGGAAAACAACGAGGCTAGCAGGAGAGCTTCTCCATGGCCGAGGAGAGCTTGACGAGATCCGTTCGGGGATTGAGACGGGGTGCGACTGACAGACGGATCCAGTGTGGGGGTGTGTAATTTAAGAAGCTAATTATATTTAATTTATTTATAGTTTATTGAGAGAATCAACCACATTGTGCAAGAAGAAATAATTTAGAAAGATCTAGTGTATGTGTATAGGAACATCTACTGCCCTCCCAAGCACACGCAGCTTGGATCCACTCTCAGTCTTCTTGGTTTCACCACCATCCGAGTTTGATGCAAAATACAAAAAAAAGTATTTTTTGTGGGCGTGTGTAGCAATTTTCTTGGCGTGTCTGCTAGCCTCTGCACGGCTGCCGTTGCCGGAGCTTGCTTCTGGTTCTGCTTGCCTTCATCCAGCGCGCACCAGCCCTTTTGCACTGCGCGCTTGCATGCTCGCCCCTCGCTGGCCCTCAGCGCTGCTCTCGCTTGCCTGTCGTCGCCTCTGCTCACCTCCGCGCACATTTGATCATTGCTCGCCAGCTCCACGCGCCGCGCTACCAGCCGCTCGCCATCTGCCGCTTTCCGAGCATTGTGCTGCTCGCCGCAGCCTTCGCACTCGGTATTGGCCACTGGGATCTGCCTCCTACCATGGCGTACAGGCCCTCATGGCAGAGAGAGTCCTGGTGCGGCTCAGTTTGACCGAGGAGAGTCCTAAGTTCGAGCGAGAATGGACGGAAAGAGTCAAAGAGAGGACAGGTGGGTAAGCGAGGTATCGGTGTAAAAATTAATTAGATTTTGGTAGAAACACGCTCCAACTCGCGATTTCTATGGGTCTCCACCCCCTCCCACCTCTTTTGGCCCTGATAGGTGGGTCCGGCGTGAGGGGTACGACAGATCCAGTTTGGGTGAGAAACATTTTCAATTGTTTTCGATCTCTATAGTATAGACTTGTGGTGCATAAGGAATAGAGTGAAGTCCGTTTTACCCCCTGCAATTGTCGCAGAGTTTAGAAATACCCGCAATTCAAATACCAGTAATCTTTCATGCCTCTTGTTAGTAATTTACGGTTTAAAGCGATTTTGGACCGGGTCAACATCCACATCACCACAACCATCCACGTCAGCTCTCACCACATCATCTGGCATATGGGCTCTCTCCACATCATCTCCTTCCTCTTCAACGCCCCGCTGTCTCCCTCTTCACCTTCGCCATGGACGCCGACGAGCTGTGCGAGCTAGACACCTAGGCCACCAATGGCGTCCTCCTCAACACCTTCGACGACCTCAAGCGGCAAGCGCTTGATTCCATCCCACATGTGCCTCCACAACACCTTCACCATTGGCCTGGAGGTGGCACCGCAATCGTATCCACCCTCCCTCATGTTGCTTAGTGTGCTGGAGCATCACGCGACAAGTGGGTTCTTGAGCCACTGCGGTGATGTGAAGGCAGTTGTGAGGAGCAGATAGGCGCTGGGGTGTCCAGGAAGGGCAGGGGCACGAGGATGCGGAGGCGGAGGCGGTGGGGGTGGCCATTAGTGGAATCAAGCAGAGGTGGTGGGGGCAGTCAGATTTTGGCTGGCGGTGAGGTGCTCGGTTTGGTCATGGCAGAGAAGGGCGAGAAAGGGGGAAGAAAAGAGGTAGGTTATGACATGCTAGGGTCACATGTAAGTGAAAGAGGGGAAATGTTGGAATGTTGGGGTGTTTTTATAGCAGTGGTAGCTGACTGTCATTAGACTCCCTTCTTATCCCTTTATGAGTCCTTTTTCTGAGGCCGCCGGAGCAAGTTCCGAGTTCCCGATATCTAGTTGGGATCAAGGTTTAGTCTAGCAAGGCCAGCACGATAGTTTAGAAGTGTTTCAACTGTCTTTTCTCGCTTGTTGTCCTCCCAGCTGCTTACCTCTCTAAGACGTTCAGTCTCATGAGTGTCAGACCGTCATTGCCTGACCATTTATTCTACCCTCTTAGCTGGCTTACCCCCGCTAAGTTAGTCGACTGACTTAAGAAGTAAAAGATGTCACTTGATTCTTGATACTCTTTAACCATAGTGCTTTCCAAGGATAGAAGAAACAAGGACATAATTCTAGAATACTCCAAGATAAAGTGCTACATCGGCCATTCGGAGTACATAATTCTATTGAGCATAAGAAACACCAATAGTGCACCAGCTAAGATCAATCAAGGACAGAAGAAGAGTGCAAGTCCACAAGCCATTGGTAGTCCAGCTATGGGTACTAGGAGCAGACTTGCAGCTTCTTCAAGTTTTGCAATGGGAACAAAAAGCAAGAGAAAGCTTCCAATTACTTTACGTTTGAGGTTGCCGTATTTTGTGGACTCCATTTTCTGAACAATGTGTGTAATGTGGTGTCGGTAAACTATTTGTTGGAAAAAAAATACAACTATAAGTTTAAATTCTGAACTAGATTAAACATGACAATAATAAAACTTAGCATGCAATACTCTAACATACTAGATAGTAAGAATATCATAAACATGATAGATCTGATCACAAAATACGTACTAAGCGGGAGCCGCTGGGAAAACGAACGGCACAGACGGGACAAAGATGGTCCTTCAAACAGAGCGCAACAATCGGTGTTCCAGACGACAGTACGCCGCAACAGCCGACTTGGACGGAGGACACGCCATGGTGAAGATCTCGAGCAGTCACGCTTGGCGCATCCCAAAATCTGATTCACCCTCTCCCAATGCAGGATCACAAGAGCACAGCTCTCCCATTTGCCGGCGCACGCCGACGCTCGTGATGGAGCAAGCTATGAAGGCAGCGCAGCAGCGAGGAGAGGCAAAACTCTAACTCGATTAGATCGTATTTTGGTGGAGGCCGATAGGTCGAATATATAGGAGAGCCCACGTGATCAGTTCCGAACAATTAGAAAACCAATTAGCCTTCCGTATCTCATAAACTTAGAGGACAAGCAACTAAAAACAAAAACAGCAAAAGGAAGCAGCGCCCCTGTCCATTCAGACCTGTATAGAGTAGGTTTTGGATACTCTCTTGACAATTTTCGTCTTGGGCAACTCGACGGGGTTCGTACCTAACAGACCTGTCCGAAGAGTTACTCCAATCCTCGGGTAGGACACCTTAATCGCCTTACTCGAGTAAGTTTGGGATATTTCTAGAATATTTACGTCTTGGTTAACTCGATGGAGTTCAATCCTAACAGTTCTATTCTAGAAATTAATCCAGTCCATGTATAGGACATACTACTCGATAAGATCGAGTAGTCCAGGATATTTTCACAACAGTTGTATACTATCTGGGTGACCAAGCAAGGTCCATCCTAACTGGTCAACTATGAAAATCCCTCAAGGAGTACGAATAAATTCTTGATACTCTAAAATAGGTTGACAAGAGCCTCCTGCTCACCTATCTATCAAGGAACATCTTAAGCTCCTAACTCTCTGAATACTCTATAAGAGCTTTCCCCCCAATTGGTCAACAAAGTCCATATGAGCTTCGCTCTAACAAAGCATTTCCTTTAAAAAGGAAATTTGCTTTAAGCTACGGCTTTTTGACACTCTTTTAAGTGCTTTTCCCACTTGGTTAATCCTGCGGGATTCAATCCTAACCGGTCAACACTAGAATTCTGATTCAGAATCACACAAACTCGACCCCATTCGAGAATACCTTGCCTCCTAAGGCACCTACGGATACAATTCCTCGTATCTACTATTATAACTGAGTAGGCGCGATGCTACCAGCAGTCAGGTCCTTCGAGTACAACTACTCGACACACCAAAGGATCCCACAATCCTACCACATAACAAGTACTTAAACATTACACAAATATTCAATATTTGTCCAAAAGTACTTCCGGCCCACATGCCAAATCAATTATATTTAAAGTTCAAGGAGAATCAGGCTTGTTCATGGATTCCACTATCTGGTCGGCCACCAGGAAAGTTTCCTTACAATCAGCTTTGGCTCCCTTCCCAAGTACGTCCAACCGAGTGGTCGGCCAGTAAGATTTTACCAACCCGAGTACATGACCCACGTACTGACGGGTGGTTGCGGAGACATAGCTTTCAAAGGCTTCGGGTACTTTACGAAGTTTCCCCGCCAACGAGAGCGGTTCGTCTTCATTCCCTTTCGGGATATCCATAACCTCGGCTATTTCCTAGGCAGCCTCCCTGACTTCTCTCAGCTCCACAAGCTCTCGCTGCATCGAGTCCCAGGACTCTGACAAGGTCTTGAGCTATTGAAGAACTGTCGCTGCCTCCCGGTCAGAGTCCTCCTTGATTTTCTTGAGCTTTTCTATTTCATCTGTGTTTCGGTACATAAGTATCTTTAGGTCCAGTACTAAGCTTTCCTGAATCTTTAAAGATTTTGTACAAGCTGTGTACTCGATTGAAAGAAAATCTTATAAACACCAAGCAGATCAACTAGTAGATGGCATCATGTATGCTAAAGACTAACCTTTCTTGGCCTGGGAGAGCTTCTTAAGCTTCCCCTGGAGAGCAGCCTTCTCTGATGAGAGCGTGTTCACCCTCTCTCTCAGAGCATTCAGCTCTGTATCGTCCTGGGCTTGGCCACCCACCCGCCCCAATGCTTTCTGCAAAAATAAATAAAATCAGTATACTACTCGATCTATACTCAAGTATTCGAAGTGTTCGACTACTTACCCTCAGTAGCTTGAAAGCAAGCTCCACCTTCTCTCGCGGCAAGACACTTCCCGAAGAGACCTGGGAAGTACTCACCCGCACTTCATAGATGGTTTTCTCCGTCACATCTTGAACTATCCCCACAGTATTCCCTGATTTTTGGGAATCTAATAGAAAAATACGCTACTTAATTAAGAAAAAGTACTTCTTCAGTATAAGAATGGTACAAGTTTACCTGCAGGGGTCTCTGTTGGCACTCCTTAGCCTAACGAATTACTCCGTAAGTGCACAGAGACCGATTGTAGCTTTCACCAGGGAGTATACCTAGGATATCGAATCCAAGGAACGGTAAAGCTTCGACCGAATTTAGAGATCTTCAACCGGACACAACCAACAAGAAAAAGATAAGGGTAGAGGGCCTAACTCCAGATAACCTACTACTCTGACTAGCTAACGAGCTAACTACTAACTTGATCTACTTCGGCGGCTGGAAGAGGAAGGACTTCAGAAAGGGATGAGAGGGGAGTCCAACGACAACCTGCACTACTACTATGAAAACACCCGAACGTGGTGGACTACAAAGAACGGATAGGGCTGTCATCACCTACCGACTACCACAACGGTTCCGTGGGGTGGAACACAACCTATGGTAGCTACCAAGCCTGGGCACCACGCCCACAGCTCTCGAGCTACTTGCTCCAACCGTGTACTTAGATAGAAAGCAACCTCAAATAAGCAGAACTTGCTACTTACGCAGACTCAGGATCCCGCAGGTCAAAGTAAGTACTTAATAAGTAACTAAAACAGAAAGTAAAGCTAGAGAGAAACTAAAGTTGAGACAAGGAACTTACTCAATAAATTCATCCGAGGCGGATACAAAGTGGAGTAAGACCGAGATAACTCGAGTTCACTCCTTTCAGCTCGGTTTTCACCAGAGCACTCACCTCACTCTCTTCCTATTCAACACAAGTGTACAAGAGACTCTCTTCTCTATGGAATGGTGTGTGTTACAAGAGGGGTATGGTGCTCTATTTATACTACTCTGAGGTCGGTACTGAGCTGAGCGTTAGTTGCATGCAGGTAGGACGGTTATGCTTGTCTTTCACGCCAAGGTAGAGCTTCAAAGGCCGCCAAGTGGGGCCGGCCGGCCTCCCCTAGGCCGGCTAGCCTAGGGATGTGACCGCGTGGCCACCGCCTTTGCAGGGACGCTCTGGATCTCCTCTTGAGGTCGGTAACGGTTGCGTAGCTTCAACGGTGAAAGTTAGGGGCTGGCCGGCCTCTCCTAGGCCGGCCGGCCTAGCTCTGGCTCGGCTCAGGCTCGTGTTGCACCGACTTGTTGTTCTCTAGGCCCACATTGCTTCACAAGTTGAATTGGGCTCTGGTTCTTCGGATTGTCAATGATTTTGACCTCCACTTAACTTGGTTCAGGCCTTTCGGCCTTAGCTTGTGAATCTCGTAGAACCCATCTTATTATGACTTGTCCTTGGGCTCAAGTGACTCTCCACGAAGTCTCATGGCCAAGTGTGGCAGGGGTAGGCCGGCCGGCCTGGGGTCCACCCCGTTTTGGCTCAAATTTGCAGATGTTGTTCCTAACTTCAAATAATCCTCAAAACTTATGAAACTTGTTAATGTTAGTAAAAATTATAGTAATATAGTTCCAAAAGCATGAAATTCGAAGGAATGTTGGCGGTAAATATCATCGAAATCGACCGCCAACAGTCTCCTCAGGCAGTCTTCCATCGCCTCCCTCAGGAAACTTCTCGCCATCCTCCTCCTCTGGAAGCTTGTCGCTTCCACCATCCTCTGGGAGCTTCTCATCGCTCCTCTCGGTGTCAGGCAATGGAGAATCCCGAAGCATGGAATTCACCATGTCTTCTGTCTCACGAGCACTCATATCAGGAGTACCCGGAGGCTTCTCCATTGCCGATTTGGGGGCTGAGTCGTCCTCAGCATCTTTCTCCAAGATCGTGTCTCTGAAAAGACAAAGTAGTTATAAACTACTCGATACACAGACAAAAACCTACAAAATACAAGTTTTTTTGAAAACTTACGTTGGAGCTCTTTTCAGAGGAAGCCCCTTGATGCCAAATTTGCGGGACGGCTTCACAATTAGGGCCTACTTACCCGCATCACCGGCTTTATCTATAGTGGAACTACTCGCCGGAAAAGTAGTTCTAGTCCCTTTTGACGAGTCCACTATGGTGGAAGGGACGGTTTGTCCCACCACAGCATCATCCCCAGATGCTGAGGTCCATGGCACTTTAGTCGCCGGACTTAAAAAGAAAGATTCAAATCAAAATCAGCAAATCAATGACAAAAGTACTCAATTGCAACTAATTAGCCACTTACCTGTCGCTAATAGTCTGGGAGGAGCTGCGATGCTTCCTCGCCACTGACCGAGCACCCTTGGAATGCCCGGTCTGGGTATCTATACTTGGAGTAGGGCTTAGCTCCTTATCACTCCTCTCCTTAGCCGCCTCCTCATCTACATAACCAAGGATAGACATCAGCACTGTTTATATGCAAATTGATATAAGCATACTAGAACTTGGTTGACAGATTGAAAAGCGCATAAAAGAATAAAAGGGCGAACAAATGCCTAGCGGTGAAGGACTACTCTTAAAGCGCTCCACATCCTCCTACAGAAAGCAAATTCTATCAGAATCACACTAAGGTAAATTACTCGACTACTGTACATTGACTACTTTTATCTGGTACCTTCTTCGGAGGATTCGCAGCTGAAAACATATCAGGAACGAAGGGAACTTTCTTTACATCCCTTAGCAACTGTTGGACACGACTAAGTATTTCCTCATCTGAGATCTCTTCCTCCGAGTACCTTGATGAGTTAGCTGTTCCTTGATACTGGAAACCAAGTGTTTCCCGAGCCTGTAACGACTGGATCCTTCTTCTCATCCAGTCAAACATGATCGCTTCTCCAGTCAAGTTATTCTTCCTAAGAACGGCAATTCGCTCGAGTAGTTTAGGAATCTGACTCTCGTCGACTGGTTTCTTATTCCACTCAGGCCATTGGATAGGTGGGCCTGGAGTAATCATCGGGAAGCTTTCTCACTGGTTCTCGACATAGAACCACTTGGATTTCCATTCGATTACTTTGCTACTAAGACTATAGGGGATATAAACTCTATCTTTCCTCTGCCTTAGCTGAGGACCCGCACCGCCAACTACATCTAAAACATAGGAATCCGACTGCGGTTTCAAATGGAAATGGAACCGAAAGAGTTCGAAATAGGGCTCGATGCCCAGAAAAGGTTCGCACAAATGCACGAAGATGGAAATGTGAACAAAGCAATTGGGGGTCAAGTGGTGGAGCTGGATCATATAATAGCGCAGGAGCCTAGAGAAGAAAAAAGAACAAGGAAACCCCAATCCCCGTTCCAGATAAGGTGCAAAAGCAACAATTTCATACGGATGATCTTTGCCCAAGGCAGGACGCCATTGGACAGCAGATCTGGGAACCAAAAGACTAGCCGAACCTAAAGTTTCTAGGTCAGATTCGGAGCACTTACTTGTGTTCCATCCTTCTTCATGGGCCGGCTCCGCAGCCGCACTCTTCCCCTTTCTTGACTTCTTGGGTGCCATTCGAAAATCCACGGAGCGCTTCACGCGCATACACTGACGGGAACCCTAAGGTGAAGTTGAGATGCAAGGAGAAGCAAGAAATGTAGATCTGGAGGCTGGAAGGCAAGAACAGATCTAACGCAGTAAAACTAAATGGCGGCCGGTGGGATAAAACCTAGTTACCGTTTCATTTTATAATGGCGGTGGTAGCATAGTAAAAACACCCAACAGGCCAACAGTCCGTTGCCAAATTGCGGAAAATATGGAATTTTTTAAGACATTCCTTTTTCTAAGATTACATTCTGGAAAAAAAAACACTCACATCCCTAGTCAACTACTCGACTCTACTTTCCTCGACTGGGATTACATT
Source organism: Panicum virgatum (assembly GCF_016808335.1). NCBI lineage: Eukaryota > Viridiplantae > Streptophyta > Magnoliopsida > Poales > Poaceae > Panicum > Panicum virgatum. The sequence continues at coordinate 32,276,121 of NC_053146.1, read as the reverse complement.
CCAGAATAAGGAAAAGTGCTCAACACAGTACAACTACTCGATATTACAACTCGAGTACTTTTTCCAAACTAACTTTATAGCGACTCGGGTCTTCATGCACACTTCTTGGCTTCTTGAGAAGCCTGCTGCAGCTAGATCGGCCCGAGGCCGTGACAAAGTACAAACTTGTTATTCCCATTAAGGGAATAATGATACTCGTATTTTGGGAGAAAAGTTTCAAGAGTATGGAGGTAGATTACAGTAATCGCCTCGCAAGTCCTCTTGTAGCATCTTGAGGAGAAAGTTCTCCTTCTCTCTGAATACATTGTGACAAGATTAAGTCTCCTTACCAGAGATGTCTGTTCTTGGGCACCCAAAAACAGGCAACCCCAAGAGCACGACACACATACCTGCAACGAGTCTACAAAAAACCTACCTCATTGAAAGATGCAAGGACATGATGTCCAGCATGGATCCATCAAGAGAAGCAGGGTTGCAGGATGAGGTAGCAGGGACTTCTCTTGTCACTCACAATTTCTCTTCTAGCATCTTTTGCTGGAAAGGATTACACAAACTTCAGGAGGGCGAGAGCAAGAACACCAAGGATAAGCCATGGCTGCTACACGTTGGTGCTTCTGGCAAAGCCTCTCTCCTGCCTTTTATAGCCACAAGGGACTGTACTAGAGAACAACCCGTGATGCTACAGTTACAACATTCACGGACGCATTCAAGGACGCAATAATACAGATTCTCTATACAGTAACGTCCCACGTGAGCACACAGTAAAGAGCAGTACATCCCGGGTTTTATTTATGAAGTTATTTCGGGTGCAATTAGTGTGGCATATCCATTAGCATCATTTTTCTGGGATTTTTACCCGAAAAGAGGTCTTTTCGGATACCGGATCTGATGAATCCTGCAAATATTTTGAAAAATAAAATTTGATGCCACGTCTTAGATCCTTAATTCCAAATTATCACTTGGGGGCTACTCGCAGTATAAGGGATTTTGATTTAAGGCTCGGGGGCTGCGGGATATGTGCATCAGAGATTTATTTTTCAATTTTTTTTGGAAAATAATGAAGAAAAAAGACTGAAGTGACCCTCAGCCTGATTCTGCGATTCAACCTAAGGCTCGGGGGCTACTCCATATGGAGCGCGAGTACTTCGCGCACCATATATGATCAAGATTTCAGGGCTTGAGCACCTCATAGCCTCGAAGCAACCAGAAGTACATGGAGGACTACTCGACGTATCTGAAGGAAGGCCCAGAAGCAACCAGGAGGACGTTCTGACAACTTGAGGTACTCGAAGACGCCCAGCCAAGTACTCGACACCTGCAGGACTCGGCTACGAAGAGCTCGTGGGCTTGTCAGACTCGGGGTAGCGGGACTGCTTATAGGCATAGAATATTCTAGAGTAAGGGATAGCTCATGGATGTACCTTATCTCTCTTGTAACTACCTGAATAGGCATAGGACTAGCTGCAGTACAAAGGAAAGTACCCGATTGTGTTGTAGTAGGACTCCAACTGTACTCGGCTAGGACTTTCCATGTAACCTTGCCCCCCCGGATATATAAGTGCGGGCAGGGACCCCCTCCAAACAATCATCAACACCTAAGGTAATACAAATTTGTTATCGCCATAAATTAACAGGGTTAATTTATGGGCCGAAATCAAGATGGGCTTAAGGCAGAAGACTGAAGAAGACTTGTAAATCGGCTCCTGCGTGAGCATCTGGGCCACATGGGCCATGTATCTTTAGATTTAGTTCAAGGTTAGAGATAGAGTCCCATCGGGACAAGATTAGTTTAGATTGTTTCCCAAGTCTCCGGACTATAAATATGTATCCTTTGTTATTCGTAAAGGAGAGCGTCATCACGACTCGCAAACAATAACTCTCGGCGCATCGCCACCCCTAATCCTAGGGTTTCATCCAAGTAAGCGCCATGCTGCCCTGATCGCTTCTTGCGATCAGGGCAGTATTGTTCTTGCTTTTACCTTGGTATTACTCGTACTGAAGCATTTTTGATGGCGAGTAGTACTAGTTATCATGATGTTCGTAGCATGGCTTTTAGTAGATCTGTTGTGCTTCGTTGCTTATCATCTGTGAATACCATGTTGTCTCTGTGCAGTCACGTTTCAATCTCATGCTAGTTCTTGTCGCATAGAATTAGTTGCACAGAGGCAACACCCTGCTTCTTTTATGTTTAGTAGATCTGATCTGTTCTGGTTTGCTCTTATCTTAAGAGTTGGCGTAATATCTGCTAGGTTAGGCCTTGCAAACGGATTGGATGATCCAATGGTGTAATAGATGCTTTATCTTAGCCTTGATAGGGATTGTTCCGGGAATCGGCTCTTGCTAGTTCTTAGGCCTCTGTTTTGGGTTGTGGTTTAGTTATCTGTTATGTTCATTAGGCCTAGTCACATGTAGGATGTTCCGATCTAGCAGTGAAGCTGTTACCATCGTGGATTGGATCAATTAGATTTAATTGAAGCAGTTTTATAGTTATTTGCTTTATTTGTCATATCTGGATACAATCAGATCCCATCTAACACCGGGACTCGATCGGCTCTTTAAAGCCGATGCAAGAGTCGTCCCGGGGAGCCGACCACGGCTCGGACTTACGTTTACACGTGTCTTTGTATGCAGGAAACTGTTCGGAGCACGTCTGCACCCTCCTGATCGGGTATAGGTCGCCCGGTTTTCACACATCCTCCGGGCGCGTGACGGAATTGCGGGCCGTCGACGAGGGAGCAGTGCCTGCCAGCGCCCCAGCAACCTCCCGGCTCTTCGTGTTGCCCGTCGCTGCTCGCCGGTGGGTTTCGACTGACAACAAAATCACCACATAGGACGTAGGGTATTACGCAACTCGCGGCTCGAACCTGTCTAAATATTTGTGTTCCTTGCACCATCGAGTTCTAGAGCAGTCGATCCCTACCTACAAACCTTACTGCTAAGGGTATCCCTGAGCAGGTTTGGCGGTAAACATCGACAAGTACCGACCTTAGAGTAGTATAAATAGAGCACCATACCCCTCTTGTAAAACACACCAATTCAAAGAGAAGAGAGTCTCTTGATACACTCTTGTGTTGAGTAGGAAGAGAGTGAGGTGAGTGCTCTGGTGAAAGCCGAGCTGAAAGGAGCGGACTCGAGTTCTCTCGGTCTTACTCTACTTTTGTATCCACCTCGGAGGAATATACTTGAGTAAGTTCCTTGTCTCAACTTCAGTTTCTCGCTATCTTTACTTTCTGTCTTAGTTACTTGTTAAGTACTTACTTTGATCTGCGGGATCTTGAGTCTGTGTAAGTAGCAAGTTCTGCTTATTTGAGGTTGCTTTCTATCTAAGTACACGGTAGGAGCAAGTAGCTCGAGAGCTGTGGGTGTGGTGCCCAGGCTTGGTAGTTACCTTAGGTTGTGTTCCACTCCACGGAACCGTTGTGGTAGTCGGTAGGTGGTGACAGCTCTATCCATCCTTTGTAGTCCACCACGTTCGGGTGTTTTCATGGCAGATGTGGAAGAACAGCCAAAATTAATCTGGATCAAATGTGTTAACCATCACTATTACTACTAAAATGGTTAATATGCACTTAATACAGAGAAATTTGACAGTCTGTCGGGTAAAATCCCGATAAAACCACTAAATTTCGGATCGAAACAACATACCTCACACGAAGGTGAGTCCAGAGATTACAATAATCAAAATGTAACTTTAATAGTAAAAGTTATCACAAACTTAGTTTGAGAATTTAGATAAGATACCTCAGAAAAACTTAAAGTAGAAAACGACAACTAGCGATGATATATGACATCATGATGAAGCCCGTAGATGACGTCAATCTCACTAAGTTACCTGAAAACAAAGTCACAAGCAAGACTGAGTATACTAATACTCAGCAAGGCTTACCCGAAGAAGGGTATAAAATATCCCTTTAACTAGACATGCAAAGGCTTGTGAAAGCTCTGGGTTTATTTTTGCTGAAAAGCCACAAAGAGTAGGTCCTTAATTTCAAGTTTTAGCTTTCAGATTCTAGGTTCATTAAATATTCTAGGTAAGCACCTGTCTATACAAACATGGTAGAATTATTTGCATCCAATCATATTGAATATCATCATTGTTTAACTTCTTACTCTATGCAGCAAAGGGATTAAGCAGTCTCAATCTTCGTGAGAAGCGGACGATTCCGAATCGAATTTCAACCTTGCAAGGATAAACCTAGCACACATGCTTGAAGCACCATTGAGCCACTCCCAAGCAACCTTTGGCTTCTCATTCCGGTTCATGGAGCAGTGCCACTCTCCCCGACTATAGGGCACTCACCTCGTCCCTCATAGCCGTGGTGTTGCACAACTTAATATAACTTTCAACTTTATTTAACTTCCTATATCTACGAGAGAGTGGGAGGTATGTCCACTTGCCGGGCCGAGGAGTTACTAGGCTTACCGCGTACCATATTTACGCCATGTGGCTAGTACTTTCAAACGCTTAACCACCGCTACCACACACTGCGGCCTTAGCAGATTTATCAACACAGATGGATTTCCGATGAAGATGTTGACCAAATCCGTCCATGGTCCTTATAGTGATTGTAAAAAGTAAACAATCAACTCCTATAAAGCTCACGAGTGACAGGAAATCACTCGACTTTTACCGGTCCTATTAGCATAGCAACTAAGCGGACTCAGTTCTAGGGTTCAATCAATTGGTACCTAGAATTATGCATCTAAGGTTTTCATTCAACTCCAACAACTTAAATGCACAAGTAAATAATAATAATAGTTGCATAATTTAAAATAATAGGATTGTGCACCGGGACTTGCCTTTAGTGATGTCTATAAAGTTAGTAAACTTTGGCTCTTCCGAATCGAAGTTCGAGACTTCAGTTAATTCCGCAACGATGACCTGGGCTTCAGAAATATCCTCGTCTGATTCCTGGACAAGTTCATACGTTCCGTCGACTAGCGATATTATTTCTATATGCAATGCAATAGTTGAAATTAGTGAAGTGCTTGAGTATAGCATTCCTTCACTAAAAGTTGTTATGCAATAAAACTCAATTAAGAAAGCAACCATTTCATTTTCTATTTACTGGGCAGTCATTTATGGAGTAAAAGTAAACACAAAGAACTCCATAAAATAGCAAAACTAGCTACACTAAGAAACATGGTTTGAAAAGAGAGTAAGGGTAGTTCTAGAAACATGTGATGGGTTGAATTCAAATCTATAATTTGAGTTCAAAATAAAATTCAAGAACTAGGGTTTTGAAACAAACATCAATTCAAAATCCAAAAAGAGAGACCATGCTTATTAATCAAGTCCAAACATGGAGTTTATAAAACAACACTAGCATGAATTATCCTTAAAACTCAAATATAAATTAAAACTCAAATAAACAATGTAAAGAAATTATTCCAAAAATTATCATAAACTATTTATGATTAGTGGATCTCATGATAAAAAGATGACCCTAAGAAAACTAACAAATCATGCTTTACTAAAAAGATAAGTGCATAAACTAGATTTAAACAAAGTACATGAAATAACAATAAAAAATTAGGTATTAGGGCCACAATTTTTACACAATAACATGCATAGAACATAGGTTATATGGTTCAAAGATGAAGTCCAGCACAACTATGGTTCAAGAGATAAAAATAAAACACTCATTTTCTAATAATTAAATTAGAGCATTCAATAAAAAGTTTCATAAAAATTTTAGTAGCCAAAGTTATAGAGTTAGTCAAGAGGAACACAACAAAATTTATTTGACATTTATTTGATTTTTTTACAAATTAATATGAATTTTAAAATTCACAAGAAAAACCAGAAAGAGACTCTAGACTTTTTGCAGAAAGACCCTTGGAAAGTTTTGAACCCAAGGAATCAGATCCCTGGTCTCTCACATCTGGGTCCTTTGCCGGCAAGGCAAAATAGGGGAGGGAAGGACGGCCGGATTCCGGCAGGGATGGTCGTCGGCGGCGAGGGGCCGGTGGGAGAAAATGAAGAGGGAGTCAAGGCGCACCTCTAGGTGGCTTTGGCTCACGAGGCAATGGCCTGCGGCGGCGGCTCGACGTTCTCCGGCGGTCGGCGGCGGGCTGCTTCAGCGGAGGCGGCACTCCGGTGAGCTATAGCGGAGGGGCTCAGGCCAAGGGGGATCAGGGCAGCAAGGAGAAGGTGTTGGTCAAGCTGGCTTGGGTCGAGGCATAGTGGAGGGGTGGCTCCACGGGAGTAGGCTGCCGGCGGCGATGTTGCTCAACTCTGATGAGCTCCGACGAGGGAGAGTGGAGGGGGCCGGGCTGGAGGGCTTCAGGGAATCGAAATGAAGGTGACTATACACTTTATTTGGGTCGAGATGGGGTGGAGGGAGAGCTCCACATGCGAGCAGAGGCTCGTCGGAGTTAATGGATGAGGGCGGCGGGGTATGCCGAAGGCAGAGCCCGACCGGGCTATTTATAGCCAGAGGAAGAGGAGGGATAAGCGTGAGAGAAGGCTCAGGAGAGGGGCTTGTCCAGGCCATGGGCGGGCTCCAGCAGCGAGACTGCCTTCCCGGCGGCGGGCCGGCGAGCTGGCGTGAGGAGGGCGGCATGGCGCACGCAAGGTGCCAGCAGAGAGGAAAAGAGGCGGCGGTAGGGAGTGTTGGCGACACGTGGAGGCGGCGCGGCCCGCCTGGGGGCGAGGAATACCGGCGGGGAGGCCAAAACGGCGGCGCCGGCGGCGAGGGGCGGCGCCCTTGTTTCCAACAGAGAGTAGAGGAAGAAGATATTGTGGGTGGACCTAGATGCAAAAAGGAAAAAGCCAGGGGGTTTTCTGTAAACCTAAAATTTCCCACTGTTTTAGGGCTCAAATGAAAAAGTGTTCAATATGAAAGTTGTGTAACTTTTCAAAAGCTACAACTTTTATGTTGTGCGAAATTTCACTAGATCAAAGGATTCAAAATTATTTTGAAATCCGTCAATTCTTTTAAATACAAAAGAACACAACTTAAGTTTTGAAATTGTAAAGGTAGCCCTGGACATAAATATGTCTTTTTATGAGGGTAAAAAGTGAAAAACAAAATATGCATTTTAACCCCTCATAAGTTTTGAAATTTTGCCTTATGCAAAACTATTTTATAAAAAGGACTTTACACTTTTCCAAAATTTCAAAAAATACCCTTGCTACAGAAATCATGGTTTAAAGTTTTAAACAAACACAAAAACTATATTTTTAACTAGGTAGTTTTAGTCCATAAAACCGGGTCTGTCACAGCAGTAGTGCAGGTTGCCGTTGGACTCGCCTCTCATCCCTTTCTGAAGTCCTTCCTCTTCCAGCCGCCGAAGCAGATCAAGTCAGTAGTTAGCACGTTAACTAGTCAGAGTAGTAGGTTATCTGGAGTTAGGCCCTCTTCCCGTTATCTTCTTCTCGCTGGTTGTGTCCGGTTGAGGATCTCTAAGTTTGGTCGAAGCTTTACCGTTCCTTGGATTCGATATCCCATGTATACTCCCTGGTGAAAGCTACAATCGGTCTCTGTGCGCTTGTTGAGTACTTCGTTAGGCTAAGGAATGCCAACAATATGCATTTAAAGATCCATTATAGCATTGGCATACCTTAGATACTTGTTGCACAACCAGAAGTGAAATCACCATAAGCTTCCACATGTTTAACGCCCATTGATTCCAAGAATTCCAAGGCAAATAGAAGTGCTTCGTACTCAACTTGGTTATTCGTGTGCTCTTCTTCCAACCGGTTTGAGAACTCAAAAATAATACCATTCGGAGAGATTAGAACGGCACCAATTCCTTTACCATCATCACAAGCCAATTCATCAAAGAACAACTTCCATGGTGTGCAAGTAACATAGCCGATTTCCAAATCATGCTCGTCATTAACCCAATGTTCAACTATAAAATCCACTACAATTTGTCTTCTAATAGCTCTCAAAGACTCATAGGCCAAATCATATTCAACAAGTGCATAAGCCCACTTTCCGATTCTTTCACTCAAAATCGGCTTTTGTAGCATATGCTTAATAACATCAGCTTGACAAGTAACTATGCTAGTACTTGATAAAAGATAATGCCTCAACTTAGTACAAGCATAATATAATGATAAGCACAATTTCTCAATAAATGTATACCTCGTTTCCGCATCAATAAGCTGTCTGCCAACATATGTGATGATATACTCCTTCCCTTCGGTCTATTGAGTCAAAACAGTACAAATAACTTTGTCTTCCGCAGCCACATAAAGCCTAAAAGGAGTACCTCTCTTAGGCGCCTTGAGAACCGACGGTGAAGACAAATATTTCTTGATCTTCTCAAAAGCCTCTTGCTGTTCTATCCCCCAAGTAAATCCAGTTTCATCTTTTAACCGAAGAATAGGAGTAAAAGCATGCATCTTTCCGGACAAATTGGATATAAATCTTCTCAAGAAATTCACTTTGCCCAAAAACTTCTGCAAGTCTTTCTTGCAAGACGGAGCCTCCAATTTCTTCATGGCTTCAATTCTCTTTGGATCAATCTCTATGCCCTTCTGATGAATAATGAAGCCCAAGAACTCCCCAGCCGATACACCAAAAGCACACTTGAGCGGGTTCATCTTCAATCCATACTGACGCATCCTCTCAACAACAAGTCTTAAATCAGCCAAATGATGACTCAAGCCGGCCGATTTAATTACAATATCATCAATATAAACTTCTAATATAATACCAAGTAAATCATGGAAGATCAAATTCATAGCCCTCTGATAAGCAGCACCAGCATTCTTCAACCCAAAAGTCATGACAACCCACTCGACCAAACCAACGAAACCAGGACATCTAAAGGCCGTTTTAGATGTATCTTCTTTGGCCATAAAGATTTGCTTATAGCCCACATTACGATCAAGAAAACTGATAACACGATGTCCAGAAGCCTCATTGATCAACATATCGGCTATAGGCATAGGATATTCATCTTTAGGAGTAGCTTTATTAAGATCTCTAAAATCAATGCAAACTCTAATCTTGCCCGAATCTTTCTTTTCAACGGGCACAATATTAGAGATCTACTCCGCATAACGACAAGACCGAATAAATCCAGCGTCTAATAAATATTTAATTTCTTCTTTTATTCGGTCATACATAACAGGATTAAAACGCCTAGATGGTTGTTTATAAGGTCTAAAACCGGCCTTAATCGGCAGCCGATGCTCAACCAAATCACGACTCAAACCAGGCATCTCAGAGTATTCCCAAGCAAAACAATCGACATATTCTTTCAATAACTTTATTAAATCAGCTTTACAATCATCCGATAAATTTGTATTTACAAAAGTCGGCCTAGGAATAGAACCATCTCCAATATCCACTTTCTCTAATGGATCAGCCGACGTAAAACCTTGGCCTAACTTATCAAAATCACCAAAGTTCTCAATGGCCTCACACATATTGTTCACCTTGTCCCGATAGTGCTCGATGCGCTACTGCAGCCAGTCTGCGCTGTACCGGTCTGACTGGTCTGATGTACCGGTCTGATCGGTCGGCTGGTCTGACCGGTCAGAGGTAGCGGTCTGACCGGTTGGCTATGTATTGTCACAAAGCTGCATCATAGAAGTAAATGTAGCCGATTCTCCATCGGCTTTAAGACAACAGACACAAAACCCTCTTTGGTGCAGCTGATCAAGTAATAATCGGTCAAGTCCAGGCCCGATAAGCACTTGATATGGTCATGCGCACCAATGAGCTCGGAATCGGCGGTCCCAATGAATGAAGAGGTATCACCATGCTCAACCTCAACTTCATCGACGATCCACTGAATAAGAAATTGGTTCAAGGAAGATAGCATGCATTGATTGGCATGAATCCAATCACGTCCATGTATGAGGTTGAAATTACCTTGCACCTCGGAGACGAAGAACGCCGTTGCAACCGTCTTGCTTCCAACGGTCAACTCCATTGAAGCAAACCCCTTGGCACCAATGGGATCACCTCCTCCAACGCCACCATCACGTTCGTCTTGATCAGCTCTTCGTCCGTCCCGCCAAGCTTCTTGTAAAGTGAATAGGGCATCAAGTTTACAATTGCTCCACTGTCCATAAGCATATGAGAAACTGGCTTCCCGTTGATATACCCCCTCAAGTAGAGAGCCTTCAAGTGATTATCCGAATCTTTGGGCTTCTGAAAAATAGCTTCGCGCGGCCGAAAGTACAGATGAGCAGTCTCCTCCTCCGGAATCACCCAGTAGTCATCGGAAAAGCGCACAACATTGATCTCCTTGTTTGTGCGTTCCGGAGAAGCCTTATTATCCACCAACTCATCGTCCTCTATTGTAGAAGGAGCTACTGGAACCTCTAATGCGCCTGGAGCCGAGGTAGGAACCATCTCTTCGGCCTTCTGCTCAGGCTCAGGGTCGACCGGTCTGACCGGTTGCTCTGAGCGGTCAGACCGGTCCGGGACATCGGTCAGACCGGTTAGCTGGAGCGGTCCGACCGGTCCAGTGGGCTGGTCAACTGCCTCGACCTGCCACACCTCTTATTGAGGGATCTTTGGTCTGTATTTGTCAAATTGCTCATCCCTCAACTTCTCTGTCTCTTTTTCCTTTTGTTCTTGACGGCGAAGACGTTGCAACCTCCTCTTCTGCGTGTGTGTCAACCCTGGTGGGCACCACCTAGGCTGAAAGTAATTCTCTTTGTCTTGGTCCTTGAGGTTGCTGCTGCTGGCCGCATGATCATTGGCCAACACAAGCTTTGAGAAACATTGACCGGTTTCTTAACGATCACAGGTCCCTTTTGTGCATCTTGAATCTTGTCTTTGCCATCCTTAGCTTGCACAACATCAATAGCTGGAGCCTTCTCAGAATCAACGTGCATTGGCTCGTGTTCGTCCTTCTTCTCCTTGATGCGATACTCTTGGCGAACTGGACGAACTTGGGCCGGCCTCTGTTGAGACCGGTCGGACCGGTCGGGGTGGACCGGTCTGGGGTTCTGCTCTCAGACCCGGGGCAACAGGACTACTTATTGGCATAGAATGTTCTAGTGTAAGGGATAGTTCATGGATGTACCGTACCTCTCTTGTAACTACCCGAATAGGCGTAGAACTAGCAGCAGTACAAAGGAAACTACCCGATTGTGTTGTAATATGACTCCAACTGTACTGGGCTAGGACTTTCCATATGACCCTGTCCCCCTGGATATATAAGGGTGGACAGGGACCCCCTCGAAAGACATCAACACCTAAGACAATACAAACTACCACACAGGACGTAGGGTATTACACAACTCGCGGCCCGAACCTGTCTAAATCTTTATGTTCCTTGCTCCATCGAGTTCCAGAGCAGTCGATCCCTACCTACAAACCTTACTACTAAGGGTATCCCTGAGCAGGTTTGGCGGTAAACACCGACAGCTGGCGCGCCAGGTAGGGGAATCGGCGAGTTCGATGGCCAATTTCGTTTTCAGCACCATGGCGCCTCCTCAAGGTGCCACCTTCGTCTTCGGCTCGTCGGTCTGTGTTGCCAACGGTTCGGGTGGCTTTGACAGCCACCTAACCAACCCCCCACGCTGAAGGCAACCTCGTCGGAAAGCTCCAACAAGCCCGACAGATCAGATGATCATGGCGTCATGTTGCTTCCCGACCTCGCCAATGAGATCGAGATGAAACTCGAAGACAACTCGGGTTCTACTCGGACTCAGATTGATCTCAAACCGAATTCTACTCGGATTGAGACTCCTCTTGCCCAACCCACCTACGGGTTGCGCAACGCATCATCTACTTACTGACAGATGATCAAATCCATCTATGAAAATAGCTAGGATCAATGTTGATGGTCGTTAAGTACGAAATATGACCATCAACTATACTCATTAAAGTAGGAAAACTATACCTCTTACTCACATATTTTTATCACTAACCTAGCTCCATAGTAATTTTCGAGAATTTGTGTATTCAGGAGCACAAGTCCGGAATAAGATGAAAACACGACGAATACGTAGATAAAAGACACAGACTATCATGTCCTGCGTAACATGAGAAAGGAGGCCCACAAACCAGACTAAACCGACCAACCAAGCCCTGGCACCGACCATCTGACATCAGGACCCACCAGGCAGTGTACCAGAGAAGGTCAGTGGCAAATGGCGCCAAGGGGGGTCGGCCGACCCCACCTGGCAGCCACTGAGGCTGAGTTTTGGCGGCAAGCTTGATCCTATCCTCTAGAGGTCGGTTAGGCATGTTTCCATGTATAGAATTGGCAGAAACCGACCTCAAGCACTATATAAGGGGCCTCCCGCCACTCTCTCACACACACACCACTTGAAGGCCTCTCTCTCTACACTCTCTTGTGACTTGTACTCCTTAGGGTAGTGGAGCTAGGCTAGTACTTCATCTCCTTAGCGAATCCAGTCGTCCACGGGGTTGGCGAGCAATCCTCGGCCTCTGGTATGGCTTTGTATTCCGACTTTTTTATGCTATTCATATTGTGTTCGTTCTTGGTTATCTTGCTATGTTCGTAGCTTGCTTAGCCTTGATCAGTGCTTTACCAAGTTATTCTAGTTGCATGCTTAGACCAGATGATCTAGGTAAGGATATCGGTTCTTGTGCTTTTGGGCTTGCCTTAGCATCTTATCTATCCATCCGAAGGGTGGGGGACCCGTGGGTGCTAGGGTAGTGACCTCATATGCGGGCAAGGTGCCCGGGTATGCGGGATCCTTCGGATATGACAGTGCTCCATGGTCTGACTGGGGTAGACCGCAAGTGGTGACAGCCCTGTCGGTCCACCGGGAAGCTGCTTCTCAGTTAGCATACTCCCTGACATTCGGGTACGGTGTAGGAGTTCATGCAGAGATGAAACGGGACTGGATGTTCTCCAGTGCGGGTCATTGTCCCTGATGTCCCTAATTTCCCGGCACCTGCAGCTCTAAGCAATGTGGCTAACATAACTTATCCGCTAACATGAACAGTATATTAGGAATCTTTTCCTATGCTCCCACTAACCTTAGGATTGCTTGTTTATTATTTATTCATGAGAGTTGGCTATTCTGTGTGTGTCACATTACCCCTGATTATCCTTTATATGTCACTTACCCCTGTATAGTTAGTGGTTTTTATCTTGCTTCATACGTGTTGTGGTTATGCAACTAAGTAAATACACTTTACACAACCTAGCCATCCCATGGGAAAATATAAATAACGATACCCTGAATACTTCGGGGTGAAATTCTACAACGGTATATCCGTACGCTTGCGGATCTTTCTGTAAACGTTAAGACATACCAACACCAGCATTTCTGGCGGCGTTGCTAGGAACTAACCACTCCTAGTGGATGCTAAGAAATACCAACAAGCATTTCTGGCGCCGTTGCCGGGGATGGCACTAGGTGTAAAGTTGTGACACCTCAGGTGTCTAGCTACTAAATCAATGTTTAATGTGTGGATTTGGTGTTTGATAGTTAAAAACTATTTTATGTAAAAGTAGGGATATTTTGATAATTATGAAAAACTATAAGTCCCTTTGTGCAAAAGTTTTGACTTAGGGAATAATTTTAAACTTTATTATGGTATTTATTGCAAATGTGCTAGTATTATTTATTTTTATAGCATTGTTGCATTTCAGCCCAAAAATATAGTAATTTTTGCTATAAAAAGTATTTTTTCCTTAATGGATTAGTGTTCTTTTGAAATTATAAAAATATCTTCAAATCCTTTGATCTAGTGAAAATTTTCATAACATGAAAGTTGTAGATCTTGAAAAATTGAACAACTTTCATGTTGGGAACTCTTTCATTTGAGCCCCTAGATTAGTGGGGAATTTTAGTTTGCAATTAGCCCCTTGAACTTTCTTATAATTGCAAACTAGTCCACCCACTGTTTGTCTTCCTCCTGTGCCTACTGAAACAGGGCGCCGCTGCCTTTGCCATGGTTTGCCCGCTGCCGCCTATTTCCCCGCCGGCCAGCTGCCCTGCGCCGCCCCGCGTGCCGCACGCAAGGCTCCCGCCGCCTTTTCCCCTTCCCTCCTGGCCTTCTGCATGCGCGCCACGCCGCCGCACCATGCCACGCCGCCGACCCGCCCATGGTTGAGCGCCACCGCCGTCGGTTCTCACCCACCGCCTTGCCGAGCCCATCTTCGAGCCTTCCCTGATGCTCATCTTCCCTTCTGTTGTCTATAAAAGGCCCAGACCAAGCCCCTTTGCCGGCCAAACACCACCGCACCTCCCTTCCATCTCCGGCGAGCTCGGCCACCGCTGATCCACCACCTTGCCCCTACTCTGCCCCTCCCAACCACTCCAGTAGCTCCGCCTTGCTCCCACAAAGCTCACCGGCCATTCCTTCCGTGCCCCTGGTGGCCGGAACACCCTCGCCGACGAGCCTCCCCCGCCGCTGCTCCCTGTCCCACGCCGGCAAGCACCTCCCAGCCTCCAATCCTCCCTCCCCACCCCTCTAACAGGTTCGCGCTGGCCCCCTTTCCATTTCCCCTAACTTTCCACTCGCTCTCAAGGTCCAGGCTCGCCGGAACATGGCCGGAGCAGAGCTCCACTGCCGACGGCCATGGCCAAGGGCCTATCTGCAAGGATCTAAAACCTCTAGAGACCTGATTGCTTGGGTTCAAAACTTTCCAAGGGTCTATCTGCAAAAAGCTCTTTTTCTTTTCTTATGAACTTTGGAAAATCCTAGTAAATGCTAGAAAAATCAGAAAAATGTGAAATTAATTTTGTTTGATTCCTTGTGATAAATTCTATATGATGATGCTATGAGTTTGCTATGAAACTTTGTGTAGTTGGCTTTAAAAATAGAATTATTTCATAGGTCTTTTAAACCTATATCTTTTATTTTGAAGTCATATTTTAAATCATGTGACTTTTGAAACATGGCAAGCTTTTCAAACTTTTCAAAACATATTAGTAGACTTTACTTCATGCTTTTAAAACTTTTCTTCTCTATATTGCTTATATTTTAAAAAAAAGATTTACTCAAAGAAAAATCTTTCTGTTGTTTATTTTTGAAATAAAAACCCCCTTCTTTCATGTTATTTTATGGAGTTCTTTGTGTTCTTTTTTTCTCCATAAATGACTACCCAGTAAATAGAAAATGGATGGTTGTTTTCTTGAGTGTTCAACTTTTTATTGAAGGAAAGCTATACTCAAGCACTTCACTGATTTACTTTTACTGCATTGCATATAGAAACATCGTTAGCCGACGGAACGTACGAGTTTATTTAGGAACCAGACGGGGTTTTCTCAGAAGCTCGGGCCAACGTTGAATTAACTGAAGTCCTGAACTCTGATTCGGAAGAACTAAAGACTACTGACTTTATTGACATCAATACAGGCAAGCCCCGGTGCATAATCCTATTATTATATGCAACTTCTTACAGTTTTCTTGTGCATTTAAGTTATTGGAGTTGAATGAAAATCTAGATGCATAATCTTAGGTACCTAATGTTTGAACACTAGAAATAAAGTTCGACTAGATGCTATGCTAATAGGACCGGTAAAAGTCGAGGGATTTCCTGTCTCTCACGAGATTTATAGGAGTTGATTGTTTACTTTATGCAATCACCATAAGGACCATGGACGGATTTGTCAACCTCTTCATCGGAAGTCCGTCTGTGTAGATGAATTTACTAAGGCCGTAATGTGTGGTAGTGTTGGTTAAGCGTTTGAAAGTACTAGCCACATGCCGTGAGTTATGGGTAAGCGATATGCCTAGTAACTTCCTCTGACCGGCAAGTGGACATACTTCCCACTCTTTCTTAGGGATAAGATGAATAACTTGATTAAGGGATGAGGTTGGTGACCATCTAAATTGTAGAGCTACTTTACGACTATTAGGGACGAGGTGGGTGCTCTATAGTCGGGGAGAGTGGGCCTGTCCATGAATCGGAAAGAGAAGCCAAAGGTTGCTTTGGAGTGACTCGTCGGTGATCCAAGCGTGTGTGTTAGGTTTACCTTGCAAGGATGAAATTTGGTTCGAACTGTTCTGCCTCTCACGGATATTGAGACTGCTTAATCTCTGTGCCACATAGAGTAAGAAGTGGAACAAGGATGATACTCAATTTGTTGGATGCAAATAATTTCTTTACCATGCTTGTATAGATAGGTGCAAATCTAGAATAGTTAATGAAACTAGAACCTGAAAGCTAAAACATTGAAAGTAAGGATCAACTATTAGTAGCTTTTCATGCAAAATACTCCAGAGCCTTTATAAGCCCTGCATGTCTAGTTAAAAGGGTGTTATTATACCCTTAGATGGATCAGTCTTGCTGAGTATTAGTATACTCAAACTTGCCTGTGATCTTGTTTTCAGGAATACCCTTGGAAGACCCAAATACTAGTTTGACTTGGTCTAGTGTTTTACCTCCTGGCTGGTATTTGGAATGGGATCCATCTTCGACCAGCTATAACTCAGCTGAATGATGCCATGCTTGGGCTTACCATGACATGAACCCTACTACATTAGTATAGTTGTGTTTTCTTTTCCGCTGCAGAACTTCTCTTTACACCTAGTTGATAAACCTTTTAAAGTTTCTTTTACTTGAGCTAGAACTCCAATTTTCTAGCTTCACTCTAATGTAAATTATATCTTTATCTATGTAATGTAAAATATTGTGGGTTGTTGTATCTCTGACTCGCCTTCGTGCGGGATGTATACTTGTGTTACGATCCGGTATCAAGTGGTTTCATCGGGATTTTACCCAACAGACTAGTGATTATATCAGTTAAGGGGCTTTTAGATGTTTAATGCACTCAAACTGGTGTAATTCAGACAGGTTCTGCCACAAAAGTATATTTACTAAAGTACATAAACATGGCAATATAAGTAAGAGGTAGCTACTGCTTATACAGACTAATGTGTTTATCTTTTTGTTTTCTCCTGATTGGATGAAAACAGGGTAGTGTATGTCTAGTTTCTCCTTGCCGACAAATTTTGTTGAAAGTCTCAAGAAGCTCGTGAGAAGGGTCCGACCTCGCGTCGTCACTCCTCCGATCTCGCAGTCGACAAGAGAGCCAGCTTCCCAAAGCACGATTAATCTCTGAACTCATGGCTGAGAAGACTCTCCGCGACTTCTCCGTCCCCTTAGCTGCCAATGTGGAAACTGGACCCAATGTTGATGTTGGGGACGTGAACTTTGAGCTGAAGTCCAGCCTCATAAACATGGTGCAGGCTTGCCCATTTTGTGGCAAGCCAAATGAAGACGCCAATGCCCATCTCCAGAACTTTCTGGAGTTATGCAAGACCGTAACCATACGGGGCGTTATGGCTGACGCCATCTGGCTCCTCCTGTTTCCTTTCTCCCTCCTGGGGAAGGCAAAATAGTGGTTTTATCAAAACAAGGAAGCCGTCAGCACGTGGGACAAATGTTCCATGGCGTTCCTCGCTAAATTCTTCCTGTTGGGCTAAACAAATGCCCTACGTGGAAGAATTTCAAGTTTCCAGCAGACAGGGATGGAATCCATGGAATCCATCCCAGAAGTTTGGGAGAGACTGCAAGAATAAATACTCACCTGTCCTCAACATGGGATGGACGAGTGGCTCGTGCTCCAAAGCTTCTACAATGGGCTAACGACTACATCTAGAGCCCACCTTGATGCTGCTGCTGGAGGAGCCTATCTCGACTTGACAATTGCCAAGGCTACAGCCTTAATCGAGAAGATGATCTCCATCCAGGGCTGGAATGAGGAGCGTTCCCAGCCCAAAACCAAAGGCGGAATGCATACCGTCAAGGAGACGGACATGCTCTCCGCCAAGCTGGACCTCCTAGTGAAGAAGCTTGATGAAGGGAACCGGCCACAGGTGCCTGTTCCCGTCCATGCCATGAACTTGTACTTTACGTGCGAGGTTAGTGATGAAGGTGGACACTCGAGGAATGACTGCCCCAAGACCCGAGATGATGCAACCTAGCCATCCCTTGGGAAAATATAAATAACGATACCCTGAATACTTCCGGGTGAAATGCTACAACAGTATATCCGTGCGCTTGCAGATCCTTCTGTAAACATTAAGACATACCAACACCAGCATTTCTGGCGGTGTTGCTAGGAACTAACCACTCCTAGTGGCGATGCTAAGAAATGCCAACAAGAATTTCTCCAGAGGGAATCACTGAAGACATTCCAGTCAAAGTTCGAGACTACTTCATCCCAGTTGACTTCGTAGTGCTCGACATGGAAATAGCAAAAGAGACACCGCTCATCCTTGGGTGGCCATTCCTGAGCACTGCCGGAGCACACATCGATGTGGGAGCTGGAGAAATCCGCTTCAACATCAATGGGAGAGAAGAAAAATTCCCGTTTTGGCCCAAGAAGGAACAATGCTCAATGGTTAACATCAAATCCGGGCCAAGCACACAAGAAAAAGTTGAAGCAACGTCTCCCAATCAAGATCCAACAACCACCCGATTGATAAAGACAACCAAGAAGATGTGGCGTAAGGTTGCAAGCTCGTCCTCGTCCAATTCTCCAGGATTAGCCGAGCAGTGGTAATCAATGCAGGAGAAAGGTCCCGCTCGTCAGACTCAAAACGACGAGCCCTTGCCGAAGGTAAATCGGTACGTATCTCATATTTACTTTCCATCATTTTACTTTTCTCAACTTTTCCAATTTTTCCCACTGCATATTTGAATTTTCAAAACACCCTTGCATGCTAGAAACTTTTCTAGCACTTTTCTATTTTTCACAAAAAAAACCAAAAATATTTCCGAGCATGAAAATTCTTTGAAAAATAATTTTGAACATCTTTTCGGAGCAAAGTTTGGCCGACACCAAAGTTTAAAAAGTTTTTGACTGTTAGAAGGGCAGTGGGCCCTAGCTGTAAGCAGGGGGGCCAACCTAGGGTTCGACCGAACCGTAGGTTCGGCCGGCCCCCTGCCAACGGCTAGTGGGCACAACATTTTCCAATGGTCACTAGCCGTTGAGCCTGGTCTCTCCCAACGGTGCCCGACCATTCTCCCTTTAATTAGAGGCCAAGGAGTGAGTTTTTAGCTCTCACACTCAACTCTCATTCACTCACTCTCTCTCAAACTCTCTCAAACTTTGCTCTCGGGTTTTCATTGGATTTTTGCTCAAGATTTGAATTCAAGAGACCTCTCTCTCTCATTTCTTTGCTGCAAGAAAAAAGGAGCAACTCACAAGTAAGAACATTCAATTCGGTTTCACTAACGTAACCCATTTCGAGTTGCATGTGTTTTTGTTCCATCATGAAAGGCACAGGGCGGAAGGTCTCCGGCGCATTCAAAGAAGATGACGGGTGGAAGTTCATCCCGTTCTCAAGGTGGCTCAAGCTCGTACACACCCGAACCTACGCCTACACCAAGCACGATGGACTACGAGGAAGAAGAACAATACGAAGAGATGCAAGCCGAACTGCAAGCCGAGATCATAGAAATTGACGCGGAAGATGCACCGTACCTCGACTTGCGAGATGATCGTGAACGACAAGGCTACGCCATCCTCAGGAACTGAAGCTCCGTCCACACCTGAGCATTCAATCCGGATCTCTTCATCAAGACAGGTATGTACGAAGACTTCTCTAACGTTTGGCATGCAATTGGGTGGGATAATTTCGTTCCCGTTGAGGAGTATGATTCTCGACTCCTCACCATCCAATTTCTTTGCACTCTTTGGGAGGTGGAAAACAGGGTTTACTTTCGACTTTTCGAGAAAGAATATTTGCTTTCATGGAAAACTTTTGCCGGCCACCTCGATTTCAACAAACGTTGGCCGATTTCTCTCGACCAAGCTTGCCGAGGTTTTAATCGTCA
This sequence comes from Panicum virgatum, assembly GCF_016808335.1. Taxonomy (NCBI): domain Eukaryota; kingdom Viridiplantae; phylum Streptophyta; class Magnoliopsida; order Poales; family Poaceae; genus Panicum; species Panicum virgatum. Next base: position 32,256,426 of record NC_053146.1, on the reverse strand, counting down.
TGAATTTTGGGGCCGGATTTCGGCTCAAGTTGTCCATGGCAAGTTCGCACCTCGGTGCGGTGAAATTCATAATCCAACTGTTCAGTTGATGCACAAATGGTTAACCATCACTCTCTTTCCAAGAGATGATGTCCGACCTGTGCCCAACGATGAGTTGCTCATTCTTTATGCCATGGTAACAAGATCAAAATCTCCCCCGCGCAAGCTTTGGTTAGGCATTGGGTTATGAATTTTAAGATGACGGGTCCTATTGAGTGCACTTCTTTGATTACTCGTATTGCTACACGTATCGGTGCCTTAGAGGGGAATTCTATTCCTTTAATTGAGGGCGACCGTGCATATATCGACGAGGCTTATTTGATCCAAGGTCACACACTCAAGAAAGGCCCGAATGACTCTTTGATCTTCTTTTACTTGGGCTATACAAATGAGATTCCGCTGCCCAATGTGGAGTTCCATTTATATAATTGCCATTCGTTAACCATCCCTCTCGTTCCACGAGAAGGAGGTCGTAGGCATAGATCTTCTAGTTTGCCTGGCAGGATGACAAGAAGCAGGACCAGAAGGGAGGCAGAGCCGACACCACCGCCTTAGCAGCCACAACACTCATATCAGCATGAGGCCAGTGGTTCGTCATGGCACAGTGCCAGCACTGAGGAGTGGACACGGCAGGCACCAGGTCGCCAGTCCACCAGTTCCTGCTCCGGTGGAGCCCCGAACCTCATCAGACGGACGTCTTCGTCCCGAGGTTTCAGTGCCATCACCCAGCAGCTAGGTGAGCTGCGGGTGCAGGGGGACAACTTACAAGAGACGCTGAAACAATATATCGACAATACCCAAGCATGGCAGCGTCAAACTGGTGAAAGAATCCACGATATGGAGCAGTTGCATATGCAGCGACAAGAGGAGTGGAGGGCATACTGCCGCTGGACGGGTTTCAACCCCAATCAGCCATAGTAAGCCTGAAGCTAGCTTGCGGGGAGGACCCCCACGAGAGGTAACTTGTATCATTTATCTTTACTGCTTTCATAACCTTGCATGAAACCCATAAAAAATTGCAAAATCAGAAAATCCATAAAAAATATACATAACTAAAAACAAATAAAATTTTTCAAAACCTAGAAAACACCAAAAATATTTTCTCTTAATATGTGTAGTAAGCATGGTGTAAGTTTTCCTTGTTGAGATGGTGAATAGTTGCTCTGCTAATTTTCTTCATATGCTTTGTTACAACTTTACGCTCTATCTAGTTTTGGGTTTGGTGGCTTAATTGTTCAAACCTTAAACTTAAAACTTGTGGGTAGCGGAAAGCATGACCCAAATCTAAGTTGTTGTGAGCTATGATATGATTAAGTAGAGTTGCTATGATCTTCTCTTATGTGATACTTGACATCCGGAGTATTTAATTTGAAAACAAAAAAATATAATAAAAGTTTCTCGATGATATAAAATTCCTATCTAAAGCCATATGTTGTTTTTCATTGCAAAACCTTCCACATATGCAACTTGCTATCTCATTGAGCTTTGTCAAATTGTTGTGACCCTTAGTGAGATTCATTTCATACTCCCATGATCAAGATCACGTATACGTTTCCACCACATACTATGCTTCTACACTAGAAGTAAGCAAATATCCACCCATCCACAAAATAAAACTCCAAGTCCATGCATGCCACCACTCTCTCTCAAAAATATGTCAAGGATATGGGGCTATGCAAAAAGAACCCATCCACAAAATAAAACTCCAAGTCCATGCATGCCACCACTCTCTCTCAAAAATATGTCAAGGATATGGGGCTATGCAAAAAGAAAAATAAAAAAAAGATGCATACCCAAAGAAGGTATGCCACATGCTTCGGCATGTAAAAAAAAGAGAATAAAAGATGCATACCCAAAGAAGGCATGCCACATGCTTAGGCATGTCAAAAAAAACTATATAGCCCCTTATCCAAAAAGAAAGAAAAAGAGAGAGATGGTGCATAGAAAGGAGTTCATACACCATCCACCAAAAATATCCACACACTTGCACATCTTGATTAAGGTTTATGACTTGTTTCTTCTTTGGATCCGGTCTTTGACTTAGCAAAATATGAGAAGCAGGTATGCCTTCAAATCCTCCATATCTACAGCTTCACAAAAATAGCCATTAGAGATAGGTTGAGAAAGAAAGGCAGAATAAATAGCCTTGGTGAGGAATTATACACATTGAGCGATCCAAGAGATCATCCGAGGAACTTTATAAACTTCTTTTGAAAAACTTTACAAAACCTCCGGATTGACGATTGAGCTAAAGAGAAAGAAATATGAGCACTCTATAATACCGTTCTGACTCTCAACCGCCAAAAATGAGGTGAAGCTATAAGCTCCAGAGGAGTAAGGTAAGAGGTAAGAACAAAAGCCCAACTTATTCAAAATCAAGGTAAGAAGCATTCAGTTGTGCCTAAGTATGAGTTGGAAATTCAACATTGTAGCAACTCCTGATCAACAACGAGCGCCTTGTTTTGCTCAGGGACGAGCAAAAGGCTAGCTTGGGGGTGTTGTTGACCGTCATTAAGTACGAAATATGACCGTCTACTATACTCATTAAAGAAGGAAAACTATACCTCTTACTCGCATATTTTTATCACTAACCTAGCTCCACAGTTGTTTTCGAGAATTAATGTTTATAGGAGCACAAGTCCGGAATAAGACGGAAAGACAACGAATACGCAGACAGAAGACACAGATGATCGTGTCCTGCGTAACATGAGCAAAGGAGGCCCACAAACCAGACCAAACCGACCAACCAAGCCCCGGCACCGACCATCTGACATCAGGACCCACCAGGCAGTGTACCAGAGAAGGTCGGTGGCAAATGGCGCCAAAGGGGGGTCAGCCGACCCCACCTGGCATCCACTGAGGCTGAGTTTTGGCGGGAAGCTTGATCCTATCCTCTAGAGGTCGGTTAGGGATGTTTCCATGTATAGATTTGGCAGAAACCAACCTCAAGCACTATATAAGGGGCCTCCCAACACACTCTCTCTCTCTCACACACACCACTTGAAGGCCTCTCTCTCTACACTCTCTTGTGACTTGTACTCCTTAGGGTAGTGGAGCTAGGCTAGTACTTCATCTCCTTAGCGAATCCAGTCGTCCTCGGGGTTGGCGAGCAATCCTTGGCCTCTGGTATGGCTTTGTATTCCGACTTTTTTATGCTATTCATATTGAGTTCGTTCTTGGTTATCTTGCTATGTTCATAGCTTGCTTAGCCTTGATCAATGCTTTACTAAGTTATTCTAGTTGCATGCTTAGACCAGATGATCTGGGTAAGGATATCGGTTCATTGTGCTTTTTGGCTTGTCTTAGCATCTTATCTGTCCATCCGAAGGGTGGGGGACCCGGGGGTGCTAGGGTAGTGACCTCATATGCGGGCATGGTGCCCGGGTATGCGGGATCCTTCGGATATGACGATGCTCCGCGGTGTGACTAGGGTAGACCGCAAGTGGTGACAGCCCTGTCGGTCCACCGGGAAGCTGCTTCTTGGTTAGTGTACTCCCCGACGTTCAGGTACGGTGTAGGAGTTCATGCAAAGATGAAACGTCACTGGATGTTCTCCAGTGCAGGTCATTCTCCCCGATGTCCCTAATTTCTCAGCACCTGCAGCTCTAAGCAATGTGGCTAATGTAACTTATTTGCTAACATGAATAGTATATTAGAAATCTTTGCCTATGCTCCCACTAACCTTAGGATTGCTTGTTTATTCTTTATTCATGAGAGTTGGCTATTCTGTGTGTGTCACATTACCCCTGATTATCCTTTATATGTCACTTACCCCTGTATAGTCAGTGGTCTTCATCTTGCTTCATACATGTCATGGTTATGCAACTAAGTAAATACACTTTACACAACCTAGCCATCCCTTGAGAAAATATAAATAATGATACCCTGAATACTTCCGGGTGAAATGCTACAACTGTATATCTGTGCGCTTGCGGATCTTTCTGTAAACATGAAGACATACCAACACCTGCATCTCTGGTAGCGTTGCTATGAACTAACCACTCCTAGTGGTGACGCTAAGAGATGCCAACAATCAACTACTCTGTGTCGGAAACTCCTCGGTCACCGCTAGCCGGGAGGCACCCGTTTTCGACGAATACTTAGATTTAGAGGAATCGTCTCATGACAGCCTGGCTTTCATCACCAATGCGTTGGCAAAAATTCAACTCAAGTCCTACTAGGATCATACACTCGCAGAGCTACTCGACAACCTCCGGGAAGTTGCCAGCATTGATGATCTCCCATTCCAACACGGTACTCCCCTCACAACTGAGAGGGAAACTAGGTCTGGGGGAACCGAGCTAGCTGATTATGAATCAGACCTAGAAAGCTTCTCCCCCGAACGACTGGTTTCTGTAATCAACCTGCAAGGAGGAGGTGCTCCCAGCCAGCATGACCCCAACGAAACCGCGGATCAGATTTCAGAAGACAATTTGACCCAAGACGCCCCGCAACATGAGGATGAAGCTACTCAACAATGAATTCAACGTAAAGGAGAACACAGGTCCCAAGCTGCTGAGCGCGCTCGTCTTCCCCCATGCAATCTCAACAATGAATTCAACAACATCGCGGATTCAGTCTTCACTACCCCTATCGCCACGATGACAGAAGCAACCCTGCGACTCATGCAGATGCCACAAAACCCGCAAATGGAACGCGCCTTACACCTCGCCAAACATACTGTCGAGCAACTTTAGAGACAAAATCCTTTGTCCTTGCTCCATGGCACCTGATCAAGGGCCACTGCAACAGTCATACCTCAAGCAAGTCGTACCCCTGGAGGCCATCACCATCAACAACAGTTGGAACAGCAAAACTAAAGAAACTAAGAGGATCAGGAAGTCACAAGCATTCATTGTCCTAGGGGTGGCCAACCACCAGAAAACCAAGCTCCTGGGCCTCAACCGAACCACAACAACAATCGCGGTCAAAACCAGGAGGAAGTAGCTGATTCCATAATGGACGCACGGGACATCATCAACGCAAGACGCGGAGCGCATCTCGCAGACAATTCCGATCGCTTCCCAGCCCTCAGCAGTGTTGTCGACAACGTTGAATACCCGAAGGATTTCAAACCCATGAACATCCAGAAGTATGACGGTAAGCAAGACCCTGCTCAATGGTTACGTTTATACTCGACCACTGTTAGTGTTGCAGGAGGAGACACCAACACCAAGGTCCTCTACTTCCCGATGGCCCTGGAGCCTGCACCTCTCACGTGGCTCGAGAGCTTGGCGCATGAGTCTATACACTCGTGGGAGGATCTCAAGAAGGCCTTCATCGACAACTTCCAGGGATACCTACATTGAGTAGCTAATCGACATGCCCTGTCCATGTGCAAGTAGGAGCAATGCGAATCCATCAGATCCTACGTCAAGCGCTTCTTCGACACAAGAGCCACCATCCCCAACATCGCGGACGACGACGTCATCGACTACTTCCAGAGTGGCATTACTGTCCAATCTCTCTGCCACGACTTTGGGCGTAATCGCCCCAAAACGGTAGTAGAACTACGCAACATGATCAAGCGCTGGGCAGATGAAGAGGAGCAAGAGCGCAGCCGCTTCCGACGCTGTAACAACGACAACAACGGAAAGCGTCACAACGACCGTGGAGGGCCCAACAACTAGAGGGATCCTGCGCGCAAGCGCAAGCCTGACGATACAGTCGGTACTATGGATCACACTCCGCGTGGTAAGAAGAATTAAAAGCCGCAAGATCAGTTCGACAAGATCTTTCATAACAAAAGGTGCCCAATCCACCCCAAGAGCAGCCACTCGACGTGGGAGTGCATGATCCTGCACAAATCCTTCCAGTTGACACCGCCAGATGCTCCTAAGAAGAAGCAGAACAAGGATGACGAAGACAACAAAAAAGACCCTGACGGGTTCCAATAGCAACAAAACATCGTCAACGTCATATTCGGAGGAGACACAAGCTTCTCCAAAAGGGCCCATAAGCTACTACTAAGAGAAATCCTCTCAATTGAGCCAACAATTCAGAGGCCATTAAAATACAGCGAGGTCTCATCACCTTCTCCAGGGAGGATCAATGGACTAGCTTCTCTAAACCAGGAAAGTTTCCGCTGGTACTTGATCCAGTTGTCCAATGATCCTAGCTCACTCGAGTACTCATCGACGGCGGAAGCGGGCTCAACTTGATCTTCGCAAGCACACTGGCGAAGATGGGCCTCAACTACACGAGCCTGCTTACTCCAAGCAAAGCCCCTTTCTATGGCATTGTTCTCGGTAATTCTTCTACACCAATTGGCTCGGTCACCCTCCGAGTCACATTTGGTACAGAACAAAACTTTCGGACAGAGTACATCAAATTCGAAGTAGCCGACTTCGAATCTTCCTACCATGCCATACTGGGAAGACTGGCGCTAGACAAGTTCATGGCAGTGCCACACTATGTGTACCTGCTCCTCAAGATGCCGGGAACACAGGAGTCCTTTCCCTACGAGGGGACCTCCTCAAGTCCTTCGAATGCGACAAGGAAGCAATAGATCACGCTTCCACAATTCGAGTTCCTAGCTCTGTCAGCGAAATACTTGCTGCCGCCAAGGAACTCTCAATCAACAAGGACTCGATGCCTTACAAGAAGCCAAGCCAGTCGTCGGCTAAGCAAGCCAGTGACGTGGGCACCAAGACTATTCAGCTACAAGAGGGAGATGAATCCAAAACAGCCATCATCGGAGCTGGTTTCGGTGACAAATAGGAACTCGAGCTTGTCAGCTTCCTTAGGGCCAACCGAGACGTATTCGCATGGAAACCAGCGGATATGCCAGGGGTGCCCAAGGAGTTGATCGAGCATGCACTGAAAGTCGATCTCAAAGCCACACCAAAGAAGCAACAGCTAAGATGTTTTTCCCCGGACAAGCGAGAAGCCATCAAGAAAGAGCTGGCAAAACTACTCGTAGCAGGGTTTATTAAAGAAGTCTATCATCCTGAATGGTTGGCAAACCCTGTACTCATCTAGAAGACGAACAACGAGTAGAGGATGTGTGTTGACTACACCGATCTGAACAAGCATTGCCCAAAGGATCCTTTCAGGCTACCCCGCATTGATCAAGTAATCGACTCAACTGTAGGATGTGTCCTACTATCCTTCCTCGACTGCTATTAAAGCTATCATCAGATCGCCCTAAAAGAAGAAGACCAAATCAAGATGGCATTCATCACCCCTTATGGGGCATACGCCTATAAAACCATGTCCTTTGGGTTGAAGAACGCTGGTGCCACTTATCAGCGCGTGATACAGCTATGCTTTGCTGATCAGCTACATCGCAATGTTGAAGCCTATGTTGACGATGTCATTGTCAAAGCCAAGACCCAAGATCATTTCATAGCTGACCTGGAAGAAACCTTCAACAACCTAAGAAAGTTTCGCTGGAAACTGAACCCAACCAAGTGTGTCTTCGGTGTACCCTCTGGAAAACTACTCGGATTCATCGTCAGCAACCGAGGAATCGAGGTCAATCCAGAGAAGATAAATGCCATCATGGCCATGGATGCTCCAGCTACCATCAAGGACGTCTAGAAGCTTACAGGCTGCATGGCAGCCTTGAATCGATTCTTGTCCAGGCTTGGTGAATGAGGTCTACCTTTCTTCAAGCTCCTCAAGCGACAAGACAAATTTGATTGGACTACAGAAGCCGCGGAAGCACTCGAGAATCTCAAGCATCATCTCCAGTCACCGCCAATCCTTACAGCTCCACTAACCAGCGAGGAACTACTCCTCTACATCACTGCGACTACTCATGTATTCAGCATAGCGATAGTAGTCGAACGCTCGGAGGAAGGCCACGCTTACGGCGTCCAATGACCAGTCTACTTCATCAGCGAAGTACTATCTGAATCAAAGGTTAGATACCCATCAATTCAGAAAGTTATGTATGGGATTCTAATCACCTCCAGGAATCTTCGACACTATTTCGACGAGTACAAGATCTCAGTAATTACTGACTTCCCATTGGCGGATATACTCCACAATCGGGATGCCACCCGACGAATTTCAAAGTGGGCAGTTGAACTAGGACCTTGGAAATCAACTTCAAGCCAAGAACAACAATCAAGTCGCAAGCACTAGTCGACTTCTTAGCTGAATGGCGGGGAAATCAAATCCCAGCACCTCACAACGTCCCAGAGCATTGGGCTATGTATTTCGATGGTTCACTCAAGCTCGACGGAGGCGGCGCAGGAGTTCTATTCATCTCCCCCAAAGGAGAGAAGTTTAAATATGTGTTCCAAATGCTGTTTAAAGTCTCCAACAATGAAGTAGAATATGAGGCACTACTACATGGGCGTCGCCTAGCGGTTTCTCTCGGCATCAAGCGACTACTTGTCTACGGCGATTCTCTACTCGTCGTCCAGCAAGTAAACAAAGAATGGGACATCAACAAGGATACAATGGATGCATATGTTGAAGAAATCAGAAAATTTGAGAACAAGTTCTCAGGATTGGAAATCTACCATGTAGACTGTGACAACAACGTGGGAGCCGATGTCCTGTCCAAACTTGGATCTACTCGAGCAGCTGTCCCACTTGGAGTCTTTGTCCATGAACTACATCTTCCTTCAGTCAAGGTAAATAGTCAACAAGTTACTGACATGGAGGCCCCGGCCATAGTCAGAGAAGTGCTAATGATCGAAGAAGACTGGTCGGTTCAGTTCATCGACTTCATCAAGGAGTTCAAGCTTCCACCACACGTTGATGCCAAGAGCACCGAAGCTGCTCGCATTATTAGGCGAAGCAAGGGTTTTGTTATAGTTGGTGACAACCTGTACAAACGCTCTGCTTCTGGTATCCTCATCAAATGTGTTACCCTTGAAGAAGGCAAAGATATCCTCAGAGAGATACATGAAGGAGTCTGCGGCAACCATGCCGCATCAAGGATACTAGTCGGCAAGGCCTACAGGTCAGGATTCTTCTGGCCAACGTCTGTATCAGATGCAGAAGACCTTGTCAAACGATGTCCTGGCTGCCAATTCTTTGGTAAAAAGACTCATGTGCTAGCACACAATCTAATAACAATCCCTCCATCATGGCTGTTCGCCTGTTGGAGCCTGGACATGATCGGACCCTTAACCGTAATTCCAGGAGGATTCAATCATGTGCTGGTAGCAGTCGATAAGTTCACCAAGTGGATCGAGTACAAGCCCATTGTCAAGATCTCATCAGATAGAGCAGTGGATTTCATCTCCGACATTATACACCGGTTTGGATTTCCCCACACTATCATTATAGATCTGGGTTCCAACTTTACATCGCAATCTTTTTGGGATTTCTGTGACAATTCTGGCATAGAGGTCAAATATGCTTTAGTGGCTCATCCTCGAGCAAATGGTCAGGTGGAACGTATCAATGGCTTAGTACTCGACGGCTTGAAAAAGAGACTCTACGACACCAACTCCAAGAAGGGTGGCAAGTGGATCCAAGAACTACCCCATGTGGTCTGGGGGCTATGAACGCAGCCTAGCAAAGCGACTGGACAATCTCCTTTCTTCCTCACCTATGGGTCAGAGGCTATACTACCCGCAGATATCATGTGGAATTCTCCAAGATTAGAAGCCTATCAAGAAGGAGAAGCAGATGAAGCTCGACAGCTTGAGTTAGATTCAGTCGAAGAAGCCAGGATCAATGCTTTGACCCAATCGGCTAGATATCTTCAAGGAGTCAGACGCTATCACGATCGCAATGTCTAGCAAAGATCTTTCAATATAGGAGATCTAGTCCTACGAAGGATTCAAGATGAAACAGGACTACACAAGTTAAATTCTAGATGGGAGGGACCCTTCATTGTGTCCAAAGTCACAAGACCCGGATCATACAGGATAACTGATGCAGACAGTAATGAGGTACCCAATTCCTGGAAGATTGAGCACTTGCGCAGATTTTATCCTTGATCCAAGTTACATGGTGATGTCAGTTGATCTCTTTAATAAATTAAGGGTTTGTTGTCAGTCGAAACCCACCGGCAAGCAGCGACAGGCAACACGAAGAGCCGGGAGGTTGCCGGGGCGCTGGCAGGCACTGCTCCCTCGTCGACGGCCCGCAATTCTAGCACACGCCGCGGCTTGTGAAGACGTAGGGCGTGCCACCTGACCTATACCCGATCAGGAAGGTGCGAACGTGCTTGCAATGATTTGCCTGCATACACAAACACATGGAAACATAAGTCCGAGCCGTGGTCGGCTCCCCAGGACGACTCTTCCATCGGCTTTAAAGAGCCGATCGAGTCCCGGTGTCAAATGGGATCTATTTCCTTCCGGATATTGATGATTAAAGCGAATAACTGCAAAGCTGCTTCAATTAAATCTAATTGATCTAATCCACGACGGTAAAGGCTTCACTGCTAGATCGGAACATCCTACACGTGATTGGGCCTAATAAACATAACAGATAACTAAACCATAACCAAAATAGAGGCCTAAGAACTAGCAAGAGCCGATTCCTGGATCAATTCCCTGTTAAGACTAAAGCAGAGCATCTAACATGCCACCGGATCGTCCAACCCGTTTGCAAGGCCTAACCTAGCAGATATTACGCCAACTCTTAAGAATAAGAGCAAACCGTAACAGATTAGATCTACCAGACATAAAAGAAGCAGGGTGTTGCCTTTACGCAGCTAACTCTATGCAACAAGAGCTAGTATAAGATGATGACATGATCACGTAAAGACAACATGATATTCGTAGACAAAAAGCAACAAAGCACGACAGGTCTACTAAAAGCCACGCTACGAACATCAGGATAACTAGCATTACTTGCCATAAAAACGCTTCAGTATGAGTAATACCAAGGTAAAAGCAAGAACAACGCTGCCCTGATCGCAAGAAGCGATCAGGGCAGCATGGCGCTTACTTGGATGAAACCGTAAGGTTAGGGGTGGCGATGCGCCGAGATTGTTGTTTGCGAGACGTGATGACGTTCTTCTTTTCATGAATAACATAGGGTGCATATTTATAGTCCGGAGACTTGGGAAACAATCTAAACTAATCTTGTCCCGATCGGACTCTAATCTTAAACTAAATCTAAGATACATGGCCCATGTGGCCCAAATGCTCACGCAGGAGCCGATTTACAAGCCTTCTTCAATCTCCTGCTTCAAGCCCATCTTGCTTTCGGCCCATAAATTAATCTTGTTAATTCATGGCGATAACACATGCCCCCTGGTTTTGGCAATGATAGTTCCAAAACCACTCCGTCGCTTCATCTTCCCGTTAATGCTCATTAAACACTCTGCAACCACCAAGGAAGACGCAACGTCTCTGCAACTGGCTCTTCGTAGAACGTGAAACTACCGATCCGTCTTCCATCTTTTCACTATTTAATCTCACCCCGAATCGGCTCTTCTTCACAGCGAACTTCTTCTTCCTCCCAGAGCCAAATAGCGCAGAAAACCCCACTCTTCTGCTAGCCATGGCGATCTCTTCTTCCTCTAGCTCCAACTCCTTCGGAGATTCTTCTTCTTCTTCCTCTTCTCCCTCTTCTTTTTCTTCTCTTTCCACCTCCTCCATCGACTCCATCCCGGAGAGTCGGGAGCCGACGCCGGAGTGGGACCCAACCGCAGCATATGAAGCACTGGCTCCTCTGCACTGGGATGTAGAGGAGTTCGACTTCGGGGTCGTCTCTGAGGAGGATGAGCCCGAAACTGAAGGAGAAGAAGACCTCCAGTTCCTATTCCAAGAGGAACTGGAGAGTAGCGAAGATGATGTCTTCTCTTGGGAAGGAGCCGACTCCTCCGAAGAGATCGACTCCTCCTCCAGTGACAACACGGCGGCAGGAGGAAACCCCCACCAATTCCTCAAAGCCCCCACGGAGGGGAGCGAAGAAGGAAGCAGCAGCGGCGGCGGACGAAGCAGCAGTAGTGCCGACGACGACGGCAACAGTGGCAGCGACGACGATGATGATGACGGCGGAGATGCACCGGTGCGAAGCCCCAAGTGCCGTAGGCACTCAGACACCTACGATTGGTAGATGTAGGTAGCATCGTAGGGGTAGGATCACAAAGCCGAAGGATTAATTCCTTTGTAACAATCGGCTTTCCTTGTAATGACCTTTTATTAATGAAATCACTTTCCTTCAATTCTGTGTGTCTGATTTTCTTTCCAAAGAGCCGATGGCAACGCATTAGGCTTCTATAAATATCCAAGAGCCGACGAAATTTAAACTAGAAGCAACCCGCATAAGAGTAGAGTATCACTTCCACCTTGAACCGAACTCGAAACAAGCTCTCAAATCCGAGCGTAATTTGAAAACCCAGCTCTACAAATTCGAGCAAGAACTCTTCAAGCATCCGAAATTTGAATCAGAGCCCACAGCAACCAAACCCCAAGTCAACGGATCTGAGCCATGGCAGACTCTGCAACTCAGACAACAAATCCTACTGCTGATGATGCAACCGGTGATGTGGCAATCTGTGGCCTGAAGGTAATATTCGGCCTAATCCTTTAGTTAACCTCAGCTTATTAAGCCTCTGAAATACTAAACTCTGAAACATGACACCATATGCATACTTCTGAATTTCTGAACTTCAGGTGTCAGACATCCTTCTGTGCATCCCTCCAATCCAAAATCCCACAGATTTGATCTCTTGTGAAGCAAATAGGATCCCTTTCGTGAGTCAAAACATCGATTTGAACCTCTAGACCGACTGCTTAAGAGCCTGGCCCAACCCTCCTGAGAGCTGGTTTACATGGTACAGTAGAGTAGCAAATGCTCATATGGCCTTGTGGCAGGATTTGAACATAGCCGATGCACTTAGCTTATCATTATCTCCTCTTGACAAAGATGAGAATCTTCTGAAAACCATCAGCTATTTCTGGTCTGATGCTCTGAACTGTTTCCTCTTTGGTCATGGACCCATGACTCCCACTCTGCTAGATGTCACCATGATCACTGGCCTAGACATTGGATCTCCTAATCCAGCTGCCCATAAAATGGCAGAAGTCCCCTTTAAACTTTCATCTAAAGTTAACTGCACAAACTGGGGCACTTACATGAATCAGCACATGAAAACAAAAGAACACACATCCTTCTTAAATCTTTGGCTAGAGCACTTCATCTTCTGTGGCCCTTCTTTAGCTCCAACTAAGAACTATCTTCCCTTGGCCTACCACCTGGCCCATGGCAATCACATCGGCCTAGGCAAACTTTTTCTTGGAGAAACCTACAGATATCTCCATTTGATGACATCTAACTTGCTTAACCAAAAGAAACTGAGAACTGGAGGCCCTTGGTGGTTTATTCAGTTGTGGGCACAACTATACTTTCGGCACCAGATTCCGAACTTCCAAGGCCTAACCAAGAACTCTTTTCCTGATGAGAGTGGCAAACCAATTAGATGTACTAGCTATGGCCAAGCTTTATTTAGTCTTCCTGGCAGTAAACTGAATTCAACAGATGTAGCAAACTAGTTCAGCATCTTCTACAAGGGACTGGATAATCCACTCTATTTCCCATTCACCGAATCTGAATCCTTTGAAAACCCAATTGCCTTTAGACTAGATAATTTTGCCGATGACGACAGCACTCGGCATCTATACTCTTTAATGATCCGACCTGGTTTCCTTCCTGTGGGCATTAGCACCTCTAATAGAATCATCAAGCCAGGTTATGAATCTTATCAACCAGTCATAGCAGCTCGGCAATTTGGCCTAGGACAGGTCCCTCCCCACTTCCATATTCACCACTTGGTGGAGAGCAGAGCCGATCTGCCTGATGGCCTCACCAGTTCAAGATGCTACAGCATGTTCGATGATCTCCACATCCCAATACCAGCCGATCTATCCTTTGATCCTTCATCAATCGATTTTAGCACATGGTGGGGAATGTGGAAAACACATATATTCAGGAAAGCTCTAGGTCCTCGACTGCAGCAAATTGATCCTGAATATGTAATCCCCGAGGAAGAGGTACCGAATCTATGCACTTTATCCTTTATGAGTACTCTATCCTTCACTTGACTAATCTTACTCACCCTGTTTGCAGCAACAAGATGGTCCAGAACCTATGACCAGCAACGGGGAGCCATCCCACTTTCTTCTAACTGCCCCTGATGTACTCTTCTGCAAAGGATCGCCATCGATGGAGAAAGTGATAATGACCATTCAGCCAGACTTACTTCAGTCGGCTTCCAAACGAAGACAAGCTTCTGCAATTGTTGCCCCCCGAGTCTTAACCAAGAAAAGGAAGATGATCACAAGGTGCGTTATCAAGAAACCAGCACCAGCTTCCCCGAGTCCATCAGAGTCCAACACCAACCAGGTAATTCAACTTTTTAAAATTTCTTCTTTATTGCATACACACATGCTCTAGTTGACTGTAATTCTATTTTCAGGACGCAACTGAAGACATCCTTGAAACTGACACTTCAAATGCTCTGACGGATGTACATGACGAACAGGCTAACACAGTCAAAGCCTCTGTTGTCACCTCCAATCCATCCGGATCAGCTACACCAGAGCCGATCATCACTTCCTGTTCAGAACAGGTAACGTTACAAGAACCAATTCTGAACCAGCCGATAGCTCCATAAATGCATCTTGCCATTAACTTCAGATATGTCCACAGGGCTTTGAAATTTCAAGTTTGCTTTCCTTTGACCCGGTATCAATGGGTCTGACTGCCCCTGGAGCAAAAACACCATCTTTGCAGCAATCGGCTTATTTGGCGCATCAGCTTCATCTCATCAAGGATCTACTATCTGCTCCACTCACTGCTCTAATTGGCGATTCCAGTGAAATAAAGAACATCTTCGAGCAAATAGAATCCCAACTCTCGGAGCCATTGCAAATCAAGCTTTGGCCAGCTAGCAATCTTCCATTCTTCCGGGTAGAAGTGAACAAAGCACAACAAAGAATAGAAGCATATCGCTCTCAAGCTTCTTTGAAAGCTGGCATTGCTCAAAAGTGCAAGGCCCTCAACCAGAAGAAGGCAACTCTAGATACCAAAGCTGACGTGTCTGCCAACAAGAAACGACTCGACCTCCTGAAGAAAGAACTGGCAGAACTAGAAGAAAAGGTTCGTACCACCAAGAAACTCATCCAGGCCAAGGAAACTTCCATCGCAAACTCTGAACAAGAAACCCAGGAAATAGCCGAGTAGATACAAGCAGAGTTTGTGGAGATAAGCACCTTGAGCCGGCAGATAGTTACAGGCGATGACAAGGATGATGAAGCAATCATAGCACGAGCAGACGCCATCCGCACAGAAGCCATCCACGCCATAGTAGAATTCCTGAACCAATAGATAGGCTCCAGAAACAACTAGTACTGCCTGTTAATCCTGAAACTTGTAACTGTTTAAAACATCTTAAGTCAATGGTCACACATCGGCTATCTTGCTTCTTAGATGTATTTTACTAGCCAACTCAACGTGTTGGCCTTCTCATTCATTTTTTCTTTTTGCTGGCCAACTCAACGTGTTGGCCCTTCATAATTTTTTTTCTGGCCAACTCAACGTGTTGGCCTATCTCAGTACAGCTGGATGGATCTCATCGGCTCTTGTCACTCGCCTTCCCACATGCTCGGGAAATACTTCTTGAGGTGTTGACCATTGACAGCAACAGGAAACTTGACACCATCCAGCTCCTCAAGCATGTATGCATTCCCAGGCAAGACTTGATCAATCTTGTACGGTCCGTGCCAAGTTGGAGACCACTTGCCATATTTTCTATCTCTAGTTCCCAATGGCAATACTGCCTCCCAAACCAAGTCTCCAACCTGAAAATTCTTTGGCTTGACCTTCTTGTTGTACGCACGAGCAAATTTAGCCTTATTCTCCTTGATCTTCTCCAGCGACCAAAGCCTTAGCTCAGTCAGATCCTCCACATCATCGTTCATCAAGGCTGCATACTGTTCAGCAGATAGATTATTCTGAAACTCAACACGCCTTGATCCGGTCGTGATTTCCCATGGTAACACAGCGTCTTGGCCGTAGACTAAATGGTACGGCGATGTCTTGGTGGACCCGTGACATGAAATACGATACGCCCACAAAGCTTCTGACAACACCTCATGCCAGCGCCTAGGATATTCATCGATCTTTCTCTTTATGAGCTTGATGAGGCTCTGGTTGGATGCTTCAGCCTGTCCATTAGCTTGGGCATAATATGGAGATGATCTGATCAGCTTAATTCCCATGTCATCGGCAAACTTCCTGAATTCCTCTGATATAAAGACCTATCCTCCCTCGGTCGTAATAGTTTGAGGAATCCCAAATCTGTGAATTATGTGCTCTTTGACAAAGCCGATCACATCTTTCGACGCTACTGACCTCATGGGTACTGCCTCTACCCACTTTGTAAAATAATCTGTAGCAGCTAAGACCCATTGTTGACCCTTGCTAGACGACGGGTTGATCTGTCCAATCATGTCCATGGCCCAACCTCTGAATGGCCACGGTTTGATGATAGGATTCATTACTGATGTTGGCACTATCTGAATTTTGCCAAACCTCTGACATGCCTGACATCCTTTGTAATATTTGAAGCAATCTTCAAGCATAGTGGGCCAGCAATAACCCGATCGCCTAATCAGCCACTTCATCTTATGAGCCGATTGATGAGTACTGCAGGCTCCTTCATGAACCTCATGCAAGAGCCGATTTGACTCTGAAGGTCCCAGACATTTAAGCAGTAGTCCTTCCAAGGTCCTATAGAACATGTCATCCCCTATAAGAACATACTTCGTGGCCTTGAGTCTTATCCTTCTGGGTGCCCCCCGAGCCGAATCCTTCAAGTAATTGAAGATATCGGCTCTTCAGTCTCCAGGTTCTAGAAACTGAACCTCTACATCGACTCCATCGGCTGTTTCCTTATACCCAGAAGCCATCTGTGCTAAATCATTAGCTTCATTGTTCAGAGTTCTTCGTATCCAGTGGAAATTGATGTACCTGAATCGTGACATCAACTCACGGCACTGCATCCATATCGGAAAAAGAGCCTCGCTCTCACATCTATATTCTTCCGTGAGCTGAGAAATCACCAGCTTTGAATCTCCAAATATTTCCACCGCTTCTGCACCAGCTTCGAGGAGTAGTTCCATCCCTTTGCGAACGGCTTCATATTCCACCAAATTATTGGTGCATGGGGCAGTCATCCTGATGGAAAAAGAGTAAGTCGCCCCTTGAGGTGACACCAATAGAATTCCCACCCCGCATCCATCATCACAAGCCGATCCGTCAAAAAACATAGTCCAAGCATGAATAAATAGTGCAGCAATATCAGTACTGATCCTGTCTGCAACAAGATATGCCAGTGCCTGTCCTTTGACTGCTTTTGCAGGCTGATACCGAATATCGAACTCTGACAATGCAAACATCCATTTTCCAAGCCGGCCTTTCAGGACAGGAGCCGACAACATATGTTTTATGACATCCGATTTGCATATGACAATTGTTTCCGCCAAGAGCAAAATATGACAAAGCTTTGTACATGTAAAGAATAAGCAAAGGCAAAGCTTCTCAATTTCAGGGTACCTGGTCTCGGCATCTAACATGCGCCTGCTGAGGTAGAAAACCACCCTCTCTTGGCCGTCGTGCTTCTGGACTAGCACCGAAGCAATGGAAGTGTCACCCACGGATAGGTACACGTAGAACGGCCTATCTTGCTGAGGAGGAACCAACACTGGAGGCTTTGATAAATATTCTTTAATTTCATTGAAAGCTTGCTGCTGTTCTGCCCCCCAGCGAAACTCATCGGATTTGATCTTCACTAAACCCATGAACGGTTCGATGCGCCCAGACAGATTAGAAATAAATCGTCTGACAAAGTTAATTTTACCGATGAGCATCTGCAACTCTTTCTTTGTAGCAGGTGGCTTCATCGTCTTCACAGCTTCTTGACTCTTCAGGCCGATCTCGATTCCCCGCTCATGCACCAGGAATCCCAAAAATTGACCGGCCAACATGCCAAAGGCACACTTCTTTGGGTTCATTTTGAGCCCAAACCTTCGAGTCCGCTCCAAAACTTGACACAGATCTTCTAGGTGCCCCCCAGCTGACTTGGATTTGACCACGACATCATCAATGTAAATTTCTACCAGTTTGCCAATGAGATCATGGAAAATGTAATTCATGGCACGTTGGTATGTTGCACCGGCATTTTTCAGTCCAAAGGTCATAACCAAGTACTCGAACAAGCCGACCGTGCCTGGAACTCTGAATGTGGTCTTATTCATGTCTTCTGGGGCCATGAAGATCTGGTTGTAGCCGGCATTACCATCCATAAAACTCATCATTTTGTGGCCGGCAGCTGCGTTGATCAATGTCTCTGCAACAGGCATCGGGTATTTGTCCTTTGGCGTCGCCCTGTTGAGACCTCTAAAATCGACGCAGACACGCCATCGGCCATCCTTCTTTTGTACCGGTACCACCCTGGAGATCCATTCTGCATACCGGCACGGCCTGATGAACCCAGCATCCAACATTTTCTCCACCTCTTTCTTGACTTCTTCTAGGACTTCGGCCTTCATCTGACGTGCCCGTTGCTGAAACGGCCGAAACCCTTTCTTGAGCGGGAGCCGATGCTCGACGATGCTTCTGTCTAGACCGGGCATCTCAGTGTAGTCCCATGCAAAACAATCCCGGTACTCTTTCAGCAGTGCAATCATCTCCTCACACAAGACCGGATCCAACTTCTTGCTGATAAATGTCGGTCGTGGCTTATCCCCATGACCGATGTCAACCTCTTCCAAATCATCAGCTGATGTGAACCCGTATCCTAGCTTGCCATCATCTGAAAAACCAGCTGCGAACGCAGGCGAGTCCTCATTATCCACAAGATCAGCGGCAAACACAGGGAGATGACAAGAAAAATTATTTGGCCAACCGCATGGGCTGGCCGTTTCTATCCTTCCATTATCATTCGAAACCAAACAATCAATGAGTGGCCAACTGCTGGAGCAGGCCATCATATGTACATGATGTAACAATTCCGACCCCAAATAGGATTTTTCTATTTTTCGGGGCCGGTCGCTGGGACCGGCCTCTCTATCTCTATTACACCCCGTAGCATGCCAGGATGTGTTTACTCTGTGAGGCCAGTGGATAAGACCAGCCTTAGTCTGTTTTTTGTCGCTTCGATCCGATCACAATCTTCCAGGGCGATCCCTGAGATCTGCTCTTGCCCTTCTGCGTCCCAGGCATTCATATCTGCGAGCGAGACTTCGCTGGAATCGTCCGTAGGGACCACTTCCACTTCATCGACATCCCATTGGACGAGATACTGATGCATTGTGGAAGGGATACAACAGTTGGCGTGAATCCAATCCCTCCCAAGCAGTACCGTGTATGTACTCTTGCTGTTGACGATAAAAAACGAAGTCGGGATCGTCTTGCGACCCACTGTCAGCTCCACATTAAGAACCCCCATTGCCTCTGATGGTTGTCCGTTGAAGTCATTGAGCATCACATTGGTCTTGATTAGGTCGGCAGAAGAACGCCCCAACTGGCGCAACACTGAATATGGCATCAGGTTGACTGCAGCACCGGTGTCAACCAGCATCCTGTTAACGGGTTTACCGTTGATGAAGCCCTTGAGATACAGCCCCTTCAAATGTTTGTAGCTTTTTTCCTTTGGCTTCTCAAAGATGATCGGCTGGGGGCCAAGATCCAACTGTGCAATAGGCAAATCCTCCGGTTGGGGTGCCCGGAACTCTGATGGGAGGACGAACACCATGTTCACATCAGCCGATGGCTTCTCATCGGCTTTTGTCTGCTTGGGGCGCCACTCTTTTCTTGGAGGGCGCCTTTCCACCCTTCGCGGATGCTTGACTTGTTCCGCGAGATCCAGACGCGCCTTCCTCAGCACGTCAAGGTGCTTTGCTTCTGCTTCTTCTAGATTGCGCAAGCGCTGCACTCTGCACTTCTGCGAGCGATTAAGCCCATCAGGACACCACCGTGGGCGATGGTACCTGTCTTCTTCTTTTGGCTCGGAATCACCCCTGGTCAACCGCTCGGCGTGATCGTCATGACGCACTTTGGGCCCCAAGCGCCGGAACACCGATGTCTCGCCTGACTAGCGCATCCGAGGCATGCACTCCAGACAATCATCTATAGTGGGCAATCGGCTCATGCCGGAATTCCAGCAGTACCTGAAGAACGGGCAATGCCAGTGGTCGCATACAGCCTGACGCCTTCCCAGCATCCTCCCTGTGCGGTACTCGTACTCCTCTTCTTCCGATTGATATCGGCGACGTAGCTTGTGCTGATATTCATACTTTTCCAGAAGTTGATCTGAAGCAGGAAGCTGATTACGGATGTGACACACTTGCTCTTCAGTAATATGCTGTCGCCCTGGCTCATTTTGATCCTGGGGCCGTTTGCCAGAAACGGCCTCCCTCCTTTGCTCGTCACGACGACGTACAGGCCCCGCCATGTTGATCTGGAATGAAAAATTCTAGCCCGTAGGAATGAAGTCTGACAACTCTACCACGTTAGCTTGCGGGAAGGGCTTCGTGTCGACCTTCATCGTGTGTTGCTGAATTAATCGGCCTTGCTCGATAGCCGATTGGATTTGACGACGCAGCTCCTTGCATTCACCTGTGGCATGAGTGAATGAGTGGTGCCATTTACAGTACAGTCTTCCCTGCAGCTCTTGTGCCGTCGGTAGCTTGTGATTCTCTGGGAGCTTCAGCTGTTTCTCTATGAGCAGCAGATCAAATATCTGCTCTGCTTTGGCTACGTCGAAGTCGAAGCCCTTCACAAGCCCTTGCTGTTTGATCCATTTGCACGGGACAGGGTTTGCCCCCCCGAGTCCACTCTGCCACGGCCACTTCTTGTTCCTCGCCAGAGTCATCAGATTCATCCGCCTGGGCCATGTTTACATGGCGCTTGAACTTGTCCTGGTACAGCTCAGGATGGTAGTGTTCATATGTCGTAAGCTTCTGCACCATGTGTGCCAGAGAAGTGAATTCCAACTGAAATGCCAGATCCTTGATCGGCTTAGCGAGTCCCAGAACAGCCAGATCGACTGCCTCCTTCTCTGTGATGTGTGATGAGTAGCATCGGTTCTTGACTTCTCTGAAGCGTTGTTTGTATTCCGACACAGCCTCTCCTCGCTTCTGCCTGACTTGGGTGAGGTCGGCAATCCCAGCTTCACCAGCCTCTGAGTGATACTGGGTATGGAACTGATCTTCCAGCTGCCTCCAAGTTCGAATTGAATCTGGAGCCAATGATGCGTACCATCCAAAAGCCAGGCCTATAAGAGATTGGCCGAAGAACCGTACCCTCAACGGATCCGATACTGAGATCATCCCAAGCTGCGTTAAGTATCGGCTCACATGCTCGATGGAGTTAGCTCCTTCTGATCCGTTGAACTTGGTGAACTCAGGGAGCCGATACTTGGGTGGCAATGGGATCAAATCGTAGTCACTTGGATATGGCTTGGAATAGCCGATCGCTTTTCTCTTGGGCAGGATGCTAAACTGGTCTCTCAGTATTGCACTGACCTACTCCACACTAAGAACTCCTGAGGCCGATGGCTCAGCAGTCGGCCCAGTAGCGTACTTTGCCAGCCACGCTTGTTTCTCCGCGTCTGCTCCAGAAGCTCCTGGGTTTACCAACTGCACCGAGCGTGTTGGATTGACGCTGTCAGGGATGTAGGCGCACGTGTAGCCGTGCGGGATCTCCTTGGGTGGCTCAGTGAGGAACAGGCCTTCTCCAGGATCACCGCCGATCTTGTGGACGACGTAGATCGACGAAATTCTGCTGTATTGCTGCCGCGAGCGAGTAGGACACTGGCGGCTTGGTTTGCAATGCAGCTTCCCCCCTGTGACTCCCCAGAGTTGGTCCCGATGGGGAGTATTGGTTCTTGATTACCTCCTGGACAACGCGATGCGCCACGCGCTCAAGCTCGTTCACTAGGCTTTCTGAGTGCCGATGGAGCGTGTGAGCCACCATGTAGTTCATCTCCTGGCGTAGAGCCCTGGTACTCCTCTGACGGCACAGATAGATCGATGTTGTCGAGAGCGCCTTCTGGTGAGAACCCCTTCCACCTGATGCCATGGTTGTGGGTCCTCTCAAAAGAGCCGATGAGATCAGCTTCGAACTGAGCTTTGATCTCATCATATTTTAACTTGTGTTCTGGAGTCAGCTCTTCATACGTGATGGGCTTGGGAGCGGGTTCTTGATCTTGAGCTCCTGCCATCTCTGCGGTGGACGTTGTTGTTGATGAATCTCCCACCGGGCGTGCCAGAATGTGTTGTCGGTCGAAACCCACCGGCGAGCAGCGACAGGCAACACAAAGAGCCGGGAGGTTGTCGGGGCGCTGGCAGGCACTGCTCCCTCATCGACGGCCCGCAATTTCAGCACACGCCGCGGCTTGTGAAGACGCAGGGCGTGCCACCTGACCTATACCCGATCAGGAAGGTGCGAACGTGCTTGCAATGATTTGCCTGCATACACAAACACGTGGAAACATAAGTCTGAGCCGTGGTCGGCTCCCCGGGACGACTCTTGCATTGGCTTTAAAGAGCCGATCGAGTCCCGGTGTCAGATGGGATCTGTTTGCATCCGGATATTGATGATTAAAGCGAATAACTGTAAAGCTACTTCAATTAAATCTAATTGCTCTAATCCACGACGGTAAATGCTTCACTGCTAGATCGGAACATCCTACACGTGATTGGGCCTAATAAACGTAACAGATAACTAAACCATAACCAAAACAGAGGCCTAAGAACTAGCAAGAGCCGATTCCCGGATCAATTCCCTGTTAAGACTAAAGCAGAGCATCTAACACGCCACCGGATCGTCCAACCCGTTTGCAAGGCCTAACCTAGCAGATATTACGCCAACTCTTAAGAATAAGAGCAAACCGTAACAGATTAGATCTACCAAACATAAAAGAAGCAGGGTGTTGCCTTTACGCAGCTAACTCTATGCAACAAGAGCTAGTATAAGATGATGACATGATCACGTAAAGACAACATGATATTCGTAGACAAAAAGCAACAAAGCACGACAGGTCTACTAAAAGCCACGCTACGAACATCAGGATAACTAGCATTACTTGCCATAAAAAATGCTTCAGTATGAGTAATACCAAGGTAAAAGCAAGAACAACGCTGCCCTGATCGCAAGAAGCGATCAGGGCAGCATGGCGCTTACTTGGATGAAACCGTAAGGTTAGGGGTGGCGATGCGCCGAGATTGTTGTTTGCGAGACGTGATGACGTTCTTCTTTTCATGAATAACATAGGGTGCATATTTATAGTCTGGAGACTTGGGAAACAATCTAAACTAATCTTGTCCCGATCGGACTCTAATCTTAAACTAAATCTAAGATACATGGCCCATGTGGCCCAAATGCTCACGCAGGAGCCGATTTACAAGCCTTCTTCAATCTCCTGCTTCAAGCCCATCTTGCTTTCGGCCCATAAATTAATCCTGTTAATTCATGGCGATAACAGGGTTTCTATTAGCTATTCGACTACATTAAAGGCAGTTTTCAACCTGGTAGCATCATATTGGACTTTTCTCTAAAAGGTTTTTCCAACTAGGATAATCTTCACAGATTCATACCGACCTCGATAACCAAATCGAGATAGCTTACACAGTTTTTCCATGAGGATAACTATACAAGCCATATCCTTGTCCTCAATATAGGGACACAACCTACTCGCTAGCTCGAGAAGGTCTATGGATACCTTTACTAGTTTGTCCAACTTGGGTAACCCGATGGGGTTCATCCTAACAGGTCAACTATAAGGAACTCCAGCCTTGTGTTAAAGGCACAACTACTCGCTTGCTCGAGTATGTTTTGAATACTACTAAAATTTGTCCTACTAGGGTAACCCGACAGGGTTCATCCTAACTAGTCAATCTTAATAGTTACTCCAGTCTACATGTTAGACACCCTACTCGCTGGCTCGAGTAGGTCTTGGATATTTTTAAGATGATTTCATCTTGGGTAACCCGACGGGGTTCATCCTAACAGATCTATCTTACAAATTACTCCAGTCCTTGGCTAGGACACCCTACTCGCTCGCTCGAGTAGATTATGGATATCTCTACACAATTTTTTCTATCTGAATAGTCCGACGGGATTCAAGTTCTTACAAAAGATCATAAGAGCTGTTACAAGTGGATTACTCTGCTAAGTTCTTCAAAATCTCCTCGGCAGTCACTTCTGACTGCTAAGTTCTTCAAAATCTCCTCGGCAGTCACTTCTGATTCTTTACAATTGCCCTGGAAATCCTCATCAGAGCAATCAGCGGCTATTCCCTTAGCTATGGTTGCTAAGTTATGCTGAGGCTAGTAAGACTTGACAATTCCAATCATATGGGTCAGATAATTCTTGGAGGTGGTCGTCATGATGTCGAACAACTTCTTGGGAGCCTCTTCTAAACGCTCTACCAAAGATTTACTACTCGACGATCCTCCCTCAGAGTCTACCATATCTACAATGACTTGAGCTGCTGCTACTAGTCGAGTTTGGTCACTTGAAGAACCTATTACAAGGATATTTTAGTGATTATTCAATTATTGGCAAAGTACTATCAACAGAAGGTTCAAGTACTTATAGGCTTGGGCAGTCTGCAGTTGTTCTTTGAGCTTGGCTTTCTCCTCCTCAAGGCTCTTGATCTACTGTTTCATCTTATAAAGCTCTCGAGTATTGTCACGGTTAGCTTCATAAAGCTTGTTTTGTGCAGCAAGAGACTCATCAAGGCACTTGGCAATTTCTGCATTTTGCTCAGCCAAGGTTTTTCGGTTATCAACAGTCTGATACAAAGCCTTATACTTCAGGAAGGATCGATTGGCGACATCCTGCAAGTGCAAAAAATGATGGGTAAGATATTTCCAACTACTCGATATCAGTAACGACAATAGAAGAGGGCCTTACCTTGGTATATTTGAAGCTCCACTGCATATAATCTGCGAGCTTCTTTACATTTTTTATAGACAACAGTGGATTGTCAAAGAGTTCTTTTCCCATCTCCTCCTGGGCAGACTGTGGAAGAGACTGAAAGGGTACTACTCGAACAATAGAATTCCTTGACCCTTCAGCCTCACCACCACCAATTTTAGTAGCAGCGGAGGTATCTTCAGTAGCTGCAGATGGAGCAAGCTTGGGTGCTTCAGGATCCGACTCCTTTGATGTCCCAGATGTGCCTGCATCGTGACAGACAGCAGCAGGGTTCTCGATCAACCCAATTACTAACAATTCGGGGCCTGATCGAGTAGTTGCTTTTGGATCTCTTTGCACCCAGTTACAGATGTCTTGGACCTGATCCTTCTTATATGCTAGAAGATATTGGATCCTATGCCAAGCGAGATTTAGAATAAGGAAGCTGAGGCTAATTGGATTTAATTTGAGAAGCTAAGTTTCTTACTGGCCACTGTCGAGGCGGTATGGTTTCCTCTGCAGTAGAGATCCAGGAGCCTCTTTATGTTTCTTCGTGCCATCAAAATGGGCGGCATCTTCTGAAGACGGAGGCATACAGTACCATGTCTTATAATTCTTCTGCAAAAAGAAGATTCATCAGAATACCAGAGAGCTTACCTCCAAGTACTCGACAATGCTTCTTAATACTCACCCACATCTTCTCAGGTGGATTGACTGCCGAGAAGAGTGCTGGTAGCACCAAGGAGTTGTTGAAGTTGTCAAGTACTTTACAACACCTACTGCAGCACGAGACATTGCTTCTGGAGAGAGCCTGGTGGGATCTTTTGTACCCTCATATCTGAAAGCAGGATGCTTCCGACACTGAAGGGGTTGGATCCGACGACTGACAAAGGAAAAGACTCAATGGTCGCCTGTAATTCCTTTGTTCTTGGATGTTGCAATGGCATCAAGAAGACATTTAACTTGGCCGCCACCAGGTCCAGTACTTGACCAGTGTTGGCGTTTCTTATGCCCGATAGAATAGATATTCTGCAAGCGCACAGAATCACCGCTGTAGCACCTCACCTTGGAATATTCCAGGGTATCATATTTTTTCATAGGGAAGCACTATGGTAAAGAGTATCGTAAATTGAATGATAATCATACTAGCTTATTCGTCCAGCTAACTAGACGAGGGTAAGGCAGATAGATGAGTGAGATAAATGGCCAGGCAATGACCGAGTGACACACGGAGGTTCAACTCCTTAGAGAGGTAACAGCTGGGAGGACAACGAGCGAGATAAGACACCTAATACACTTCTGAACTATTGAGCTAGCCTACTAGATCAGACTAAACACCAAACTAGTTCTCTGGAATGTAGAGCTTACTTCGGCGGCTGGAAGAGGAAGGACTTCAGAAAGGGATGAGAGGGGAGTCCAACGGCAACCTGCACTACTACTATGAAAACACCCGAACGTGGTGGACTAGAAAGGACGGATAGGGCTGTCACCACCTATCGACTACCACAACGGTTCCGTGGGGGTGGAACACACTTTCTAGCTAACACTAAGACTAGACACCATGTCTGCACTCGGTGTTAGGATTTCTCTCGAGGCCTTCGAGAGAAGTCCCCCTCAACCTAGAGCACTAACTTGAGATACTCTAGTCCGAGTGAGAAAACCCGTAAGATAAGATCTCGATTACTAAGTAAGGTAACTTAGTCTAAGCTAAAGGAAAACTTCCGCGCACGAGCTGAACACTCAGACTCGAGTAAATAAAAGACAGTGGAAAGTAAAGCTGACTCAGAAAAGTAAAGAAGATAACTTATATTAACAATGTCAAAAGAAAGATACAAGAGCTATACCATACTTCCGACGACTCCGGAGTCCCGAGCAAGCTCGACTCGACTCTAACTCCCAAGCTACTAACCTACTATAGAAAGTACAAGTGAAGAGAGAAGAGATCCAATGGTGTGTGTTGAAGTGATGGATGGTGCTTCTATTTATAGCCTTCCAGGGTCGGTTCTCGGCAGTTAATCCCCGTAGCGTCAGTTGTAAGCAGGTAAGGTCGGTGTGCTTGTCTTCCACGCGAAGCCGGGGCGTGAGGGACTGCAAAGTGGGGCCGGCCGGCCTCCCCTTGTCCGGCCTACTTGGGAGTGCGGCCATCTGGCCACCGCCTTTGCACGGATGTTGACGGCTGTTAAGTCCAAAATTTATGCCGTCAACTCCTGCATAAAGACATGAAAAATGAACATCAACAGTAGTGATAGGAGTTATTACTAACGAATTCCACGAGTTTTGGTGAATTATTGATTGCAGGGATACAAGTCGGGAATAACATGAAAACACATAGAAGACACAACAGAGATACACAAAACATCGCTGCTGCGTTACACATCCAAAAGAGGTCCATTTGACATAGAAAACTGACGAACAAAGCCCCGGCACCGACATACACAAGTTGGGGGCCCACCTGGTATTGTCCAGGACAAAAGGCGGCGCGAGGGGCGGCACCTGTGGGCCGGCCGAACCACAGGGTCGGCCGGCCCCAGTTTGGCGCCAACTGACCTCAACTTTGGCAGGAAGATCGCCCCCGCCATCCCAACATCGGTTCCAGGTGTTCCCATATTTAATTCTCATGGGAACCAACCTATCCAAGCTATAAAAGGAGGTGGGGAGACCCTCTCACATACACCAGCAAGTCCTCTTCCTCCTTCACTTGAAGATGTAGTGCTCCAATGCTAAGGCGAGGCCCTGCCTAGGCTAGTGCTTAGAGTAGGAGGAGAGTGAGGTGTATTTCGGGGAAGCGCCGGGCCTGTCGGAGGTCTTGTACCTCTATGGATGCTGGCTTTCTCTGGTATGAGTAAGTTCGTATTTATGATTATTGTATTACATAGTACTTTTGCTTGAGTGAGATCAGTTCTCTTACTTGCGGGTTCGTCGCTCTGTATTTATATAGAGTGCTGTAGTTTGCTACGGGGATCCAGACGTAGTTAGACTGCTGTAGTAATCAGTAGCATAGATGTGGTGTCTGGGCTATGGGTTACCTTCGTTTGCCTTATATCCCACGGTCTATGAGGTAGGCCGCAGGTGGTGACAGCCATGTCAGTCCTTTGTAGTCCTCCATGTTCGGATATAGCATAGAGCTGTTGGCCGGAGTCTCCTGACTATTTCAGTAGTAAGCCGGTGCCTGAAGCGAGTATTCCGCCCGAGAGATTGACCTTTAACTCATCTTTAGTGCTACCACAGGAATCCTCTCCATCCTCGCCACTTATCCTAGTGTGTCCTTGGACCGACTCAGTTAGGAGTTAGTACACACACGTTCCCTATGGATACAATACCCTTCATGGGTGAAAGCTACGACGGTATCCGTGCGCTTGCAGATTTATTTCGCATCATTAAAATACCCAACAAGCTTCCTGGCGCCATTGCCGGGGAACAATTGCTGTTCTAACTTCGAACCTAGTTGGTGCTCGTATCTTTTCTTTTCAAAATAAAAAAATTCTTATCTTTTTTCTTCTTTCCTTACCTTTACCTTGATGCATGCCACCCTCATCATCATCATATATTTTTGCTTTCTTTATCTCTACCTCCACCCCCTTTACCCATGGAAGGTTATCCTCGCACACACGTTCCGACCCTTTTGGGTGAGTCTCTAGAGCCATCCTCTCTTGACCTAGTTTCGCACTCGGCTACGAGATTCATCCCTCACTCATAGAGTTAGTTCAGGAAAACTCCTTCTCAAGGTTAAAGCTGTGAGCTTCCCTATCATCATCTACGCTTTGAGCAACTAGCAACTAAGGACATCCATCAGCAGAATTCGAGCTTTCATCTCAAGTATTCCTAAAATTATGCTGAAAGGAACCTCTTCTGAACAGCCAAAATCTTGGGGAACGAGCTCTTCATGCAAATCCTACCCCCCAGATTCGTTTATGGTGCATTCTTCTTAATTTTCCTCGAGATCATGCCTTAAGGAAAGTTGAGGAAGGAGTTGTTGGAAGAAAATGGGTCATTTTTTATGACTCGTCTATCTCAACCACAACTCCTTGGAAGAGTTACCATACGAATCCCATCATATTCCCTTGTTAAGGCAACCTCCGAGGTGTTTCGCCGAGGAATATGCCTTGACCTTGACCACCATGTTATAAGTCCACATGACTCACCTTTTTGGTCAAGGGATCATAGGGACATACTGATCGAATCGAGTGAAATAAATTCGCATCCTCGATTTCCGATCAATGCTAATCAAATCAAGTGATTCAAAACTCACATCTTGTTCCTTGATTTTGATTGATGCCCAATAGAAGTTATGCTCACCCTTCACTTCAAATGAACTTCTATTGGAAGCTTAGGATGGATTTCTTTGCCATCACATTCATCTTTGATGAAGTGCGAGGCTTTCTATCTAAGGAAGGGATGAGTTGAAAGGTGCTCATTTGCCTCATGACCCAAACTCGGAATTGTTCGTTTGGCCCACAGAGTTACACATCCTATTTCATTATGGGGCTATGAACATTCTTGAGTTGCTCTATCCGGAGATCAAGCCACTCACTCCATGAGCATGAAGTTCTGTTCTGATTCATCATAAAAGCCATGCCCATCCTTGATTTCTCTGTGATATGCTATTGTGCCAAGTCGCTACGAGCCATACGATCATCTTAGGATTTCCCATCATAGATGCCCTTTAGGATGGTTGTTTTTGGTTCTGCTTATCATAACATCTATGCAGGGCTCGTTGTTGCATTTGCGCACTAACATTGTAGCTTGAACAACGATAAATCAACAAATGGTGGTAAAGCTGGGGACTACATCACCATTGACAGCTGCAGGAGGGATCCCCATGGTCGAGCTTGCGACCATAAATAAAGCACTACCAGGAAATAGCTCGGAGTAATTTAAA
This sequence comes from Panicum virgatum, assembly GCF_016808335.1. Lineage (NCBI taxonomy): Eukaryota > Viridiplantae > Streptophyta > Magnoliopsida > Poales > Poaceae > Panicum > Panicum virgatum. Next base: position 32,226,656 of record NC_053146.1, on the reverse strand, counting down.
AACAAAAAATTTCTCCTAAGTAATAAAGCAAGAATATGTTTTTAAGCATAGTATGCACCTTCGGGTATTCTTGGTCCTAACCATTTCAGGTGACGATTAAGAAGAACAAGTGGCATATGATGCCCGAGAACATGAGGACTGCATTAGCTGAACACTTTCATACTCTTTGAAGTTTGAACACACTCAAAAGGAGACCCCAACATTGCACACTTGACTTTCACACAAAAGTCCAGGTGTGGGGGAAATCACTAAGCGTCTCGCTGTAAGTTCTAACCATCCAAAGGAGTATCCTTGTTTCAAGAAGGTGTCAGGCCTAGCTTGCTTTAAAAAAAGAGAGAGAGAAAAATAATAAGGAGAGAGATATGTGAAAAAAATAAAAAAAGAGAGAAAAGAAGAAGGAAAGAGTGAGAGAGCCACGGCTCCACACACTTAAGCAGCACATGTACACAAATCAAGAGGCTGCTCCTCTTCCTTACCAAGCCTTTGCTGCTCCACTCAGATTGATCAGGCCTCCAAGAAGCATTGTTCCCACACACAAGGCAGGAGTATCACACGCCATCTGTGCAACAATTCCAAGAAATCCATCCTTCATTCTGGCGGAAAGTATACTCAGGTAAGCAAAGGTAAGGTTCACCAATCCTTTATGTTTATCTCCACATGGGCAGAGTTTATAAAATCATGCTTCCTATATTTATGTCTGTATGCTCTGGTTTGGATGTTCTCATATGGTATTTCCATAGGCTTTTTAAATTAAGCATGGTGCTTAGGTTAAACAGCCTTCTTTAATCAAAATGAGACATGGTGTCAAAATTTTGGTTAATGAACTTTGGAGTAATACTACCATAAACTTTGGATGCTTATCTTTTTGGACAAACCCGTGCAACAAACTTTTCAAGTTTGTTGGGCAAAATCCTTAAGTTCATGCTGGAGATAAGGCAAGGCTCAGAAGTGCTTCAAATAATAAAATTTGCACAACACGCAAAGGAGGCATAAGTCGCATTTCAAAAGTACACTTTGTGCACTCTACCAAATGCCCCTATGCTTTGTTCATGCAGTTTAATCTCAGCCTTGTCTGAGTTTTACTAAAATGATAAAAATTTGGTGAACAATAAATAGAAAAAAATCACTTTGTTTTAAAAAAAAATCTCTCTCGAAAAAAGATGAAATAAAATTATGGCAAGAATTTTGGGATCCATGCTAGCTTACTTCTTTGAACTTGATTTTTTTCCTTGAAGCATGGATGTGAACAACAAATATAAATAAAAAATCATTTCAAGAATCCTTTCAATATTCCTAGAGTATTTGTTGTCCACTAACCGTTTGCAGGGAAGAAAATAAACAACCCAGGAGCAGCGTACAGTAACTCCATCATCCACACAACGCTACTTGATCCCATGGGAAGAAAGATACATGAGGAACCAAGCTGAACAAATGCAAAGCTTTGCTTCATGTATATGAAGCTTAACTTTAGCATTTTTGTAACACCCGGTTTATAAAAGGACATAAACCGAGCAATCATATACGTGCCAGGATCAAGTCACACGTATATACGACAGAATGAATAGTATATCACAGCACATATCACGTAAAAAGATGTAATAAAGCGAGTATGAATGTTATTTATTACAATAATGACAAAATGTCTGATACAGAGTATGCGGAAGCGTAATACATAAATGACAACTCTCGTCGGAAGCTGAATAGGGCGCCACAGGGACGTCAACTGGGAGACGAATGCCTAGAAGTCCTCGTAGTCCTGGTAGCGCTGAGCGAACTCCCTCGTGTCGGCAGGAACTGAGCAGCAGTAGAGTAACCCCAAGAGGAAAAAGAGTAGAGTAGGCAAGAGTGAGTACACAACTTGTACTCAACAAGTATAACACAAACTATGAGGCACTAAGGTTGGCTGACTCAACTGCATTAGCTTTTAAGTCTTGGCAAAATTTTATTAAAACTAATTACTACAAGTTGATGAATTACCATAAACCCAGTTACATAGTAATTAATCAAAATTAAACATGTTACTACTGAGAACCAAACCGAACCAAGCCACCCGGGGAAACCTGCCTCATCAAAGGAAGATAACCCCACTAATCAAAAGGAGGATCTGGGCCGCTCATGACCGTGAGCACGGCTAGTATACCAGTTTTACACTCTGCAGAGGTTGAACATCTTTACCAACAAGTCGTGAGCTATGCTAGTTGTTCATCACACTTCCTTAGGTGAGATGACTAGCAAACTCACTACGAGGCCGTTACAAAGAATCTCGTTGGTAAGGCGTAACCGCGAAGAGTTGGATCGGCGACGATGGGGACCACCTCACGGGGGTACAAGCACAGGTGCGCAAACCAGGCACAGACCAAGCCGGAGGAGCAGGGACCATTTAAGCTTACCACCCTTTGCCCCACAGGTAAGTTACTTCAAACCAAAAAGACCTAATTAGTAAGCCAAGACCATCCCATTCCAGTCTTGTGGTAGCGCTGTTGTCCCAGGTTGTCGCTCTATGAACCGGTCCTTATGGAGAGTGGCCAACCAAGCACTAAGCACCATGCCGGCCCCCCTAAACCATGTTTCTAAGAAAACATATTTTAACGAGACGTGAGCCCCGCAAACGGGCCACTCTTAGAATTAAGTTGCATATGCCATTAATCAAATTAATTAAAAAGGACCAAGTGTGTTATAGCGCGGCACCTAGCACAACTAACCAAAATGCAACCCAAAGGATTTATATAAAGGATATAAAGTGGCTAGTAAAGTCCTTATAGGCATACAATACTAAAATACAGTATGAAAATGTAATTAAAGGTGATAGGTGGTGTTCATGTTATACTTGCCTTCCTCAAACTATTCCTGCTGCTCGAACTGCTCAGAAATGGCTGCTCCAGGTACTGGTACTGGGGCTCCTCCGGCAGCTCAACGTCTACTCACGAATCACATGGCCAAAAACAATACACAACATAAACATACATGCAAACAATAGCAAAAACTAAGAAACAGCACATCAATACATAAAAATAGCACACTAAACTAGTCTAAAACTATTCTACGCATTACAACGATCGCGTGGACATAAAGAATGCCTAAAACGGAGCTAGAACGCGAAAACTAGGCCTAAAACAAGATCCAAGGGCTTAACTGTAAGAAAACTGGAGTTCCAGGGGGTTTCTGGGCAAAACCGAGGACTAAAACATAATTAAATATTAAATCTAGGGTCTAACCCACAAAAACATCAAGTCAGGATGGCGGGTTCTATAACTAAAAAGCTCAGGGGTCTAAACATAAAAAACAGGGCTTGGATTGAAATACTTTTACACTGCATCGGAGTACGGGTTTATTTTAGTAAAACATAGGGTGCTTTCTGCAAAACAGCCGACGCTGACCGTTTTCTGGGTTCTTTGACTTCGGCCCGATCAGATCTGGGCCGTTGGTCTGCGATCGGACGGTCACATGCGGTTGGGCGCGCGGTGCGACGGCGCGAGTCGCCGGCGCGTGATTCCGCGGCGGCGGGCTCGTCGGAGATGCCCAATCCGGCGCTCCGGGGGTCAATCTGACCCAGGCTTGGGTCTTAGATGATCAACACACTATGCGTGATCCACTTGTGCGCTCAAAACGGGGAACCGGAGTTCGGGATGGCGTGCGCGATGGCGGGGGCGGACCTGCGCGGCAAAGCTCACCGGCGTGCACGCGTTAGGCTGCTACGGGGTTCGGGTCTGGGCGCAAGTGTGCCGATGCATGTGCGCGGCTCTAACTCAAGTGGAAACGAGGCCCGTGTGGGGCTGTGTGGTGTTGCAGTGGACATGGCCGTGGTGGAGTGGTGGCGGCGGAACGCCAGGGTGGTGTTCTGGCTACCAGAGTGGCATACACGCCACTACAGCATGCGCAAAAGGAAGAGGGGCATCTTGAAGTGCTCACCGAGGCCCGAAATCGAGCAAGGCGGTGGTGTAGGGAGTTCGGCGGCGAAGATCGGCGGCGATTCGAGGGCGGCGCTCGGGGAAGGTTTGCTGTAGAGGTCGGAGCGGACGGCAGCGGGCTCGGGGAAGCTCCAGGCGTTGAGGCGGAGCCGATGCGCTGCTTGGCCGGGGCTCCGGTGCGGCGGAGCGGCGGACTCATGGCGGCGCAGTGGTTCGGCTCCGGCGCAGAGGGTGCGGGCGTGAAGCTGGGGTGCAGAGGTGGCGGCGGTGTGGCGAGGGTAGAGTTGCAGGGGTGCGGGCGCCAATTAAAGCAGGCCCGAGCATCTTGGCGTGCATGCCCGGCGCGGGCGTAGCGCGGAGATCGCGGGGGTCACGGCGGAGGAAGCGGATCATAGCAATGGCTGTTGCACGATCCCGGGGTTCGGGTGGGGAATCTTCTAGAAGGAGGGCGTGCGCGGGAGGCTGGCCAGTGGGTCCTGCAGAGCTAGGGTGGTCCACGGGGCAGCGGGCAGCGGGTCGCGGCGCTGCGGAGCGGAGCAGAGGCGCGGGCGTCACGGCGGGGAATAAGGAGCTGCCAGGTGGGGTCAGCCTGTCAGCGAGAGAGGTGACGTGCGTGCGGGCCGAGCGGGGAGACGGGGAGAGGGTGTGCGCGGTGACGGGCCGAATGGGGAGAAGGGGAGTAGCTGGGCCGCGCTGGGCCATGCGGGAGGGAAAGGAGGGGGGACGGCCTGGGCCGTACGGAGCCTGGGCTGGGCCGGTTTGGGCTGACGGGATTGGGTTTCATCCTTTTCTATTTTCTATTTCCTATTTCAAACACTACTCAAACTAAAACCATTTGAATTCAAATTCAAATTTGAATTCAACTCTAGAACTCAAACAAAAAGAACAATGCACCAGCATGAATGCAACAACAAATTTATCTTAGAAAAATTTTAATTCCTTGTGAAACAAAATTAGACTAAATGCAAGACTAAACAAATTAAAACCTTGGAAAATTAAATAAAGCCAATTAAATTTATTATTAAAAGCTGAAATTTAAATTAGGGTGTTACAGACCCTACCCCCTTATAGGAATCTCGTCCTCGAGATTCAGCTGGGCTGGCTAGCAAAGAGATCTGGATATGTCTTCCTCAGCTCATCTTCTCGCTCCCATGTAGCCTCAGCTTCACTGTGGTGACTCCACTGAACTCTGCAGATCTTGATGCTCTTGTTCCGTGTAACCCTCTCTGATGTCTCCAGAATCTTCACCGGATGCTCAGTATAAGTCAGATCTTCCTGCACATCTACTCCATCCAGTGGTGCCTGCTCCTCAGGTACTCGCAGACACTTCTTCAGCTGAGAAATATGGAAGACATCATGAACTCCTGAGAGGCTGGTGGGCAACTCTAGGCGATAAGAAACTTCGCCTTTCCTCTCTAGCACCTTGAATGGACCAACATACCGAGGTGCTAACTTCCCCTTGACATTAAACCTGCAGATTCCTCTCATCGGAGACACCTTCAGGTATACATGATCACCAACACTGAAAGTCTGGTCTCTCCGTTTGCCATCTGCATAGCTCTTTTGCCTACTCTGTGCAATCTTCAGTTTTCCCGCACAGCTTGCACCATTTGCTCTGCATCTTCTATAATGTCAGGGCCAAAGAGCTGCTTCTCACCAATCTGATCCCAATAGAGAGGAGTCCTGCACTTTCTGCCATACAATGCCTCAAAGGGGGACTTCTTCAGACTGGCCTGGTAGCTGTTGTTGTAGGAGAACTCAGCATACGACAGGCACTTATCCCAACTAGTACCATACTGAATAGCACAAGCTCTCAGCATATCTTCCAACACTTGGTTGGTTCTCTCTGTCTGCCCATCTATCTGAGGATGATAAGCGGTACTGAAACGTAGCTTCATGTCCAAAGAATCATGGAGCTGCTCCCAGAACTGTGAAGTGAACTGAGATCCTCTGTCTGATATAATCTTCTTGGGCACACCATGCAAACAGACAATCCGGGAGATGTACAACTCTGCGAGTTTAGCACCGGAGTAAGTAGTGTTCACTGGAATGAAGTGAGTAACCTTCGTCAGACGATCCACTACTACCCATATAGAGTTGTACCCTTTCTGAGTACGTGGCAATCCAACAATGAAGTCCATAGTGATTTCCTCCCATTTCCACTCTGGAATCTTCAAAGGCTGTAACAGACCTACTGGCCTCTGATGCTCAGCCTTGACACGCTGACAGGTGTCACAAATAGCCACGTACTCTGCCATTGAACGCTTCATCCCATACCACCAGAAACGTTCCATGATGTCATAATACATCTTCGTGCTGCCCGGATGAATAGAATAAGCTGTATCATGAGCCTCACTCAGAATCAACTTCCGGAGATCCTTCACATCTGGCACACAGATCCGGTTCTTGTACCACAAGGTACCCTGATCATCCTCTCTGAAATGAGGAGCCTTGCCTTTCTTGAGCAATTCACGGATCTCCTGCAGCTTCTCATCTTCCTTCTGATGCTGCCGGATCTCTGCCTCTAGAGTGGGTACTGCCTCGAATGTCGCACTCGAAGTATGATGCAAGAAACCCAGATTCTACTGCTCGAACTCCTCACATAACTCCTGAGGCATTTTGAAGGCAACGGCCATGTTGACATAGCTTCTTCTACTCAGAGCATCTGCCACAACATTAGCCTTACCCGGATGATAGTGAATCTCCAGGTCATAGTCCTTGACCAACTCTAACCATCTCCTCTATCGCATGTTCAGCTCATTCTGCGTGAAAATGTACTTGAGGCTCTTGTGATCAGTGTAGATATCACACTGCTGCCCATACAAGTAATGCCTCCAAATCTTCAAAGCATGCACAACTGCGGCTAACTCAAGATCATGAGGGGGATAGTTCAGCTCATGCTGACATAACTGCCGTGAAGCATAAGCAATCACTCTGCCCTCCTGCATTAGAACACAACCAAGACCATCCTTCGAAGCATCACAATACACCGTGAACCTCTTGCTCTGGTCTGGCAGAGTAAGGACTGGCGCCATAGTCAACCTCTTCTTCAGCTCATCAAAGGCCATCTGACGCTCATCAGTCCATATGAATGCCGCATTCTTCTCTAGCAAGGAAGTCAAAGGTTTTGCGATCTTGGAGAAATTCTCAATGAACCTCCGATAATATCCTGCCAAGCCCAAGAATGACCGGACTTCCTTCACCGTCTGCGGTGTCTCCCACTCGAGCACATCCTTCACCTTACTCAGATCAATTGCAATACCTCCCTTGGAGATGATATGACCGAAGAATGGAACCTCGTCAATCCAGAACTCGCACTTGCTGAACTTAGCATACAATTGATGCTCTCTCAATCTCTGCAACACGAGCCTCAGATGCTCTTCATGCTCTTCCTCTGTCTTGGAGAAGATCAGAATATCATCAATGAAGATCACCACGAAGACATCCAGATAATCCATGAAAACCATGTTCATCAGATGCATGAAGAAAGCCGGGGCATTAGTCAAGCCGAAGGACATGACCGTGTACTCATATAGCCCGTACTTGCAAGTGAATGCCGTCTTCGGAATATCCCTAGGACGGATCCTCAGCTGAAAATAACTCGAACGCAGATCAATCTTCGTGAATATACGAGCACCTCGAAGTAGATTGAAGAGATCCTCAATACGGGGCAGTGGATGCTTGTTCTTGATGGTAACTACATTCAGCTCCCGATAATCGACACACATTCTCTTCGAGCCATCCTTCTTATCTACTAGCAACAATGGAAAAGCCCAAGGAGAGAAGCTGCGACGGATATAGCCCTTGGCTAGCAACTCATCAATAGTCTTCTTAACTTCCTCATGCTCTATAGGTGCCATGCGGTAAGGTCGCTTTGCAATAGGAGCAGTGCCAGGCAAGAGATCAATAGAAAACTCGATGTCGCGTTCAGGCTGCATACCTAGCAAATCATCCGGAAAGACATCCGAGAATTTAGACACCACGCGAATACCATCCGTGGGTCTAGCCTCCATCTGATGATGAAATCCAGAAGGTTCCACTGCACTGATAGTAACCTCCTGGCCACTGGAAGCCGACAATAAGACTGTCCTCTGAGCACAATCTATCCGGACTCCCCACTTAGCAAGAGTTTCCATCCCCAGAATGACATCGATGCCCTTGGTGTCTAGCACCATCAGATCTGTACTGAACTCTACTCCCCTCAAGGATACACTAACTCTGGGGCAGAAAGTATGAGATCTCAACTGTCCTCCCGGTGAAGATACTAACAGGCACCTCTTTCATGTGCTAGTACAAATACCATGATGCTCGACAAAAAACTGTGTAATGAAGGAATGTGTAGCACCAGTATCGAAAAGCACTGTAGCTGGATATGAGTTGACCATGAACGTACCAATGACCACGTTGGGAGCCTCGGCCGCTGACTCGGCCGTAACGTGGTTCACTCTCCCTTGAAGTGGCGCCCTAGGCTGAGCTGGGCGCCCCTGCTGTCCCGCCTGCGCCTTCCGGGGGCAAGAGTTGGCGTAGTGCCCCAGCTGGCCGCAATGATAGTAGGCGCAAGGGGGTCCCTGAGCCTGCTGTCCGGCAAGAGGAGCTGCCTGCCGTGGAGCCTGAGGTGCTGGCAGAGCTGGTGGAGCAGTACGAGCCGGAGGTGCCGGTAACCTCGGGCCCTGACCTGCCTGCCTGCTGCTGTCGAGGCGGGTATTGATGCGGCCTCTGCTGGTACTACTAGGGAGGCTACTACTGCTACTACTGGTACTGCTGGGGCAGCTGGAGGCTAGGACGGGTGTTGCTGCCGGAAGCAACGGGAACAATTTTCCTCTTCTTGTCCTCCATCTCCAGGTGCTTGCGCTCCGTGTTGACCGCGCTGTCAACCAGATGGTTGAAGTCATCGAAGCGGAGGTTGAGCAGCGCGTACTAGAGGTAGTCCTCAAGACCCTCCATGAAATGCTCCTGCTTCTTGCGGTCATCCGCAACCTCGGCAGGGGCGTAGCGAGCAAGCTGCAGAAAACGATCACGATACTCCATGACCGTCATAGTCCCCTGAAGTGAAAAAGATAGATATATATATCGAAGGATTAATTCATGACTCAGAAAGATAGAACAAGGGGGTATTAGCTCAAAAGGAAACACTGAATGATGGCATGAATCGAATTTTCCATTATATGGGTCAGTTGGATCCATGCCACTACAATTTCACAATTTTTGATTTCATGTTGAAATCCATGCCATTGAGTGGCATGATTTTCAACATGAAACCCAATTTCATGGAGTTGTGGTGGCATGAATCGAATTTTCCATTATATCTAAGATTACCTGCTTCAGTGCAAGGAACTCCTTCCGCTTCATCTTCATAACGCCCGCGGGGACGTTGTGGCTGCGGAACCGCTCCCGGAACTGGAGCCAGGTGAGAGCCTCGCGGTCCTGAACTGGGTGAGACTCCCACCAGTCCAAAGCTGCCCCTCGCAGCTGTCCTGCTGCGTACAAGACTCGCTCCCGATCATCGCACTGGGCGATGTCCAGCTGGCGCTCCACTGCACGGAGCCAGTCGTCTGCCTGAAGTGGATCAGACGTGTGAGAGAACGTCAGTGGGTGAACCCTCAGGAACTCAGCACTCCTGTCGCGGGTCTGCGGCGGTGGAGGAGGCGGAGGCTAAGTGTGAGCCTGCTGAAGTGCCTGAACAGTGTTGTTCAGGGTAGCCATCATCTGCATCTGGAGCTGGAATTACTGCTCCGGGGTCAGAGGCGGAGGCATCGGGATGCCAGTACCCTGGTTGTTCTGCCCCTGGTTGTTCTGCCCCTGCTGGTCAGAACCACGACTGGTGTTCACCATCTGATTTTTGGACAAAAGATTTCATGAGAAAGGATATTGCAGAAATAAATTCTGATGGATACGATATTTTTCTGCTGGAAAACTTAAGCATGATAAAGTAGATAGAATAGAGTGGACGGTTTTACCCCCAACGATCTAACTCGTTTTATTAATTAATTAACCTTAACTTAAAACTGATTTTCATTATACAAATTTAACTACTAATCTATGCAATCAACCAAAAATCCAAATCAAACATGTAGCATAATAACAAGCATACAAAAGTTTATACTTTAGTCGAGTTTAACACACAACCCGACTAACACAATGCGTTGCAGAACGTGCTATCGTATTATTATAAAGGGATCATCTAGCTTATACCTATGATGGTCAGTCGACTTACTTCAGCAAGAGATCTACAGAAACTAATTCTATAGAGAAGATTCAAGGCAAGACGAGTAAAAATCTTGGAATTTCAAGGAATATAATAGCAAAATAGTTTCAACAGACAAGGCTGAGAGAGAAGAAGACTTAAAACTCGACCAGTTCTATCTAGGCTTTCGTCCTATAGTCGATACAGCTCTAATACCACTCTGTAACACCCGGTTTATAAAAGGACATAAACCGAGCAATCATATACATGCAAGGATCAAGTCACACATATATACGATAAAACGAACAGTATATCACAGCACATATCACGTAAAAAGATGTAATAAAGTGAGTACGAATGTTATTTATTACAATAATGACAAAATGTCTGATACAGAGTATGTGGAAGCGTAATACATAATCAAAAGGAGGATCCGGGCCGCTCATGACCGTGAGCACGGCTAGTATACCAGTTTTACACTCTGCAGAGGTTGCACATCTTTACCCACAAGTCGTGAGCTACGCTAGTTGTTCATCACACTTCCTTAGGTGAGATGACTAGCAAACTCACTACGAGGCCGTTACATAGAATCTCGTTGGTAAGGCGTAACCACGAAGAGTTGGATCGGCGACGAAGGGGCCCACCTCACGGGGGTACAAGCACAGGTGCGCAAACCAAGCACAGACTAAGCCAGAGGAGCAGGGACCATTGAAGCTTACCACCCTTTGCCCCGCAGGTAAGTTACTCCAAACCAAAAAGACCTAATTAGTAAGCCAAGACCATCCCATTCCAGTCTTGTGGTAGCGCTGTTGTCCCAGGTTGTCGCTCTATGAACCGGTCCTTATGGAGAGTGGCCAACCAAGCACTAAGCACCGTGCTGGCCCCCTAAACCATGTTTCTAAGAAAACATATTTTAACGAGACGTGAGCCCCGCAAACGGGCCACTCTCAGAATTAAGTTGCATATACCATTAATCAAATTAAATAAAAAGGACCAAGTGTGTTATAGCGCGGCACCTAGCACAACTAACCAAAATGCAACCCAAAGGATTTATATAAAGGATATAAAGTGGCTAGTAAAGTCCTTATAGGCATACAGTATTAAAATGCAGTATGAAAATGTAATTAAAGGTGATAGGTGGTGTTCATGTTATACTTGCCTTCCTCAAACTGTTCCTGCTGCTCGAACTGCTCAGAAGATGGCTGCTCCGGGTACTGGTACTGGGGCTCCTCCGGTAGCTCAATGTCTACTCACGAATCACTTGGCCAAAAATAATACACAACATAAACATACATGCAAACAATAGAAAAAACTAAGAAATAATACATCAATACATAAAAACAGCACACTAAACTAGTCTAAAATTATTCTATGTGTTACAACGATCGCGTGGACATAAAGAACGCCTAAAACGGAGCTAGAACGCGAAAACTAGGCCTAAAACAAGATCCAGGGGCTTAACTGTAAGAAAATTGGAGTTCCAGGGGGTTTCTGGGCAAAACCGAGGACTAAAACATAATTAAACATTAAATCTGGGGTCTAACCTGCAAAAACATCAAGTCAGCACGGCGGGTTCTATATCTAAAAAGCACAGGGGTCTAAACATAAAAAATAGGGCTTGGATTGAAATACTTTTACACTGCATCGGAGTGCTGGTTTATTTTAGTAAAACATAGGGGGCTCTCTGCAAAATAGTCGACGCTGACCGTTTTCTGGGTCCTTTGACTTCGGCCCGATCAGATCTGGGCCGTTGGTCTGCGATCGGACGGTCACGGGCGGTTGGGCGCACGGGGCGGCGGCGCGAGTCGCCGGCGCGTGATTCCTTGGCGGCGGGCTCGCCGGAGATGCCCAATCTGGTGCTCCGGGGGTCAATCCGACCCGGGCTTGGGTCTGAGATGATCAACACGCTATGCGTGATCCACTTGTGCGCTCAAAACAGGGAACCGGAGTTCGGGATGGCGTGCACGACGGCGGGGGCGGACTTGCGCGGCAAAGCTCACTGGCGTGCACGCGTTAGGCTGCTACGGGGTTCGGGTCTGGGCGCAAGTGTGCCGGTGTGTGTGCGCGGCTCTAACTCAAGTGGAAACGAGGCCCCTGCGGGGCCGTGTGGTGTTGCAGCGGACATGGCCACGGTGGAGTGGCGGCGGAGGAACGTCGGGGTGGTGTTCTGGCTACCAGAGTGCATACACGCCACTACAGCACGCGCAAAAGGAAGAGGGGCATCTTGAAGTGCTCACCGAGGCCCGAAATCGAGCAGGGCGGCAGTGTAGGGAGTTCGGCGGTGAAGATCGGCGGCGAGTCGAGGGCGGCGCTCGGGGAAGGTTCGCTGCAGAGGTCAGAGCGGACGGCAGCAAACTCGGGGAAGTTCCAGGCGTCGAGGCGGAGCCGATGCGCTGCTTGGCCGGGGCTCCGGTGCGGCGGAGCGGCGGAATCATGGTGGTGCAGTGGTTCGGCTCCGGCGCAGAGGGTGCGGGCGTGGCGCTGGGGTGCAGAGGTGGTGGTGGTGTGGCGAGGGTAGGGTTGCAGGGGTGCGGGTGCCAATTAAAGCAGGCCCGAGCATCTTGGGGAATCTTCTGGAAGGAGGAAGCGTGCGCGGAGGGTGCGGAGATCGCAGAGGGTGTGGAGATCGCGGGCGTCACGGCGGAGGAAGCGGATCACAGCAACGGCTGTTGCGCGATCGGGTGGGGAATCTTCTAGAAGGAGGGCGTGCGCGGGAGGCTGGCCAGTGGGTCCTGCAGAGCTAGGGTGGTCCACGGGGCAGCAGGTAGCGGGTCGCGGCGCTGCGGAGCGGAGCAGAGGCGCGGGCGTCATGGCGGGGAAGAAGGAGCTGCCAGGTGGGGTCAGCCTGTCAGCGAGAGAGGCGACGTGCGTGCGGGCCAAGTAGGGAGACGGGGAGAGGGTGTGTGCGGTGACGGGCCGAACGGGGAGAAGGGGAGTAGCTGGGCTGCGCTGGGCCGTGCGGGAGGGAAAGGAGGGGGGACGGCCTGGGCCGTACGGAGCTTGGGCTGACGGGATTGGGTTTCATCCTTTTCTATTTTCTATTTCCTATTTCAAAAACTACTCAAACTAAAACCATTTGAATTCAAATTCAAATTTGAATTCAACTCTAGCACTCAAACAAAAAGAACAATGCACCAGCATGAGTGCAACAACAAATTTATCCTAGAAAATTTTTAATTCCTTATGAAACAAAATTAGACTAAATGCAAAACTAAACAAATTAAAACCTTGGAAAATTAAATAAAGCCAATTAAATTTATTATTAAAAGCTGAAATTTAAATTAGGGTGTTACAATTTTGTTCCAGGCTTGGCGAGCTCTTTCAGGTAAGTATCCCACACACCCCGTGCACCTTGTCCTCATGTCTCCACCCTGCTAAGTTACCCATCTTGTTCGGCTTGCCCAAAATAAAAAAACAAATTAATAAAAAAAGAAAAAAAAGGAATACTAGATAAAAATAAAAACAAATAGTATAAGTAAAATTAAAAAAATTATTAGGTGCTTTAAAAAAACTTCTCATTCTTTCACTCAATAAAATTTAGACTCCCCGGTGTTCAAAACCGGTAGAGTCCCTTTTTTCCACTGTTTATTTTTTGAATAAAGACAGGTACAAGAATAAGTGTGGGGGAGATCTCTTAGAATCACCAAATGTAAACTCAGTTCAAGATCTCTCCCCCATACATGCTGCACAACATCGACGACCTAGCTTGCTGAAGACCAGGATAGATGGAACTTAGAGAAGGATGGCCAAAGCTCTGGTTCAACCAGACCACCTCTGAGTTCCCTCAGCTCCTTCTTCCTCTACTAGCGATGGCTTGTGCAACACATCCCTCACAAACTCCCTCAAACTCCCTAAGTTCTTGAGTAATGAATTTCATTGTTGATCACAAAAACTAAACTCAAAGAACCTACCAACCCACCTTATGCACTCCATGCGCTTTCATGAATAAACTTGCATACTCTTTATTCCTTGTATTCTCTCTAGTTCTTGTGAACAATTATTTTCATAGGGACCCCATGCTCTCTAAGTGATTGAATAATGTGATATGATTAGATGAATGGAACCAAAGTACTTGGAATTTCTATTCATAAAAAAATGGTCAATAGATTGCCTCCTCAAATTAATGAAAACTCCTACCAAAGCCAAAGTTAGATTTTCATGCTCAAACCTTCATATGCAGTTTGACTTTGCTTTGAGTTTTGTTAAATTCTTTGACCCTTGTTAGAGACTTGTCATACTCTCATGATCAAGATCACGTACACGTCCACTCACATGCTATACTTCTACACTGGAAGATAGCAAACATTGTCATCCACCCATAAAATAAAACTCCATGACATACCATGACTCTTTCTCTCTAAAGTGACTATCGAGGATGTGGACTATGAAAAAAATGATGAAATAAAAGATGCATACCCAAAGAAGGTATGCCATATGCCCAAAAGGCATGTCAAAAGAAAAAAATTAGAGAAAGATAGTCCACATCCAAGGAAAATAAAGAAGAGAGATGGATCATGCAAAGGAGTTCATCCACCCTCTGCCAAAAAAAATCCACACACTTGCACATCTTGATCAGATTGTATGACTCGTTTCTGCTTGGATCTAGTCTTTGACTTAGCAACATAAGCAAAGCAGACCTGCCTCTTTTACTCCTACCCTGAGCTCCACATAAGCCTGATTAGATTATAGGAGAAAAAATAAGGCGGCAACTTTTCCTTGGTAAGGATCTAAAGTACAAAGAGTGATTCGAGAGAATAATTTGAGGAGCAAGACTATTCTCTTGTTTCAAAATTTTAAAACCCAGGTTTCTAAGCAGTAAGAGCTAGGAACCTAAAATCCACATCATTCCATTCTTCAATTACCCAAGAAAGCATGGTAGCCACTCAAAAAGTTTCACAAGAATTGGAAGAAACTTGGAATAACTTGTATGCAGGTTATATCAAGGTATCAAGGGAGATGCATCCAACTTAGTCCTTCAATCATTACTCGAGGACGAGCAAAGGGCAAAGTGTGGGAGTGTTGTTGACGGCTGTTAAGTCCAAAATTTATGCCGTCAACTCCTGCATAAAGACATGAAAAATGAACATCAACAATAGTGATAGGAGTTATTACTAACGAACTCCACGAGTGTTGGTGAATTGTTGATTGCAGGGACACAAGTCGGGAATAACATGAAAACACGTAAAAGACACAACAAAAATACACAAAACATTTATGTTGCGTTACACATTCAAAAGAGGCCCATTTGACATAGAAAACTGACGAACAAAGCCCCGGCACCGACATACACAAGTTGGGGGCCCACCTGGCAGTGTCCAGGACAAAAGGCGGCACAAGGGGCGGCACATGTGGGCTGGCTGAACCACAGGGTCGGCCGGCTCCAGTTTGGCGCCAACCGACCTCAACTTTAGCGGAAAGATCGGCCATGCCATCCCAACGTCGGTTCCTAGTGTTCCCATATTTAATTCTCACAGGAACCGACCTATCCAATCTATAAAAGGAGGTGGGGAGACCCTCTCACATACACCGCCAAGTCCTCTTCCTCCTTCACTTGAAGATGTAGTGCTCCAATGCTAAGGCGAGGCCCTGCCTAGGCTAGTGCTTAGAGTAGGAGGAGAGTGAGGAGTAGATCGGGGAAGCGCTAGGCCTGTCGGCGGTCTTCTCCGGTCTTGTACCTCTACGGATGCTGGCTTCCTCTGGTATGAGTAAGTTCGTATTTATGATTCTTGTATTGCATAGTACTTTTGCTTGAGTGAGATCAGTTCTCTTACTCGCGGGTTCATCGCTCTGTATTTATAAAGAGTGCCATAGTTTGCTACGGGGATCCAGATGTAGTTAGACTGCGGTAGTAATTAGTAGTATAGACATGGTGTCTGGGCTATGGGTTACCTTCATTTGCCTTATATCCCATGGTCTGTGAGGTAGGCCGCAGGTGGTGACAGCCCTGTCGGTCCTTTGTAGTCCTCCACATTCGGATATAGCGTAGAGCTGTTGGCCAGAGTCTCCTGACCATTTCAGGGGTAAGCCGGTGCCCGAAGTGAGTATTCCGCCCGAGAGATCGACCTTTAACTCATCTTTAGTGCTACCGCAGGAATCCTCTCCATCCTCGCCACTTATCCTGGTGTGTCCTTGGACCGACTTAGTTAGGAGTTAGTACACACACGTTCCCTGTGGATACGATACCATTCAATACTCATGGGTGAAAGCTACGACTGTATCTGTGTGCTTGCGGATTTATTTCGCATCATTAAAATACCCAACAACGAACGTCCTGGATTGCTTCCTGAGGTCGGTATTCATGGCGTTGCCCGAATGCTGATTGTTGTAGGCCGGCCGGCATAGGGGAGGCCGGCCGGCCTCCCTCTGGCCCAACTCGGCCCTCCGTTGCACTGACGTTCCCTCTGTGTTCGGGTGATCTTGCCTCGGTAGTGGATCGCTGCCAAGGACCTTAGTTGGTACTGAGTTGTGGGCCTTTTGTTCTTTGTGCAAGCCTTCCGATCCATCCAATCAAACCGAGACCCAATCCTCAACTCAGGGCATCATGGTTGTGCCACATTGCCACTAGATCGAAGCCGGGACTGTGTCCTCAAGGGTGCCAGGCCGGTCGGCCTGGGTTTTTGCCCAAATTTGCTCATTTTTGGTACACCTGCTCCTGAAATCAAAACTCATCCAAAACTTGTGGAACTCATTAGAAATAAATAAAATATGAATGGAACATAGTATAAAGCTCGTGTTATTCCCGAGAAGTTGATGGCTAAAATGTGAATTTATGGCCGTCAACACCCCCCCAAGCTTAAACTTTTGCTCGTCCTCGAGCAAAGCTTAAACTGAGGCTCGGTGGATCAGGAGTTGCATCAATGTTTACCTCCTTGCAGGTACCTTGTGCACAACATATTATTCTTCCCGTCTGTACTTATGAAAAGTTGGCTCATACCTAAGGTTCTAGAAGATGGGGCATATTAGTTTTTCATCCCTCGGTCTTGGGCGGTTGTTGGACTGAACAACCTTCACCGGAATGTTCCCTTCTACCTGTTCAGGTTCCCAGCTCGGATTTTTATAAGAATTTTTTTCCAAGGAGGTTCAGGTTTCCCAATGGTACTCTCGAGTCACTCAAAGTGTATGATCCTCACCAATGGTCGAGATATCTGACCATGTTCTTTCTATCTCTAAAGCTGATATGTGGAGTTTATGGGTAGGATGATGTTTGCATACCTTGGTTACCTGTTTTGCTCAGCCGAAGGGTGATCCATGCCGGGGTCGGTACTTAGCCAAATTCAGATCTCATGGAACATGGAATATTTGGAGGTTATGAAGGAGTGAAGTAGACGGCTTCCCATTTGAATTTATTTGAACACCATAATTTGCAACTCCTAGGGATGGAGAGTGGGATTCTCTTTCTTTCATTTTTTTAAAGAAGATAACTCCACTCTCCCTTGCTGATATAACTTGAATTCTTTGGAGTTTTAATTGGGAAGCTCTTATGGAATGAACGGAGGTATTGGGATTGTGATTGCGGGGGAGTATAGCTGGCATAAGTGGATGTCAATACCCGAAATGGGTGACTGACAGGCCAGATATGTTTGGGCTAGCAAATGGTGAGTTTATGGGGGATGAAGAACTGTTGATGGCAAGTACCATTCCCGAAGTGGATGCACCATTCGACAAATCTCAAAGTAACTTCAGATAGCTCAAACAGTTTATGCAATATAAGGCTCTGGATGAGTCATTTTAACTATGGGAAACCTTTACCAAAATTTTGATTTTAAAAGAATTCCGAGGGTTTCCCTACTAGAGCAACCAGTTTAAATTCCGGTTTGGGCTATCTCGAATCCAGCAACAACTTAGACTTTAGAATTTAAACTCATGCCTCCATACAGCAAGATTTTTTTTAGTGGAACTAATATGTGCCAACTAGTTCAGGTACTAGGAGAGTAAAAAGCTGTAAACGAGGCACATACAGGGTTTAAACAGAGCAACTATTCATCATTTCCAAAGTGAGAGCTTACATGGATTTCCACTCATATAAATTTTATTCAAAGCATGGAAATATTTTTTTTGGAATTTTTGTTATGAGATTATTTAGTTATTACTACTATTTTATTTTATTTTTTTGGCATGGCTACTGAATAAAAGAACGGGTGCAATGACTTACCTGGCAGTGTGACCACCCCCAAGCTTCGATGAAACTCAGTCCTCCTCATCGGAGTCCTGCTCTCCCTCATCGGGGTCCTCCTCATCATTATCCTTATCCTTGTCGTCGTTGTTCTCCACCTCGTTGTCGTTGTTCTCCTATTCGGGTGGCTGGTACGGCTGGTATGGCTGGGACTGCTGATAGTCCGGCCCAAGGTGGATGAAGACGTTCGAGACGTCGTACTGCAAGGCCGAGGTCAACCCCCAGCTCTCCTGAGTGAACTGGGTGTTGTGTGCCATCGTGTCCTACATCTGCTGCTGCTGTGTGCCAAGGGTGCTGATGCGGTTCGAAAGATCCGTGATACTCCGAAGAATCGGGTCCTCATAGTTGAAGTGTGCTGACGATGAGGGACGCACCTGTGGACCATAAGACGGATGCATACCTGCGGGGTAGTACGATCCTTGTCCACCGGCGAATCCACTGCTGCAGGCATGATATGGGTCATAGTTGTAATGCCTGCACACCTCCTCGAAGCTCATGTTCTGCGTGGATGGACCTGGTTGTGCCGAAGCATGAACCGGGGGTGTCTGTCGTGATGGACCTGCTCCAGCCTGCTCGCGCTGGGTCCTACTCCTCATCTGTGGACCTGCAACACTCCGTCGTGCGGGTTCTCTTTTCTCCATCTGCAATGTTAGACTTTTCACCGAGTAGAGAGAGAGTCTCGGGCATGGAAGCTTGATCTCCCTATCATACCCGGGGTAACACATAAAGATAGAATTCCCTGGCCCCTCTCGCATCATGTGCCCTTGCACAAAATGCTCAAGACCGACCTCGTATCTGTATGCCTCCGTCTCGGGCAAGAAGGTGACTAGTGGGGTTATGTCGACGGGGCTTCTGCCCATAATCATCTTTTGCCAATGAGCAAGCATGCTCCAGATGGGCGAAAAGCGTATCTTGTTCGCCATAGCGTACAGACACTACAGCTCGGGCAAGCTGCAGAGGTGAAGGTCTGTGCGAGAGTGCACAACCATGGCGAGCCACATGGCGAGAAACCTCAGAGTAGGATTATGAATTGAGACTATGCTGTTCTTACTACTCACGGGTTCATTAGAAAATACACTCCACCAAGAGCTACGGTCATACTCATAGAACTCAACAAGTGTGTTGGGGTCTAGGATGCATCTTTTATTAAAGCCCAAAGCAACACTAAATTGTTGGAGAGTCATTTCGAACTGTTCGTTAAAGAACCGGAAGTAAACTTTAGTTTCAGTGCTGGTTTCTTCAACGGTAAGAGACATAAGGAATTCCATGGTTAAGAGTTGCGAACCTGGTTCAACGATGTCAGCAAAGTTCTCCCATCCGACGGCGGTGAAAGCTTGGTTCATGTCTTGCAAGAGTCCCGTCTTGATGAGGAAGCGGGTCTCGAACCTCTTGGCATGGGCATAGGTTTGCCTCTTCAGCAGCTCGAGTGCTTGCCGCTCGTAGTCGTTCTTAAAGATGATTTGTTCAACCATCGTCAGGATCCTGATGCGGAAACGGCTTCGTGGGACTGCAGGAATTTCTTCTTCTTCCCGGGATGCGTGTGAATGGTGACCGGAGTCGACCGACATGCTATCCCGGGAAGAAGACGAACTCTGCGAGCTTCTCGATTTTCTCGAGAGTGCCTTCTTGACCTTCTCCTTGGCTCGATTCAGCATGGTGCCTGCAAAAGATTAGTACGAGCAATACTCGAAGGAAACAAGGGGTTAATAAGAGGGTTAGCATTAGTCGTTAGTCATTCTTGCGGGGCGTTGAACCACCGCAAACATTCAACGTTCAGCGTGCCATGATTTTATTTAAAGGGGAAATATTTTTTTGTTTTCTGGTTTATGAACTTCACTCATTACTATTCAAATTTTATTTTGGGGTGAGCTAGCACTTAAGTTCTTTACTTAATCAACACAAAAGAGCTCAATTAGGGAAAGGAGCTCAAGAAAGGGAGAGGACATCAAAGAGCTCGAGCTGAGGCAATTAAACCTGAGACTTGGTGCACCGAGGAGCGTCACTCTCGTTGGCTTTTATAGCCGAGCGCAGAGGCCAGGCCGGCCAGCCTGGGGCAGGCCGGTCGGCCATTGAGCGGTGCCGAACGATCCATGTCCAAGCTCTACTCCTTAGTCTAGCTGGTGAATTGATTCTCGTCAGTGGTGATGGGAGACGGGTGGACGACAGAGGCCGGCCGGACCTGATGAAGCCGCCTTTGTCCCTTGCTTCTTATTTACTCCAAGAAACCACTCCCTGTGGTCCCCTGCAAGAGGAAAGATGGTCGGGCCGGCCGGCCTAGGTGGGGCCGACCGGCCTAGTACTCGGCCAAAAATTTTCGAATTTTTTTTGTGAAGTTCTATGAATTCAAACTTTCAAATTTTAAACATGCATTGGTTAAATTTCAAACATGCTTATGAAATATGAAAGAAAGTTTATGCAAGGTAAAATTAAACTATCCTATATGCAATGCAATGATAGATATGTGCCACGTACCTTATGGCGAGGGCTCGGGTTTTGAGTCCGGAGCCGAACTCTCCATTTCTTTGGTTTGATTGTCATCGCCGGATGGAGTCTTGGGCGATGACACTTTCTTCCGCCACACTTTCTTGGGTGTGGGTGGCATTTCGACCTTCATCTTCTGCGATTCTAGAAATTTCTTACGCAGGATCCTTCGCTTGGCATTCCTCTGATTGTGAAGCTTGATTTGCTTTGCTTCCTCTTCAATTCGTAACTCCTCCTGAATCCGCAGACTTTCCACGAACTCAATGAGGGCTTCAATGTTTGGAAGCGACGGTTTCTTTGCCTCTTTCTCGGGTTTCTTTTTCCGATGGGCCTCCTTGACTAGTGAGCATTGTTCGACCTTCGGTTTGAAGGCGAACTTCTCCTTCTGACCATTAATGTTGAGCTGAATCTCTCCAGCTCCAACATCAATATGGGCGTTTGCTATGCTCAAGAATGGCCTGCCCAGGATGAGCAGCGTCTTGGTGTCAACTTCCATGTCGAGTACGACGAAGTCGACGGGAATGAAGAAATTCCAGATTTTCACCGGAATGTTCTCTGCTATTCCCGCGGGATTGCGAACCGTTTGGTCTGCTAGCTGCAAACACATGGCAGTAGGGGCAAGTGAATGATGGTTAAGTTTGTCATAAACTACCTTTGTCATGACACTAACGCTTGCTCCCAAGTCGCAGAGGGCGTTCGAAAAGTGTTGTTCCCCGATCGAGCAGGTGATGGTGGGGCAGCCTGGGTCTTCCTTCTTCACCAGGAGAGGATCGAGTATAGCTGCGCTACACTCTTCGGTTAACTGCATGACCTCGGTGGTGGGAAGCGTCCGCTTGTTTCCAAGAATATCTTTGATATACTTGGCATATATACGTGGGTACCTGCATAGCGTCAAGAAGCAGTATATTCACATATAGCTTCTTTATTACCTCGATGAATTTGCCAAATTGTTCGTCGGCCACCGACTTTCTTATCCATTTCAGAAACGGTAAGGCAGTTGTGTCGTGATAGTCCCGTGAAGTTCTAGGGGGTTCCACGGGGCCTTCTTGGGTAGCAGAAGTGTTGGATTCGACAGCCTCCTCCTGCACTATGTCTTCAACTTCGGTATGGCTAGCGGTTATGGTCTTCCGCTGCTTTCCTACATCCTGTGGAAAAGGTGGCTCTTGCGTGATCTTACCATCACGCGTGGTCGCCGCACTAACATTTTCTTTCGGGGGTAGTTCTGGTTGCCCGGGTAGTTTCCCCGCGTTAATGTTAGGACAGGAGGATGCAAGCTGAGCTACTTGAGTTTTTATCATCTTGTTAAAGCTCAGTTGGTTCTTAATAACAGAATTAATTCCCTCTAGTTGTGCAGCCATAGATTCTAGGATTTTGTCATTAGCAAGGAATTTGTTACTAATGTTAGCATTCATTTGCTTTTGGCCGTACACTAGGTCTTTTAATGTGGGCTGAAAACAGTTATTGAAGTTCATACCTTGTTGTTGACCGAAGGGGAGGTTGGGCTTGGAGTTCCAACCCTGCTGAGGACAAAATCCTGAGTTGGGATTATTGTTGCTCATAATGCAGTTCGCGTCCTCTTAAGTTAATGGGCATGAGGTGCCCGAGTGCCTAGTCTCGCCACATGTTTCACATGTCATACGAGACTCCGAAACCTGATTAACCTCTTGGTGCGGAGATTCCAGCTTCTTCATCAGAAGTTCCAATTTGGCAGCTAACATATCGACCGTGTCGATCTAGTGCACGCCCCTGGGATGGGCTGGCTGCCTTTCTACTTTCCAACTTTGGTTGGAAGCTATCTTGTCAATCAGTGTCTTTGCTCCCGCAACATCGAGAGAAAGGAAGAAACCACCCGCTACTGCATCAACGTGGTCCTGGGCTTGCTGATTCAGGCCGTGGAAGAAGTTCTGAATGATTAGCCTTTCTTCTATGTCGTGGTGTGGGCATGCTTGAATGTACTCCTAGAGACGTTCCCAGACTTTCGGGATGCTCTCATCCGGCAATTGTTGAATTCTGGTGATCCTGTTCCGGAGGGCATTGGTCTTGCCCACTAGAAAGTATTTTGCTAGGAATGCATTCGAACAAGCTTCCCATGTAGTGAAAGCTTCCTTGTTGGAATAGAACCACGTCTTGGTTTTCCCGAGCAGTGAGAACGGGAACAGACGAAGACGGACGTCATCCAATGTAGTTCCTCTAAGGTTGATGGTGTTACTCACCTCCAGGAAGTTTTGGAGATGGGCATTGGCATCCTCGGATGCCTTTCCGCAGAACGGACTTGCTTGGACCATGTTCACTAGCCCAGTCTTCAGCTCAAAGCCATCATTGACGGCTTGGTTGCCATTCAATCTAGTAGGAATGTGGCTACTAGACAGGGCAAAAAACTGACGGAGAGTCTTCTGAGCCATGGATGAAGATGCTGATGTGGAGGGTGAACTGAAGGGCCAAGTGAGTTTCTTCTGAGGTGGGTCGATGCGGCGTCTCACGATTCTCCCGATTCTTTCTGGATTCGGGTTGAAGTTACTTGGTAGGTCGAAACCGGTCATGCACTGCTCTGCATCGATCAAAATATAGAGAGAGCAATGGTAAGCCCTCTAGGGTTAGCGGCGACAAACTAGTAGAGTTTATCAAACTATCTACGATATCTTTAGCCAATTGCTTCCCCGGCAATGGCACCAGAAATGCTTGTTGGCATTTCTTATGCCCGATAGAATAGATATTTTGCAAGCGCACAGAATCACCATTGTAGCACTTCACCTTGGAGTATTCCAGGGTATCATATTTTTCCTCAGGGAAGCACTATGGTAAAGAGTATCATAAATCAAATGATAATCATACTAGCTTATTCGTCCAGCTAACTAGACGGGGGTAAGCCAGATAGATAAGTGAGATAAATGGCCAGGCAATGACTGAGTGACACACGGAGGTTCAACTCCTTAGAGAGGTAACAGTTGGGAGGACAACGAGCGAGATAAGACACCTGATATACTTCTGAACTATTGAGCTATCCTCTCTAGATCAGACTAAACACCTAACTAGTTCTCGGGAAAGCAGAGCTTACTTCGGCGGCTGGAAGAGAAAGGACTTCAGAAAGGGATGAGAGGGGAGTCCAACGGCAACCTGCACTACTGCTATGAAAACACCCGAACATGGTGGACTACAAAGGGCGGATAGGGCTGTCACCACCTACCGACTACCACAACGGTTCCGTGGAGTGGAGCACACTTTCTAGCTAACTCTAAGACCACACACCATGTCTACACTCGGTGTTTGGATTTTTCTCGAGGCCTTTGGGAGAAATCACCCTCAACCTAGAGCACTAACTTGAGAAAACCCGTAAGATAAGATCCCGATTACTTAGGAAGGTAACTTAGTCTAAGCTAAAGGAAAACTTCCGTGCACGAGCTAAACACTCAAACTCAAGTAAATAAAAGACAACAGAAAGTAAAACTGACTCAGGAAAGTAAAGAAGATAACTTATATTTGACAATGTCAAAAGAAAGATACAAGAGCTATACCAGACTTCTAACGACTCCGGAGTCCCGAGCAACCGCGATTCGACTCTAACTCCCAAGCTACTAACCTACTCTAGAAAGTACAAGTGAAGAGAGAAGAGCTCTAATGGTGTGTGTTGAAGTGATGGATGGTGCTTCTATTTATAGCCTTCCAGGGTCAATTCTCAGCAGTTAGTCCCCATAGCGTCAGTTGTAAGTAGGTAAGGTCGGTGTGCTTGTCTTCCATGCGAAGCCGGGGCGTGAGGGACTACAAAGTGGGTCCGGCCGGCCTGGGAGCGCGGCCATCTGGCCATCGCCTTTGCACGGACGTCCTGGATTGCTTCCTGAGGTAACGCTGACAGTTGTACGCCGGCCGGCCTAGGGCCGGCCTCCCTCTGACCCAACTCGGCCCTCCGTTGCGCCGACGTTCCCTCTGCGTTCTGTTGATCTTGCCTCGGTGGTGGATCGCTGCGCTGGACCGTAGTTGGTACTGAGTTGTGGGCCATTTGTTCTTTGTGCAAGTCTTCCGATCCATCCGATCAATCTGAGACCCAATCCTCTACTCAGGGCATCATGGTTGTGCCACATTGCCACTGGATCGAAGCCGGGACTGTGTCCTCAGGGGTGCCAGGCCGGCCGGCCTGGGAGAGGCTTGTCGGCCTGTGTTTTTGCCCAAGTTTGCTCATTTTTGGTCACCTGCTCCTGAAATCAAAACTCATCCAAAACTTGTGGAACTCATTAGAAATAAATAAAATATGAATGGAACATAGTATAAAACTCATGTTATTCCCGAGAAGTTGACGGCTAAAATGTAAATTTATGGCCGTCAACAACCAGCATGCTCGGACTTGGGGGCACCAGGAGTTCTCTCTGGAAGTGGAGATTCAAAGTTCCCTATGACACCCTAGGTGTCTACATAGTAGAATTGTATTGATTTTACGCATCAAGTGTTTATTTTGCTTGAAAAAGGATCTTATTGTAAAAATAAAAGGTTATTTGTGTAAATATGATTTTATGCAAGGTCCTTTCTATAGTTTAATTTGAGTAGGGAGAGCAAATATTGCTTTTGTGGAGGGTTTATTTACAAAATTCAGTATAATCATTGCTTGGCAGAAAATTTTGTTTTTTAGTTTGAAATTAAACTGAATTTGCAATGCAAAAGACAAAAGTCCATTAAATTCAAAATCCTTCCTTTGTTTTCAAAATAACTCTTTAACCTTTTGTCAAATCAATTTTTGCACAACATCAAAGTTGTAGATCTTGAAAAGTTGAACAACTTTCATGTTGGGCACTTTTTCATTTGAGCCCTAGTTTAGAAGTTATTTTTGGTTTACAGTGGGACCCCTGAAATTTTTGGATTTTGCAAAGAGGTCCAAACTCTTTCTTCTACCTCCCTGCTTCTCTGCTTCAGCGCCGCCGGCACAGTCAGCGCCGCTGGCACAGTCAGCGCCGCCCGCCGCCGTGGAGGGCCCCGGTCACCTCCTGCTTGCCGTGGTCTCCCACGCATCGTGCCCAGACTCCACGCCGCCCTCCTTTCCTCGCGCTAGAACCCCCTCCCCTCGCCACGCCGCCCCAGCCGAGCTCCACGGCCGCCACTTCACCGCCGTCGTGGCCAGCCTCGGGCAGATCCCCGGATCACCTCCTCTTGTGTGCATCAGCATTAGGAGAACGTCCGCATTCCATTCCCCTCGCTTCCTCGCCTTTTCCCCGCCCCCAGACACTAGAACGCCGCCGCCGTCCATCTGCACGCCGGCGAGCCGAAGCTCATCATCGACCAGCCACTGCAGCTCTCCTCCGCCCACGCTGACCCTACCATCATCTTCGCCTCACCCTCACGCACCTGACCGGCTACTCCTCGTCCCCTATTGTCCACCGGAGCAGTCTCGCCGCCATATCCCGAGCACCGACCGCCGCTGCTCGCCGTCGACGACCCAGCTCCGACCATCCCCTCGGCCTCCCAAGCCCACCCAGAGTTGCGCGTCGACGTCCTCTAGCGTTTCCCCTACCTAGCCCTCGCCGCCGGCGATCGCCGTCGCCAGAATCGACGGTCAAACCTCCCCCTCCCTTCTCGGACCACGGCTAGGGACCCCATTTGAAAAGAAAAGAAAGTTCCAGGGGCTATTGTGCTAGATCTAGGGGCTATTATGTAAAACTAGTTTAAGTTTTCTTTATTTCTTGCTGTGAACTTTGAAATTCCATAGAAATTCATAGAAAAATCAGAAAAATACAAGCCCAAATGTTTTGGAATCCTTGTTACAAGAACTACAAGTTTTGTTACATGCACATCTTAATTTTTTGTCTGTATTTTAATCCAAGAAAAAGAATATCATAAATAGGTTTAATTTGTTCCATGAGTTCTACTCAGTAAATTCATGTGAGTTTTTGGTAGGACGTGTCTTGAAGTGTTGTTAGTAGCTGGTAAAAATTTGAGACCTATTTGACAGCATTAGTTGGTCAAAGTTTGAAGATTCCTTGATCTACTAGTTATGCTAATATATTTGTACTGGTAGAAATAATCAAGTTCTGTGTGTGAAACATTTTCCATGATCACATGTTACTAAAAATTTTCTGTTGCCCAAGTTTGGGAAATTTTTGATCTGTTTAACTATTTCTTTGATTTAATGCTTATTAAGTAGACTTTAATTATGATAAATAGTTTCTGTTCATGATAAATCATTCAAATATTTCGGAATGTTCATTTTGTATAACTCAGCTTGTCCATGAATTTTGAACAGCTGATCTTGTCTAGAACAGAAGTTAAAAATGAATCTTGATGTGTTAATCCTAGTTTTGTTCTTTTTATCAGAATTAATTCTTTACAGATAAAATCATGAACAATTTACTGAAGCTTAGTTAACACTGTGTTGGTTTGCTTTTAAATTTATAGCTTCTGTTTTGCTCTAGTTTAACCTATAGAATTTAATCTTATTCTAGGTGCTGTCTGAGTGAATGTTTTATTCTGAATAATTAGCTGCATGAAATTTTCAGGGTAGATTTCTCTCTATACTACCTGTTTGAAGTAATTTTTTTGCATTTAAATGCTGGTTGTATTCTGAGTTACTCATTTCTTTGCAAATCATGTTTGACATGTTATATAAACTATTTGAAACTTACTTTGTAAGTTTAATCCAATTGTCTTGTGATGTTAACCATGTTGTTTTGTGTAGTCATAGATGTTAAATAACTACTCTATAAACGATTTCCCATATGCTTAGTTATGTTTGTTATCTTTTAAATTGCAACTTTATTGTGAAGCGTGTATTTATAATACCGTTTCTTGCATCACATATAGATACGACTGTTTTAGCGGACGGGACGTACGAGTTGATCCCGGAGTCCGAAGAAGGTGATCCAGAAGCCCAGGTGATCGCCGTTATATTGACTGAAGCCCCAGACCAAAGTCCGGAAGAGCCCAAGGCTAACCTAGCTAGCGACTACCGAGAAGGCAAGCCCCGAACATAACCCATATTTCAAATTATTACAATTTATTGTTATTACTTACTTGTGCATTTACAGTTCTTAGGATTTGAATTGAAACCCTAGATGCATGATCCTAGGAACCTATGTACTGAACACTAGACCTGAGTTCGAATAATTGCTAAGCTTATAGGACCGGTAAAAGTCGAGTGATTGCCTGTCACTCGCGAGCTCTATAGGAATTGCTAGGTTTACTTTCTACTATCAATATAAGGACGACGGACGGGGTCGTGTTCGATATCATGACCTTGTGTGAGACCCCGTCTATGTTGATGAACTTGCTAAGGTCGCGGTGTGTGGTAGCGGTGGTTAAGTTTTTGAACGTACTAGCCACATGCTGTAAATATGGTACGCGGTAAGCCTAGTAGCCGATCGGACCGGTGAGTGGATATACCTTTCACTCTCTCTTAGACACTATCCACAGGTCGGAATGAAAGGTAAACAGTTGTTTGGGAACGACCCGACGGTGTCCCAAACGTGTGTGTTAGGTCTGCCTAGCCAGGTTAACAAATTTCGATTCGAATCGTCTACTTCTCACGGTTTGAGACTGCTTGATCCCTTTGCCACACAGAGTAATAAGAGCAACATTATTATGATCAATCTTGATGTTTGACTAAAGTTCTACCATGGTTGAATAGGATTAGTTGCTTACATAGAATGGTTAATCAACTAGAATATGGAAAGCTAAAATGTGAAGTAAGGGCCTACTCTTTATTTCTTTTCAGCAAAAGGAAAACCAGAGCCTCACAGAACCCTGCATAGTCTAGTTAGGTGGGCTATGTATACCCGTTGATGGTTAAGTCTTGCTGAGTATTAGAATACTCAGCCTTGCTGTTGAAACCTTTTTCATGTATGAGTTTTGAGGACCAGATCGCTAGTCTGTCTTGGCCCTGCTCTTTGCCTCTTGGCTGGTCCGTAGAGTGGGATCCTTCTTCGGCCAGCAATAACCCCGATGAGTGATACCTTGCTTGGGCTAGCTCGGTATACTTTTGCGATGTGACGTAGCCGTCGTGTTTTCTTTCCGCTGCTTAAACTCTGAATGTTAAACTTATGGCTTGTATAACTGTTTTACTGAGTTTGGATCTGTAATAATGCTTTGAACTAGTTTGTAATAACTATTATGCTTGTGTTGTAAAATATGTGGTTGTAATATCTCTGGACTCGCCTTCGTGCAGGGTATGCTTTTTCGATCCAAGAACCGGTGGTTGTATCAGGACGTTACCCGACAGACCATGAATTGTTCCGTTTGAAGTGCGTTTGTGTCGGTGTTGCCTTTATGGTGATGGCCAGCGCACTTGAGCCGGGATAATTCAGGTGGTTCTGCCACATTCCTGACATGAAACCAGAAACTTTTCCACTCGACTCCTTTACCTGCTAGCTTGTAAGACAAGTACTCGTCTTGGGTCTCAGGACGGAGTATCAATTCACATCCCCCGACGACGGTAGGCTTGGTAGCATTTGGAATGGGTACAAGGATGAAGAAATGTTGGAAAAGATGGAAGTGGAGAAAGATGCCAAGGAATGCTTCGCAAAAATGGGTGAATATAGAAAGATGTAAGATAGATTGTGGGGTCAAATTATGCAATTGGATTACCCAAAAGTGAAGAAGAGCATGAAAAGGACCCAGAAACTGGTATTGCAAGACTACATTCCACGAAATCACGAAACAAAATGGTTTCAAGCGTACCTTCGAAGGGATAATCTTCCCCTTCACCTGCACGCCATTGGATCACAACTTGACTCTGGAGAAGACACATAGTATCCAGTTCTTGTATAGCTGCTTCAGACATTTTGCTTTTGTGCCAGCCCGTGGAAAAATTTGCAACCTCTTCATCTTCGACTTTGGATTTGATTAGCCATCTTAGTGTCACGAGCTATGCTCTTAGGCTCGGGGGCTACGAGCGGGGCTAGCGGATGGAGAACTGAGAGCACAAGTAATTGGGAAATTTGGATTCAAATTTGACGGCGGCCAGGAGTCAAAGGGGGAAAACCCTAAAAGTCACCACATGGGTTTATATGGTTCTCAATGGCAATTATGTGAATACCTGGAAGATCAACAGTTGTCCATTTCTCTGAGGAGTTTTACCATATATTTTGTCACGATTTTTGGATCCTTAAATCTAAATTGGGAGATTTAAATTAAAGACTCGGGGGTTGTGGGATATGTGTATCAGAGATTCATTTTTTACATTTTTTTGGAAAATAATGACGGAAAAAGATTGAAGTGACCCTCAGCCTGATTCTGCGATTCAACCTAAGGCTCGGGGCCTACTCCATATGGAGCGCGAGTACTTCGCGCACCATATATGATCATGATTTTGGGGCTTGAGCACCTCACAGCCTCGAGGCAACCGCAAGTACTTGGAGAACTACTCGATGTACCTGAAGGAAGGCCAGAAACTACCAGAAGGACGTTCTGACCGCTTGAAGTACTCGAAAATGCCCAGCCAAGTACTCAACGCCTGTAGGACTCGGCTACGAAGAGCTCGGGGGCTTGTCAGGCCCGAGGGAACGGGACTGTTTATAGGCATAGAATGTTCTAGAGTAAGGGATAGTTCATGGATGTACCTTACCTCTCTTGTAACCACCCGAATAGGCGTAGAACTAGCAGCAGTACGAAGGAAACTACCCGATTCTATTGTAGTATTACTCCAACTGTACTGGACTACAACTTTCCATGTAACCATGTCCCCTCGGATATATAAGGGCGGGCAAGGACCCCCTCGAAAGACATCAACACCTATGGCAATACAAACAACCACACAGGACGTAGGGTATTACGCAACTCGCGGCTTGAACCTGTCCAAATCTTTATGTTCCTTGCACCATCAAGTTCCAGAGTAGTCGATCCCTACCTACAAACCATACTATTAAGGGTATCCCTAAGCAGACTTGGCAGCAAACACCGTCATCTACCTCTGACCAGATTGGTTCTGTCCTAATCAATCGTGAACCGGCTGCTTCAACCTATCGAACACAGGTCCTCTGGAGCTTCCCTCCCCCTAGAAGTGTGGTGGATACGGCATCGGATAGCATTGCATCCAAAATCCCCCGTTCTCCCATGCGGGAAACTAAGAATCCGACGCCGGTGGAGCCCATGGCATAGTAGCATACATCGGCTGCATCTGCTGAGGAGGGAACAAAGTAACCACATCACCCCTGCGCTTGCTTGATCCTCCCCTAGGAGATGAAGGTGCGCCTTGACGCGGAGGTGACCTCGATCTCTTTTTTAGGGGCCGATCGTTTCGAACGGACTTTGAGTACTTGTTCAGCAGTTGGCCAAAGGTAGGCTTCTGATTTGCAAGTTTGCTCTGCACCTTTGGCTGATTAGTCTTCCACGTACCCACTTCCGGACATTTAGGCTTGAACGTTCGGGGCTGACCACCAGGGCGGTCTGATCGGCCACTAGGACCGGTCTGATCGGTCAGAGAAACCGGTCTGACCGGTCTCGGCTTAGCAGCAGACCGGTCAGCTGAAGAAGAATCTCCTTGCCCCTCCCGAGCGTGCGAGGCTTAAGTATGATCCTTAGATTGTTCTTCCCATTGGGAGTCTTCTCCTGAATCACCTCCCTGGACAGAATCTTGTTATCAACAATCAACAGCCTATCATCACCAATGATCACATTCTTGCCCTTTGCCCCTTCGGCTTGATCCGGCCGAATCAGCACCTTTGCATTGTTGAGATCAATGGTGTGGACTAGGAATGGAGCTTTATCTATCTTCATCTCCAGAAAGGTCAATCGTCCTTCTTTTATGGACGATTGTACCTGTCGATGAAACACATTACAATCATTAGTTGCATGAGATGAAGAATTATGAAATTTACAAAAAGCACGCCGCTTTAGCTCCTCAAGTAGCGGTATAACATGAGTAATCTTTAAATGCCCAAGTCGTAAAAATTCATCAAAAATACGATCGCACTTAGACACATCGAAAGTAAATTTCATCTCCTCTTGCCAAATCCTTTGAGTTGGCTTGAGAGATGTATAAGTATATGGTTTGGCCGAGGCGGGCCAAACGAATTCAGTAGCATATACCTGTTTATCCTCATCGTCCGATGAATCGGAATCATATTCAACAATATGTGTGTTTGAATGATGGGACTTGTAGGTATCCTTTTCCTTTTGAAATTTTGTTTCTTGGCATAGAGCCTGTTGACGGTCGTTAAGTGCGAAATATGACCGTCAACTATACATATAAAAGAAGGAAAACTATACCTGTTACTCACATATTTGTATCACTAACTTAGCTCCACAGTTGTTTTCGAAGATCTACGATTTCAGGAGTACAAGTCCGGAATTAGAAGAAAACACGACGAATACGCAGACAAAGTCGCAAACGATCGCATCCTGCATAAGACATGCAAAGGAGGCCCACAAACCAGACCAAACCGACCAACCAAGCTCCGGCACCGACTATCTGACATCAGGACCCACCAGGCAGAGACCCAGACGAAGGAGGTGGGCATAGGCGGCCAGGGGGGGTCGGCCGACCCCACTTGTAAGCCTTTCCCACTGAATTTTGGCGGGCAGGCTGATCTTATCCTCCTAAAGGTGGTTTGGCACATTTCGATGTTTAGAGATGGCGGGAACCGACCTCAAGAGGTATAAAAAGGGCCTCCCACCACTCTCACCACACACACCACTTGAAGGCCTCTCTCTCACACTCACTTGTGACTTGTACTCCATAGGGTAGTGGAGCTAGAATAATACTTCATCTCCTTAGCGAATCCAGTCATCCTCGGGTCGGCGAGCAATCCTCGACCTCTGGTATGGCTTTGTATTCCGACTTTCATTATGCTATTCATCTTGAGTTTATTCTTGGTTATCTTGCTATGTTCGTAGCTTGCTTAGCCTTGATCTGTGCTTCATCAAGTTATAGTAGTTGATTGCTTAGACCAGATGATCTGGGTAAGGATATCGGTTCGTTGTGCTTTTGGCCTCGCCTTAGCATCTTACCTGTCCATCCGAAGGGTGGGGGGACCCAGGGGTGCTAGGGTAGTGACCTCATATGCGGGCATGGTGCCCGAGTATGCGGGATCCTTCGGAGCGCGCAGGGAGAGAGGGCGACGCGCGGGGGTGAGCGGGCCGGAGAAGGGAAGCGCTGCGGGGTTGGAGCAGCGGCTTGCTGGGTGGCGCGCCGTGCGGGAGAGTGGGCCGAGCGGTGGAGGGTGGCCCGCGGGAAAAGCGAGCGGGGGTGGCGAGTTGGGCCGAGGCACGGGTTTGGGCCGCGAGAAGAGTGGGTCGCGGGCTGAGGAAAAAGAGAGAGGGAGAGGGCTGGGCCGGCCGGGTTGGGTTTTGGGCTGGGTCTGGTTTCCCTTTTCTATTCTATTTCTTTCGTCTTTTCTATTCCTAATTCAAACAAAGTTTGAATTCAAATACAAATTTGAATTCAAACCACACTCAATTAAAAGTATGCACCAGCATGAATGCAACACAAATTTTTAAACTTAGACAAATTTTAATTACTTGTGAAACAAAATTAAATTAAATGCAAGGCTAAACTCAATAAACCTTAGAAATTTAAATAAAGCCAAATAAATTTATTATAAAATGCTGGAATTTAAATTAGGGTGTTACAGACCCTACCCCCTTAAAGAAATCTCGTCCCCGAGATTTAGCTGGGCTGGCTAGCAAAGAGATCCAGATATGTCTTCTTCAACTCATCTTCTCGCTCCCAAGTAGCCTCAGCTTCACTGTGGTGACTCCATTGAACTCTGCACATCTTGATGCGCTTGTTCCGAGTAACCCTTTCTGATGTCTCCAGAATTTTCACCGGATGCTCAGTATAAGTCAGATCTTCCTGCACATCTACTCCATCCAGTGGTGCCTGTTCCTCGGGTACTCGCAGACACCTCTTCAGCTGAGATATATGGAAGACATCATGAACTCCCGAGAGGCTGGTGGGCAACTCCAGGCGATAAGCAACTTCGCCTTTCCTCTCTAGCACCTTGAATGGACCAACATACCGAGGTGCTAACTTCCCTTTGACATTGAATCTGCGGATTCCTCTCATCGGAGACACCTTCAGGTACTCATAATCACCGACACTGAAGGTAAGATCTCTCTGTTTGCCATCAGCATAGCTCTTCTGTCTACTCTGTGCAATCCTCAGATTTTCTCGCACAGCCTGAACCATCTGCTCTGCATCATCTATGATCTTAGGGCCAAAGAGCTGCTTCTCACCAATCTGATCCCAATAGAGAGGAGTCCTGCACTTTCTGCCATACAATGCCTCAAAGGGGGACTTCTTCAGACTGGCCTGATAGGTGTTGTTATATGAGAACTCAGCATATGACAGGCACTTATCCCAACTAGTACCGTACTGAATGGCACAAGCTCTCAGCATATCCTCCAACACTTGGTTGGTTCTCTCTGTCTGCCCATCTGTCTGAGGGTGATAAGCCGTACTAAAACGCAGCTTAGTATCCAACGAATCATGGAGCTGCTCCCAGAACCGAGAAGTGAACTGAGACCCTCTGTCAGATATGATCTTGTTGGGCACACCATGTAAGCAGACAATCCGAGAGATGTACAACTCTACAAGTCTAGCACCGGAGTAAGTAGTGTTCACTGGAATGAAGTGAGCAGCCTTCGTCAATCGATCCACTACTACCCATATAGAGTTGTACCCTTTCTGAGTACGAGGCAATCCAACAATGAAGTCCATAGTGATTTCCTCCCATTTCCACTCTGGAATCTTCAAAGGCTGTAACGGACCTGCTGGCCTCTGATGCTCAGCCTTGACACGCTGACAGGTGTCACAAATAGCCACGTACTCTGCCACTGAATGCTTCATCCCATACCACCAGAAACGTTCCTTCATATCATAATACATCTTCGTGCTGCCCGGATGAATAGAGTATGCTGTATCATGGGCCTCACTCAGAATCAACTTCCGGAGATCCTTCACATCTGGCACACAGATCCGGTTCTTGTACCACAAAGTACCCTGATCATCCTCTCTGAAATGAGGAGCCTTGCCCTTCTTGAGCAACTCACGAATCTCCTGCAGCTTCTCATCATCTTTCTGATGCTGCCTGATCTCTGCCTCTAGAGTCGGTACTGCCTCAAACGCTGCACTGGAGGTATGATGCAAGAAGCCCAGACTCAACTGCTCGAACTCCTCGCATAACTCTGGAGGCATTCTGGAAAGCTACGGCCATGTTGACATAACTTCTTCTGCTCAGAGCATCTGCTACAACATTGGCCTTACCCGGATGATAGTGAATCTCCAGGTCATAGTCCTTGACCAACTCTAACCATCTTCTCTGCCGCATGTTCAGCTCATTCTGCATGAAAATGTACTTGAGGCTCTTGTGATCAGTGTAGATATCACACCGCTGCCCATACAAGTAGTGCCTCCAAATCTTCAGAGCATGCACAACTGCGGCTAACTCAAGATCATGAGTAGGATAGTTCAGCTCATGCCGGCGTAGCTGCCGTGAAGCATAAGCTATCACTCTGCCTTCCTGCATTAGAACACACCCAAGACCATCCTTCGAAGCATCACAATATACCGTGAACCTCTTGCTCTGGTCTGGCAGAGTAAGGACTGGCGCCGTAGTCAACCTCTTCTTCAGCTCATCGAAGGCCATCTGACGCTCATCAGTCCATATGAATGCCACATTCTTCTCTAGCAAGGAAGTCAAAGGCTTCGCGATCTTGGAGAAATTCTCAATGAACCTCCGATAGTATCCTGCTAAGCCCAAGAATGACCGGACTTCCTTCACTGTCTGCGGTGTCTCCCACTCTAGCACATCCTTCATCTTGCTCGGATCAACAGCAATGCCCCCCTGTGAGATAACATGACCGAGGAATGGAACCTCGTCAATCCAGAACTCGCACTTGCTGAACTTAGCATACAGCTGATGCTCTCTCAATCTCTGCAACACGAGCCTCAGATGCTCTTCATGCTCTTCCTCTGTCTTGGAGAAGATCAGAATATCATCAATGAAGATCACACGAAGAAATCCAGATAATCCATGAAAACCATGTTCATTAGATGCATGAAGAAAGCCGGGGCGTTAGTCAAGCCGAAGGACATGACCGTGTACTCATATAGCCCGTACTAGCAAGTGAATGCCGTCTTCGGAATATCCCCAGGACGGATCCTCAGCTGAAAATAACCCGAACGAAGATCAATCTTCGAGAATATACGAGCACCTCGAAGCAAATCAAAGAGATCCTCAATACTGGGGCAGTGGATGCTTGTTCTTGATAGTGACTGCATTCAGCTCCCGATAATCCACACACATCCTCTTCGAGCCATCCTTCTTATCTGCCAGCAATAATGGAAAAGCCCAAGGAGAGAAACTACGACGGATATAGCCCTTGGCTAGCAACTCATCAATAGTTTTCATTGACTTCTTCATGCTCTATAGGTGCCATACGGTAGGGCCGCTTTGCAATAGGAGCTGTGCCAGGCAAGAGATCAATACAAAACTCAATGGCGCGTTCAGGCGGCATACCTGGCAGATCATCCGGAAAGACATCCGGGAATTCAGACACCACGCGAATACCGTCCGGGGGTCTAGCCTTCATCTGATGAAGAAATCCTGAAGGCTCCACTGCACTGATAACAACCTCTTGGCCACTGGAAGCTGATAGCAAGACTGTCCTCTGAGCACAATCTATCTGGACTCCCCACTTGGCCAGAGTCTCCATTCCTAGAATGACATCAATGCCCTTGGTGTCTAGCACCATCAGATCAGTACAGAACTCTACTCCCCGCAAGGAAACACTGACTCTCGAGCAGTAAGTGTGAGACCTCAACTGTCCTCCCGGTGAAGATACTAACAGGCACCTCTTTAACGTGCTAGTATGAATACCATGATGCTCGACAAAAGACAGAGTAATGAAGGAATGCGTAGCCCCAGTATTGAAAAGCACTGTAGCTAGATATGAATTAACCATGAACGTACCAATAACCACGTTGGGAGCCTCGGCCGCTGACTCGGCCGTCAAGTGGTTCACTCTGCCCTGAAGTGGCGCCCTGGGCTGAGCTGGGCGCCCCTGCTGTCCCGCCTGCGCCTTCCGGGGGCAAGCGTTGGCGTAGTACCCCGGCTGGCCGCAATGAAAGCAGACGCGTGGAAGTGTCGAAGCCTGCTGTCCGGCAGGAGGAGCTGCCTGCCGTGGAGCCTGAGGTGCTGGCGGAGCTGGTGGAGCATGAGCCGGAGGTGCCTGTAACCTCGGGCCCTGACCTGCCTGCTGCTGCTGTCGAGGCGGGTACTGCTGCGGCCTCTGCTGGTACTGCTGGGGAGACCAGTACTGTTGCTGCTGGTACTACTGAGGCGGCTGGAGGCGAGGACGAGTGTTGCTGCCAGAAGCAACGGGGACAATCTTCCTCTTCTTGTCCTCCATCTCCAGGTACTTGCACTCAGTGTTGAGCGCGCTGTCAACCAGATGGTTGAAGTCGTCGAAGCGGAGGTTGAGCAGCGCGTACTGGAGGTAGTCCTCAAGGCCCTCCATGAAATGCTCCTGCTTCTTGCGGTCATCCGCAACATCGGCAGGGGCGTAGCGAGCAAGCTGCAGAAAGCGATCACGATACTCCGTGACCGACATAGTCCCCTGAAGTGACAAAGACAGATAGATATCGAAAGATTAACTCAAGATTCATAAGAATAGAACAAGGGGCATTAGCTCAAAAGAAACCACTAAATGATTATATCTGAGATTACCTGCTTCAGTGCAAGGAACTCCTTCTGCTTCATCCTCATAACGCCCGCGGGGACGTTGTGGCTGCGGAACCGCTCCCGGAACTGGAGCCAAGTAAGAGCCTCGCGGTCCTGAACTGGGTGGGACTCCCACTAGTCCAAAGCTACCCCTCGCAGCTGTCCTGCTGCGTACAGAACTCGCTCCCGATCATCGCACTGGTCGATGTCCAGCTGGCGCTCCACTGCACGGAGCCAGTCGTCAGCCTGAAGAGGGTCGGACGTGTGAGAAAACATCGGTGGGTGACCCCTCAGGAACTCAGCACGCCTGTCGCGGGGCTGCGGCGGTGGAGGAGGCGGAGGCTGAGTGTGAGCATGCTGAAGAGCCTGAACAGTGTTGCTCCGGGTGGCCATCATCTGTATCTGGAGCTGGAAGTACTGCTCCGGAGTCAGAGGCAGAGGCATCGGGATCCCGGTCCCCTGGGTGTTCTGCCCCTGGTTGTTCTGCCCCTCCTGGTCAGAACCACGCCTGGTGTTCACCATCTGATTTTGGACAAAAGATTTCACGAGTAAGGATATTGTAGGAATAAATTCAGATGGATATGATAACTCTTTGCGGAAAAAGACTCAGCCATGATAAAGTAGACAGGATAGAGTGGACTGTTTTACCCCCAACGATCTAATCCATTTTATTAATTAGTTAACTTAACATAAGAGTGATTTTTCTTTAAACAAATTTAAACTACTAAGCTATGCAATCATTCAAAAATCCAAATCAAACATGTAGCATAATAACAAGCAGACAATTTTCACGACTTAGCCGAGTTTAACATACGACTCGACTAACACAACGTGTCGCGGATCGTGCTATCGTATTATTATAAAAGGGTCACCTAGCTAATACTGATTCGGGCCAAAATCTACGAAAACTATTCTTTAGAGAGAGAAATCAAGGCAGGAGGAGTAAAAGTCATAGAATTCAAGGGGTATAATAGTAAAATAGTTTCAGCAGACAAGGATTGGAGAGAAGAAGTCCTAAAACTCGACCAGTTCTATCTAGGCTTCGTCCTACAGTTGATACGGCTCTGATACCACTCTGTAACACCCGGTTTATAAAAGGACATAAACCGAGCAATCATATACGTGCCAGGATCAAGTCACACGTATATACAACAGAATGAACAGTATATCACAGCACATATCATGAATAAGACATAATAAATCGAAATACGAATGTTATTTATTACATTAATGACAAAAATGTCTGATACAGCGGAAGCGAAGTACAAATACGATAAAAGCTCTCCGAAGCTGAGCAGGGCGCCACAGGGACGTTGACTGGGAGACGAACACCTAGAAGTCCTCGTAGTCCTGGTAGCGCTGAGCGAACTCCCTCGTGTCGGCAGGAACTGAGCAGCAGTAGCGTATCCAAGAAGAAAAAGTAGAGAAGAGGCAAGAGTGAGTACACAACTTGTACTCAACAAGTATAACACAAACTATGAGGCTCTAAGGTTGGCTGACTCAACTGCATTAGCTTTTAAGTCTTGGCAAATTTTATTAAGACTAATTACTACAAGTGGATGAATTACCATTAACCCAGTTACATAGTAATTAATCAAATTTAAACATGTTACTACTGAGAAGCAAACCGAAACCACCAAGGTAACCCCGAGAGGCACCTCCCTCATCGAAAGGAGATAACCCCACTAATCAAAAGGTGGATCTGGGCCGCTCACGACCGTGAGCACGGCTAGTATACCAGTTTTACACTCTGTAGAGGTTGCACATCTTTACCCACAAGTCGTGAGCTACGCTAGAGGTTCATCACACTTCCTTAGGTGAGATGACTAGCGACTCACTACGAGGCCGTTACAAAGAATCTCGTTGGTAAGGCGTAACCGCGAGAGTTAGGTCAGCGACGATGGGGCCCACCTCCAGGGGTACCAGCACCGGAGCGCAATCCTAGCACAGACCAAGCCGGAGGAGCAGGGACCATTAAAGCTTACTACTCTTGCCCCGCAGGTAAGTTACTCCAAACCAAAAAGACCTAATTAGTAAGCCAAGTCTATCCCATTCTAGCCTTGTGGTAGCGCTGTTGTCCCAGGTTGTCGCTCTATGAACCGGTCCTTATGGAGAGTGGCCAACCAAGCACTAAGCACCGTGCTGGCCCCCTAAACCATGTTTCTACAAAAACCATCTTTTAACGAGACGTGAGCCACTCATCACAACACAGAGGGCCACTCTCAGAATTAAGTTCAAGTAAACCATTAATCAAATTAATTAAAAGGACCAGAATGTGTTATAGCGCAGCAACCTAGCACAACTAACCAAAATGCAACCCAAAGGTATATATAAAGGATATAAAGTGGCTAGGACAGTCCTTATAGGCATACAATATTAAATGCAGTATGAAATTGTATTTAAAGTGATAGGTGGTGTTCATGTTATACTTGCCTTCCTCGTACTGCTCCTGCTGCTGCTCAAAGTGCTCGGAAGACGGCTGCTCCGGGTACTGGTACTGGGGCTCCTCCGGTAGCTCAGCGTCTACTCACGAACACATGGCCAAAACAATACACAACAGTAAACATACAAGCATACACTAACAAAAGCTAAGAAATAGTACATCAATACATAAAAACAGCACACTAAACTAGTCTAAAACTATTCTACGTGTTACAACGATCGCGTGGACATAAAGAATGCCTAAAACAGAGCTAAAACGCATATTCTAGGCTAAAAACAAGGTTCAGGGACTAAACTGCAAGAAAACTAAGATTCCAGGGGATTTTCTGCAAAAACTGAGAGCCTAAACATAATTAAAGGGTAGTTCTGGGGTCTAACTTGCAAAAAGTCAAGGGCTGGATGGTGGGTTCGAATTCTAGAAAACTTAAGGGCTAAAACGCTAAAAACTGGACTAAACTGCAATTTCTTTTAACTAGAGGTGGACTGCGGGTTGAATAGGAAGAAACCGGGGGTCTCTTTAGAAAAAGATCCAAGCCGAACCGTTATCTTTGGATCTCGGCCGTAGGATCGGGATCTGACGGTCTGGATCTAATGGGTAAGTTGATCTACTCACGGCCGTAGACTTCGAATCGGACGGCTGGGCTGTTTCGTGGGCGGCGGCGGCGGCGGAACGCGCCGGCGACTCTGCTCCGCGGCGGGAGATCGCCGGAGTGCTGCGATTCTGGGGTTCCCGTGCTCGATTTCGACACGGCTTCGGTCTAGGAGGGACTACGCGCCATGTGTAGTCCACCCATGGCCTAATAGGGACACGAGGAGGCTCGGGTCGGGGCGTGCTGCTACGTCGGCGGCCTTCCGTGGCGGCGCTCGCCGGAGCGCGGCCGCCCGGTGGTCCTGGTGGTCTACTGGGCACGGACTAGGGCGCAAAGACATCAGGGAAACGGGCCAAACCGTACCAAGGGCGCAGAGAGGTCGAAGAGGCGGCGCAGGGCGGACGTCGGCGAGGACCGGCGGCGAAGGTGGGGCGGAGCTCGTGGCCGGGGTCGAAGAAGGGGCCTCCGGGCATCTGGGCGGTGCGGATCGACGCGTAGGGCTCCTGTGAGGGATACATGAGGGTCAGGATGGCCGGGTGTTGCACGGCGGTGAGTAATTTCGGCGGCGCAGTGAACTCACCGACGTCGTGATCCGGAGCAATACCCGGTGTTGCAGGGCTTGAATTGGGAGCAGCAGGCTTGGTGAGGCTCCTGGCTTCACGGCGGAGTCACGGCGGGGCTTTGCAGGGGCCGGGGAACGGTGGCGTGGCTAGTCTGCGGCGGCGCAGGTGCTCTGCGCGGCGGAGCAAAGGGAGGCGGCGGGATGGGGAATTGGGGTTCCTGGGGTGTGGCTAGGGTGTTTAAGAAGGCACGAGCTCGGGGATTTGGGCGTGCGTGACCAGGGCGTGATCTCGGCGAGATCTGCGGCAGTTTCCGTTGAGCGCGCGGGGGATGCGGGAGGAGGAGGAAGGCGACCCTGACGAGCGGGCCCGGCGTGTCGGTGGCGGAGCGGGCAAGCGCGGTGCGGGCGAGCAGTGCTGACAGGTGGGCCCGGCGGCGCAGGGAGAGAGGGCGACGCGCGGGGGTGAGCGGGCCGGAGAAGGGAAGCGCTGCG
Organism: Panicum virgatum; assembly: GCF_016808335.1. NCBI lineage: Eukaryota > Viridiplantae > Streptophyta > Magnoliopsida > Poales > Poaceae > Panicum > Panicum virgatum. Next base: position 32,185,187 of record NC_053146.1, on the reverse strand, counting down.
GGGTTGGAGCAGCGGCTTGCTGGGTGGCGCGCCGTGCGGGAGAGTGGGCCGAGCGGTGGAGGGTGGCCCGTGGGAAAAGCGAGCGGGGGTGGCGAGTTGGGCCGGGGCACGGGTTTGGGCCGCGAGAAGAGTGGGTCGCGGGCTGAGGAAAAAGAGAGAGGGAGAGGGCTGGGCCGGCCGGGTTGGGTTTTGGGCTGGGTTTGGTTTCCCTTTTCTATTCTATTTCTTTCCTCTTTTCTATTCCTAATTCAAACAAAGTTTGAATTCAAATACAAATTTGAATTTAAACCACACTCAATTAAAAGTATGCACCAGCATGAATGCAACACAAATTTTAAACTTAGACAAATTTTAATTATTTGTGAAACAAAATTAAATTAAATGCAAGGCTAAACTCAATAAACCTTAGAAATGTAAATAAAGCCAAATAAATTTATTATAAAATGCTGGAATTTAAATTAGGGTGTTACAGACCCTACCCCCTTAAAGAAATCTCGTCCCCGAGATTTAGCTGGGACTGGCTAGCAAAGAGATCCGGATATGTCTTCTTCAACTCATCTTCTCGCTCCCAAGTAGCCTCAGCTTCACCGTGGTGACTCCATTGAACTCTGCACATCTTGGCTCCACTACCCTAAGGAATACAAGTCACAAGAGAGTGTAGAGAGAGAGGCCTTCAAGTGGTGTGTGTGGTGAGAGTGGTGGGAGGCCCCTTAGATAGCTCTTGAGGTCGGTTCCCGCAATCTCTAAATATGGAAACGTGCCAAACCACCATTGGGAGGATAAGATCAAGCTTCCCTCCAAAAATCAGCGTGAAAGGCTGACAAGTGGGGTCGGCCGATCCCCCCTTGCCGCCATTGGCCACCATCCTTCTCTGGTACACTGCCTGGTGGGTCCTGATGTCAGATGGTCGGTGCCAGGGCTTGGTTGGTCGGTTTGGTCTGGTTTGTGGGCCCTCTTTTGTATGTGTCACGCTAGATGCGATTGTTTGCGACTTCATCTGCGTATTCGTCGTGTTTTCTTCTTATTCAGGACTTGTCCTCCTGAAATCATAAATCTTCGAAAACAACTGTGGAGCTAGGTTAGTGATACAAATATGCGAGTAAGAGGTATAGTTTTCCTTCTTTTATGAGTATAGGTGATGGTCATATTTCGAACTTAACGACCGTCAACAACACCCCCAAGCTAGCCTTTTGCTCGTCCCTGAGCAAAACAAGGCGCTCGTTGTTGATCAGGAGTTGCTACAATGTTGAATTTCCAACTTATACTTAGGCACAACCAAATGCTTCTTACCTTGATTTTGAATAAGTTGGCTTTTGTTCTTACCGCTTACCTTACTCCTGTGGAGCTTATAGCTTCACCTCATCTTTGGCGGTTGAGAGTCAGAACGGTATCATAGAGTGCTCATATTTATTTTCTTTAGTTCAACCGTCAATCCGGAGGTTTTTCAAAAGAAATGTATAAAGTTCCTCGGATGATCTCTCGGATCGCTCAGTGTGTATGATTCTTTACCAAGGCTTTTTATTATGCCTTTCTTCCTCAACCTATCTCTAATGGCTATTTTTTGTGGAGCTGTAGGTATGGAGGATTTGAAGGCATACCTGCTTCTCATATTTTGCTAAGTCAAAGACCGGATCCATAGGAGAAACAAGTCATAAACCTTGATCAAAATGTACAAGTGTGTGGATATTTTTTTTGGTAGATGGTGTATGAACTCCTTTGTATGCACCATCTCTCTTTTTTTTTCTTTTTGGATAAGGGGCTGTCTCTTTTTTTTTGACATGCCTAAGCATGTGGCATACCTTCTTTGGGTATGCATCTTTTATTTTCTTTTTTTTGACATGCCAAACCACGTGGAATACCTTCTTTGGGTATTTATCTTTTATTTTCTTTTTGCATAGCCCCATATCCTTAACATGTTTTTGATAAAAATGTGTCATACATGGACTTGGAGTTTTATTTTGAGGATGGATGGATATTTGCTTACTTCTAGTGTAGAAGCATAGCATGTGGTGGAAACGTGTACGTGATCTTGATCATGAGAGTATGAAATAAATCTCACTAAGGGTCACAACAATTTGACAAAACTCAATGCGATAGCAAGTTGCATATGTGGAAGGTTTTGCAATGAAAAATAACATATGGCTTTGGATAGGAATTTCCATATCATCGAGGAACTTTATTATATTTTTGTATTTTCAAAATTAAATACTCCGGATATCAAGTATCACATAAGAGAAGATCATAGCAACTCTACTTAACCATATCATAGCTCACAACAACTTAGATTTGGATCATTCTTTTTGCTAACCACAAGTTTCAAGTTTAAGGTTTGAACATTTTAAGCCACCAAACCCAAAACTAGATAGAGCATAAAGTTGTAACTAAGCATATGAAGAAAATTAACAGAGCAACTATTCATCATCTCAACAAGGAAGACTTACACCATGCTTACTACACATATTAAAAGAAATATTTTTGGTGTTTTCTAAGTTTTGCAAATATTTATTTGTTTTTAGTTATGCAAATATTTATGGATTTTCAGATTTTACAATTTTTTATGGGTTTCATGCAAGGTTATGAAAGCAGTAAAGATAAATGATACAAGTTACCTCTCGTGGGGGCCCTCCCCCAAGCTAGCTTCAGGCTCACTACGGCTGATCGGGGTTGAAACCCGTCCAGCGGTAGTATGCCCTCCACTCCTCCTATCGCTGCAACTGCAACTGCTCCATGTCGTGGATTCTTTCGCCGGTATGACGCTGCCATGCTTGGGTTGTATCGATGTGTTGGTTCAGCGTCTCTTGTATGTTGTCACCCTGCACCCGCAGCTCACCTAGCTGCTGGGTGATGGCACCGAAACCTCGGGATGAAGACGTCCGTCTGATGAGGTTCGGGGCTCCACCGGAGCTGGAACTGGTGGACCGGTGGCCTGGTGCCTTCCGTGTCCACTCCTCAGTGCTGGCACTATGCCATAACGAACCACCAGCCTCATGCTGATATGAGTGATGTGGCTGCTGAGGCGGTGGTGTCGGTTCTGCCTCCCTTCTGGTCCTACTTCTTGTCATCCTGCCAGGCAAACCAGAAGATCTATGCCTACGACCCCTTCTCGTGGAACGAGAGGGATAGTTAGCAAATGGCAATTATACAAATGGAACTCCGTATTGGGCAGCGGAATCTCATTTGTATAGCCCAAGTAAAAGAAAATCAAAGAGTCATTTGGGCCTTTCTTGAGTGTGTGACCTTGGATCAAATAAGCCTCGTCGATATACGCACGGTCGCCCTGAATGAAAGGAATAAAATTCCCCTCTAAGGCACAGATATGTGTAGCGATATGAGTAATCAAAGAAGTGCACTCAATAGGACCTGTCATCTTGAAGTTCAAAAGCCATTGCCTAACCAAAGCTTGCGCGGGGGAGATTTTGATCTTGTTGACCATGGCATAGAGTATGACCAACTCGTTGTTGCGCACGGGTCGGACATCATCTCTTGGAAAGAGAGTGATGGTTAACCATTTGTGCATCAACTGAAGAGTTGGATTATGAATGTCACCGCACTGAGGTGCGAACTTGCCATGGACAACTTGACCCGAAATCTGGCCCCAAAATTCATGACGATTAAAACCTCGGCAAGCTTGGTCGAGAGAAATCGGCCAGGGTATGTTGAAATCGAGGTGGCCGGCAAAAGTTGAAAGTAAACCCTGTTTTCCACCTCCCGAAGAGTGCAAAGAAATTGGATGGTGAGGAGTCGAGAACCATACTCCTCAACGGGAACGAAGTTATCCCATCCAATTTCATGCCAAACGTTACAGAAGTCTTTGTACATACCTGTTTTGATGAGGAGGTCCGGATCGAAGGATCGGGTGTGGACGAAGCTTCAGTTCTAGAGGATAGCGTAGCCTTGTCGTTCACGATCATCTCGCAAGTCGAGGTACGGTGCATCTTCTGCATCAATCTCTATGACCTCGGCTTGCGGGTCGGCTTGCATCTCTTCATATTGTTCTTCTTCCTCATAGTCCATCGTGCTTGATGTAGGCATAGGTTCGGGTGTGTACGAGCTTGAGCCACCCCAAACAAAAACACGTGCAACTCGAAACGGGTTACGTTAGTGAAACCAAATTGAATGCTCTTACCCGTGAGTTTCTCCTTCTTTCTTGCAGCAAAGAAATGAGAGAGAGAGGTCTCTTGAAATCAAATCTTGAGCAAAAATTCAATGAAAACCTGAAAGCAAAGTTTGAGAGAGTTTGAGAGGGAGTGAGTGAATGAGAGTTTAGTGTGAGAGCTCAAAACTCACCCCTCGGCCTCTATTTAAAGAGTAGTAGCCCGGGCACAACGGCTAGAAGATGGACACAAAGATCACTAGCCGTTGGAAAAAGGTGACAGGGAGCCATTGCCAGGTGGGGTCGGCCGACCCTAGGGTTCGGCCGGCCACCCTGTGGGCCCACTGGCTGACAGTCAGGGCCCAGGGGCTCCCTAACGGCTATAAGTTTTGAAATTTTGGGTGCCCGACCAATCTTTGCTTTGAAAGATGTTCAAAATTATTTTTCAAAGGATTTTCATGCTCGGAAATATTTTTTTTAGATTTTTGTGAAAACAGAAAAAGTGCTAGAAAAGTTTCTAGCATGCAAGGGTGTTTTGAAAATTCAAACATGCAGTGATAAAATCGAAAAAGTTGAGAAAGGTGAAATGGTGGAAAGTAAATATGAGATACGTACCGATTTACCTTCGGCAAGGGCTTGTCATTTAGAGTCTGACGAGCGGGACCTTTCTCCTGCTGTGATTGCCACTGCTCGGCTTGTCCTGGAGAATTGGACGAGGATGAGCTGGCGACCTTACGCCACACCTTCTTTGCACGTCTTTCTTGGATCGTGTGGTCGTAGGTCTTGGTAGTAGGGATTCTGGTGGATCCCAAACTGCCTGCCCTTCATCATCCTGTCATTTCAGGATGCGCTGCTCTTCCCTCTGTTTGAATCCGAAGAACATGTTCTCCTTTCCGACATGGAAGCGAATTTCTCCTCTTCCCATGTCAATCCTTGCTCTGGCGGCCCTCAGGAATGGTCGCCCAAGGATGAGCTCGATTCCGAGGTCGCCTTCTATATCCATGACCACGAAGTCCGCAAGGACAAATGAGTCTCTCACGCGGACTAGGACATTCTTGGCTATCCCCTCGGGATACCGGATTGTAGAGTCAGCGAGCTGCACACACATATATGTTGGGGAGAGAGTAGGGTATAAGAGTTTCTCGTATATTTCCATGGGCATAATGTTGACACTGGCCCCCAGGTCGCAGAGTGCATGCTCGTAGTATTGATCAAAAATTGAGCAGCTGATCATGGGGACCCCTGGATCTTCTTGAATTGCTGCTACCAGGCCATCCCAAGTATCATTCTTTGGGGGATTGTACCTTCCTGCATGGTTAGTTCGAGAAGTCTGCCGTGGAAGGTTACCCCACCCGGTAGACACCATATTTGCAGTTTCAATGGGAGATTCGGGTTGCCCCGGAATCTTCCCGGACTCAGAGACAGGAACAGCAGCTACAGTTTGAGCTAGTTGAGTTTCTATCATTTTGTTGAAACTTAGTTAGTTTTTATGAGCATAAGAAAGAGTTTAAACTTTAGCATGTATGCTTTCTATAATTTTATCATTGGCAGCAAGCTTTTTGATGAGCCCATGGCTGGACAAATTAATTCAGGTAGCACCTCTTTGGATGCGAACATTGATTCAATTATTTCATCCAGTAATAATATAAAAGCTCGTTCTTTTATAAAGTTCGGTGCATTTTCCGGTGGATGTGAAGCAAATGTTGAAGGCCGAAAATATAGACAGTATGGTTACTTTACCAGCCAAGATAATATTTAGAGGAGTTAATTTTCACAAGAAAATGGAAGAAAAAGAAGCAAAGAAAATATTTTTACATTGGAGCTATGGAAGTGGATGTCGATGAAGTGATGCCCACGTAATTAGCTTCCTTGCCGGAATATTTTATTAATACTAGTGTGCGCATGACATGATAGCTTAGTTGAGATTGTCACGTATTTTATTTCACTACTAGAGTACATCACGTAGAGGAAGTCATGTGTGTCCGTCGTTGCTTTAGTTAGTCAGGTCACGTTTTGGTCAGGTCCTAGTGAGTCAGAGTCTGGTTCAGCTGCGTGCCTCGGGTGGCCTGCGTGCCTTTAACCCTGGGCCGTCGGCCCTTGTACAGATTAGATTGAATTTTATTTGTGTCTCTCGTCTAGGGTTTATCCAATGAACAGCGAGACGCCGTCCGATCTCATCTACTTTGCCGCTTCTTCTAGATCGTGATTGGGAGTGTGATCAAGATTGTTTCTTGGATGCGCTGCTCCGGATTCTTTAGTGGATCCCATCTTCTGATCGTGGTTCGTCGTGGCTGCGGGTGGAAGAATTATCTAGGGTTTGGATTGCATCTCTCATTGTAAGCCGATCCCTCTATATCAATATTATTGCTACAGTTGGAGTTTGATTAGTCGGAAGATCATCGGGAATTGATTCAATTATTATCTGTGCCATTTACTGCTTGTCTTAGCGGGTTGATTGAACGGAATTATTTCATCGATCTGGATTATCTTATTTGGCCAAATCCATCATTATAATATATATCCTATTGTGAGATTTGGAGCTGCAACGTTGAATGACTAGTGTGAGCAGACCGACATTGTTTTGTGTGTTGATTGGTGCCTGTTGCGGACCGTCCCTGCTGCTATCTTTTTGAGGCTGTTTCTATTGCTAATTATTCTTGACATTACAGAATTAGAGAACAGCTGCTACTCTCCGGGAGCATATATAATTGTTAGTTGTTGTTACTGTTCATTCATATTTAATAAGATCAGCTAGAATTTTTGTCGTGAGGCACAAGTGATAGTGATTATATAACAGTTACTTTGTGGCGATAAGAAAATAATCAGAGAAGCTAATTTTTGTGATCAAGAATCTAATTTATCAGTTGGTATTCAGAGACAGGTTGTTCACAGTACTTTTGAAAATATTTCTATTGATCTGTGATGGTTCAACTTTATTTGCTCGATGAGATGAAATTTATGCCACAACTATCTCTCGCAACAAGTCCTAGTGAATACTTTGATTGGCAAGATGCCATGGAGAATATCTTTTCGGGCCGTGGATTTAGCTCAGTTGTCAAGATATATTATGCCGAAGAGACATTTGATAAAGATGTTTTAAAATGGTGGCTTGATGTGGATGACCCTTGTCGGACATGATAAGATATGAAGTTTTTGCTCCAACAATGATTTGTTTATTCATCTGACGCCATTAAAAAGGTTGTTGTAGCTGTTACTCAAAAAGCTTTTGCTACCATGTCACTTGTTAGCTCGAAAGCAATACAAAATGAAGATTCTCAGTTGTTGCAGAAGGTTGAGTTGCCTGTGCTCGAAGTGCCAGTTGTATATGAGAGAGATGATTTTTCTTTGGCATCCGGACTGCATTCTAGTGCTTCTTCTTGTGATACTCAGCCTGACATTAAAATTGATGATAATGATGTTGCATCAGATGGGTTATCTATCATGGCACGGGAAGTTCACAGTGATGGTACTACTATTGATGTGAAAGGGCAGCGATCCAATATATTTCACTCGGAATGCAAAGTTTATGATAAGGTATCCAAGCTTATTATTGATGGTGGTAGTTTCACAAATGCTATTAGTTTCGATTTGGTGAATGATTTATCCTTGCCTACACGGAGGCTGACAACACCACATTATATGCAATGGATGAATGAAAGTGATACTCTGAAAATCACTCACAAGGCTAGAGTTAAATTTTCCATTGGAAATTATATGGATACACTAGATTGTGATGTTGTGCCGATGAGTGCTTGTCATTTATTGTTGGGTCGACCATGGCAGTTTGACCTTGATGCTACTCATGGTGGTCATTCTAATAATTATTCGTTTGTGCACAAGGGAGTTCATCACGTGCTCAAACCGATGCCAGTTAGTGCTATTAAGGCTGAGGTGTTTTCTACTTCGAAAGTAAAGAAAAAGGCTGACACGATTGCCACAAAGCCGCAGACAGTTTTGCTTCACGAGGTACAAAACGATGTCACTGTACCTTCTCCCAAAACTGGTTCAGTGCATTCTGGTTCGGACTCTACTATAGCAGCTCATGTTTTTGAAGATGATCAAATACTGCCTTTCAGTAAATTTGAACTTAAATGCAAGGGTCGTCTGGAAAATTTGTCTATCCAGTTTGGTTCTTTCTCTCACATTTCAAGACATGATACATTGCCAAGCGAAAATATGCATGCTGCTGGGAAGGTCGAGGTGCTTGTTGCTTCAATTGATAATGATTCATCCAAGGAACTAATAGAGCCACAGACCTTTTTCAATGGAGGCACTGATGATGTGGCCATAAATTCTACCATTGCAATTTCAGAAAATTCTTGCACTAATTCAAATATTTGGGCTGGTACTTCTCTGAAACTTCATGGGACTCGATTGGGTTGTCCTGCTGCAGACATGGAAGGCAATGGACCAATCATGGTCGATTCTATAAAATGCACGTCTACCAACAATGGTGCTGATTCTCGGATTAATGAAGCTATTGACAATAACTTAAAGCCGAGGACGGCTTTGTTTCAAGGGGGAGAGAATGATGAGCCCATGGCTGGACAAATTAATTCAGGCAGCAACTCTTTGGATGCGAACATTGATTCAATTATTTCATCCAGCAATAATCTAAAAGCTCATTCTTTTATAAAGTTCGGTGCATTTTCCGGTGGATGTGAAGCAAATGTTGAAGGCCGAAAATATAGACAGTATGGTTACTTTACCAGCCAAGATAATATTTAGAGGAGTTAATTTTCACAAGAAAATGGAAGAAAAGAAGCAAAGAAAATATTTTTACATTGGAGCTATGGAAGTGGATGTCGATGAAGTGATGCCCACGTAATTAACTTCCTTGCCGGAATATTTTATTAATACTAGTGTGCGCATGACCTGCTAGCTTAGTTGAGTTTGTCACGTATTTTATTTCACTACTAGAGTACATCACGTAGAGGAAGTCATGTGTGTCCGTCGTTGCTTTAGTTAGTCAGGTCACATTTTGGTCAGGTCCTAGTGAGTCAGAGTCTGGTTCAGCTGCGTGCGTCGGGTGGCCTGCGTGCCTTTAACCCTAGGCCGTCGGTACAGATTAGATTGGATTTTATTTGTGTCTCTCGTCTAGGATTTATCCTATGAACAGCGAGATGCTGTCCGATCTCATCTACCTTGCCGATTCTTCTAGATCGTGATTGGGAGCATGATCAGGATTGTTTCCTGGGTGCGCTGCTCCGGATTCTTCCGTGGATTCCCATCTTCTGATCATGGTTCGTCGTGGCCGCGGGTGGAAGTTTCTTCTAGGGTTTCAGATTACAACTACTGTAAGCCGATCCCTCTATAGATTATATTACTACAGCTCATCTTTGATTTGTCAAAGGAATATTTGGATATTATTTCGAGCAGCTCTGGTTGTGGTTGATTATCCTATTATCTTCTCTGGTCGACTACCTTGCCGTGAATTGGGTTTTCTTGTGAAGCTGCTGCTGTACTTGGCTGAAGAAATGAATTCTCAATCATATATGTACTGATTTGTGGCATCAATATTTATTCTGTCTGCTGCCGCTAGAGAGCAGGTGCCAACCTGTTTTTGTGTTTGAAATGAAGCATTATTTTATTGTCAGATTCTGTTTGATACCTTGAAAATTACCGAGAGAAATACTTCTAACAGTGCATCAGTTTTTGGACTGATTGTTTGCTTCTGAAAAATAAATACTTAGTGAAAGTATTGCTGCTAGTACCATGAAAGATTGGACCAAATTACGGGCATCGTAGGCGTGTCCTTATCACTTTTTGTGTAATGATTCATTTATTTTAACTTGGCCAAAGACTAAATCTCTCAAGGAGGGTTGATTCGAATTAAAATTCGAATTGAAATTTGTGTTAAAGTTGTTACCTCCTCCTTGGAATGGTGGGCGTGTTTGACCCCACCCCGGCCTCCATGTGGACGGAACCCGGTGTTGTTGTTGATGTAGGCTGCATCTTCACTGGTCTCGGGGCAGTCATTCCCCGAATGTCCATTGTCACCACAAACCTCGCACGTGAAGTACGAGTTCATGGCATGGACGGGAACAAGCATTTGTTGCCGGTTCCCTTCGTCAAGCTTCTTCATTAGGATGTCCAGCTTGGCGGCGAGCATGTCCGTCTCCTTGACGGTATGCATTCCGCCTTTGGTTCTGGGCTAGGAACGCTCCTCGTTCCAGCCCTAGTTGGAGACCATCTTTTCAATCAAGGCCGTGGCCTTGGCAATTGTATGGTCGAGATAGGCTCCTCCAGCAGCAGCATCGAGATGGGCTCAGGATGTTGTCGTTAGTTCATTGTACAAGCTTTGAAGCACGAGCCACTCATCCATCCCATGATGAGGACAAGCGAGTATATATTCTTGCAGTCTCTCCCAAGCTTCTGGGATGGATTCCATCCCTGTCTGTTGGAAACTTGAAATTCTTCCACATAGGGCATTTGTTTTGCCCAACGGAAAGAATTTAGCGAGGAACGCTGTGGAACATTTGTGCCAGGTGCTGACGGCTTCCTTGTTGCTGATAAAACCACTATTTCGCCTTCCCCAGGAGGGAGAAAGGAAACAGGCGGAGCCTGATGGCGTCAGCCGTAACGCCCCGTATGGTTACGGTCTTGCATAACTCCAGAAAGTTCTGGAGATGGGCGTTGGTGTCCTCATTTGGCTTGCCACAGAATGGGCTAGCCTGCACCATATTAATGAGGCTGGACTTCAGCTCAAAGTTTACGTCCCCAACATCAACGTTGGGTCCAGTTGCCACGTTGGTAGCTGAGGGACGGAGAAGTCGCGGAGGGTCTTCTCAGCCATGGGTTCGGTGATTGTTGATGGTGCTTGGAAAGCTGGTTCTCTTGTCGACTGCGAGATCAGAGGAGGGACGACGCGAGGTCGGACCCTTCTGATGAACTTCTCGGGATTTTCAACAAAATTTGTTAGCAAGGAGAAACCAGACATACACTACCTTGTTTTCATCCAATCAGGAGAAAACAAAAAGATAAACACATTAGCCTGTATAAGCAGTAGCTACCTCTTACTTATATTGCCATGTTTATGTACTTAGTAAATAACTTTACACCTAGTGCCATCCCCGGCAACGGCACCAGAAATGCTTATTGGCATTTCTTAGCGTCGCCACTAGGAGGGGTTAGTTCCTAGCAACGCCACCGGAAATGTTGGTGTTGCTATGTCTTAACTTTTACAGATAGATCCGCAAGCGCACGGATATACCGATGTAGCATTTCACCCGGAAGTATTCAGGGTATCATTATTTATATTTCCCCAAGGGATGGCTAGGTTGTGTAAACTGTATTTACAAGTTCCATAACCATGACATGTATGAAGTAAGATGAAGACCACTGACTATACAGGGGTATGTGATAAATGAATAATTATCAGGGGTAATGTGACACACACAGAACAGCCAACTCTCATGAATAAAGAATAAACAAGCAATCCTAAGGTTAGTGGGAGCATAAGCAAAGATTCCTAGTATACTATTCATGTTAGGAGATAAGTTATGTTATTCACATGCTTAGAACTACAGGTGCCGGGAAATTAGGGACATCGGGGAGAATGACCCGCACTGGAGAATATCTGGTCCTGTTTCATCTCTGCATGAACTCCTACACCGTACTCGAACGTCGGGGAGTACGCTAACCGAGAGGCAGCTTCCCGGCGGACCGACAGGGCTGTCACCACCTGCGGTATACCCCAGTCACACCATGGAGCACTGTCATATCCGAAGGATCCCGCATACCCGGGCACCATGCCCGTATATGAAGTCACTACCCTAGCACCCCCGGGTCCCCCACCCTTCGGATTGATAGGTAAGATGCTAAGGCAAGCCCGAAAGCCCAACGAACCGATATCCTTACCCAGATCAAATGGTCTAAGCAAGTAACTACTATAACTTGGTGAAACACTGATCAAGGCTAAGCATACTAAGAACATATCAAGATAACCAAGAACGAACTCGATATGAATAATATAAAGAAAGTCGGAATACAAAGCCATAGCAGAGGCCGAGGATTGCTCACCAACCCTAAGGACGACTGTATTCGCTAAGGAGATGAAGTACTAACCTAGCTCCACTACCCTAAGGAATACAAGTCACAAGAGAGTGTAGAGAGAGAGGCCTTCAAGTGGTGTGTGTGGTGAGAGTGGTGGGAGGCCCCTTATATAGCTCTTGAGGTTGGTTCCCGCCATCTCTAAACATGGAAACCTGCCAAACCGCCATTGGGAGGATAAGATCAAGCTTCCCGCCAAAAATCAGCGGGAAAGGCTGACAGGTTGGGTCGGCCGACCCCCCCTTGCCGCCATTGGCCACCGTCCTTCTATGGTACACTGCCTGGTGGGTCCTGATGTTAGATGGTCGTTGCGGGGGCTTGGTTGGTCGGTTCGGTCTGGTTTGTGGGCCCTCTTTTGTATGTGTCACGCCAGACGCGATTGTTTGCGACTTCGTCTGCGTATTCGTCGTGTTTTCTTCTTATTCCGGACTTGTGCTCCTGAAATCATAAATCTTCGAAAACAACTGTGGAGCTAGGTTAGCAATACAAATATGCGAGCAAGAGGTATAGTTTTCCTTCTTTTATGAGTATAGTTGACGGTCATATTTCGCACTTACCGACCGTCAACAATACCCTGAATACTTCCGGGTGTAATGCTACAATGGTATATCCATGTGCTTACGGATCCTTCTGTAAACGTTAAGACATACCAACACAGCATTCCTTTGGCGGCGTTGCTAGGAACTAACCCCTCCTAGTGGCGACGCTAAAAAATGTCAACAAGCATTTCTGGCGCCGTTGCCGGGGATGGGCTTAACACCCCTGTTCCTGGTGATTGCACTTAGAAATGTCAACAAGAATTTTTGGCGCCGTTGCCGGGGATGGCACTAGGTGTAAAGATATTTACTAAGCACATAAACATGGCAATATAAGTAAGAGGTAGCTACTACTTATACAGGCAAATGTGTGTATCTTTTTTTTCTCCTGATTGGATGAAAATAGGGTAGTGTATGACTGGTTTCTTTTTGCCGACAAGCTTTGTTGAAAATCCCGAGAAGCTCATGAGAAGGGTCCGACCTCGCGTCGTCCCTCCTCCGCTCTCACAGTCGACAAGCGAGCAAATTCCCCAAGCACTATCAACAATCACTGAACCCATGGCTAAGAAGACTCTCCGCGACTTCTCCATCCCCTCAGCTACCAATGTGGCAACTAGACCCAATGTTGATGTTGGGGACATGAACTTTGAGCTGAAGTCCAGCCTCATTAACATGGTGCAGGCTAGCCCATTCTTTGGCAAGCTGAATGAGGACGCCAACGCCCATCTTTAGAACTTTCTGGAGTTATGCAAGACCGTAACCATACGGGGCGTTACAGCTGACGCCATCAGCCTCCGCCTGTTTCCTTTCTCCCTCCTGGGAAGGTGAAACAGTGGTTTTATCAAAACAAGGAAGCCATCAGCACGTGGGACAAGTGTTCCATGGCATTCCTTGCCAAATTCTTCCCGTTGGGCAAAACAAATGCCCTACGCGGAAGAATTTCAAGTTTCCAGCAGACAGGGATAGAATCCATCCCAGAAGCTTGGGAGAGACTCCAAGAATACATACTTACCTGTCCTCATCATGGGATGGACGAGTGGCTCGTGCTTCAAAGCTTCTATAATGGGCTAACGACAACATCCAGAGCCCACCTTGATGATACTGCTGGAGGAGCCTATCTGGACCTGACAACCGCCAAGGCTACGGCCTTGATTGAGAAGATGGTCTCCAACCAGGGCTGGAACGAGGAGCGTTCCTAGCCCAGAACCAAGGGCGGAATGCATACTGTCAAAGAGACGGACATGCTCGCCGGCAAGCTGGACCTCCTACTGAAGAAACTCGACGAAGGGAACCAGCAACAGATGCCTGTTCCCGTCCATGCCATGAACTCGTACTTTATGTGTGAGGTTTGTGGTGATGATGGACACTCAGGGAACAACTGCCTCAAAACCCGTAAAGACGCAGCCTACATCAACAACAACACCGGGTTCCATCCACAAGGAGGCCAGGGGTGGGGTCAAGCATGCCCACCATTCCAAGGAGGAGGTAACAATTTCAACTCAAATTTCAATTCGAATTTCAATTCGAACCAACCCTCCTTGAGAGATCTAGTTTTTGGCTAAGCTAAAATAAACGAATCATTAAACAAGAATTTTGCTGCCAACGATAAAATTCTGGAAAGCATAAATGCCAAAGTTGAAACTCTTTCTTCTACTCTTAAAAATCAACTAAGTTTCAACAAAATGATTGAAACACAACTTGCGCAAATCGCTGCTGCTGTTCCTGTCTCTGAAACCGGGAAGATTCCGGGGCAACCCGAATCTCCCGTTGAGACTACAAATATGGTGTCTACCGGGTGGGGCAACCTTCCACGGCAGACCTCTCGAACTAACCATGCAGGCAGGTACAATTCCCCGATGAATGACACTTGGGAAGGCCTAGTAGCAGCAATTCAAGAAGATCCAGGGGTCCCCATGATCAGCTGCTCAATCTTCGATCAATACTATAAGCATGGACTCTACGACCTGGGGGCCAGTGTCAACATTATGCCCATGGTAATATACGAGAAACTCTTATACCCTGCTCTCTCCCCAACATATATGTGTGTGCAGCTCGCAGTCTCTACAATCCGGTATCCCGAAGGGATAGCCAAGAACATTTTGGTCCGCGTGCGAGACTCCTTCGTCCTTGCAGACTTTGTAGTGATGGATATAGAAGGTGACCTCGGAATCGAGCTCATTCTTGTGCGACCATTCCTAAGGGCCGCCAGAGCAAGGATCGACATAGGAAGAGTAGAAATCCGCTTCCGCGTCGGAAAGGAGAACATGTTCTTCAGATTCAAACAAAGGGAAGAGCAGCGCATCCTGAACCGATAGGATGATGAAGGGCAAGCACTTTGGAATGCACCAGAATCCCCACCATCAAGACCTACGACCACACAATCCAAGAGAGGACGTGCAAAGAAAGTGTGGCGTAAGGTCGCAAGCTCATCCCCGTCCTATTCTCCAGGACAAGCCGAGCAGTGGTAATCACAGCAGGAGAAAGGTCCCGCTCGTCAGACTCTAAATGACAAGCCCTTGTCGAAGGTAAATCGCTACGTATCCATTATTCACTCTCCACCATTTTGCATTTCTCGACTTTTTCGATTTTTCCCACTGCATATTTGAATTTTCAAAACACTCATGCATGCTAGAAACTCTTCTAGCACTTTTTCTGACTTTCACAAAAATCCAAAAATATTTCCTAGCATGAAAATCCTTTGGAAAATAAATTTGAACATCTTTTCGGAGGAAAGTTTGGCCGGCACCAAAGTTTAAAAAGTTTATGACCGTTAGAAGGTAGTGGGCCATGGTTGTCAACAGGGGGCCCACCTAGGGTTCGGCCAAACCCTAGGGTCGGCCGGCAACCTGCTAACAGCTAGTGGGCCCATTCTTCTCCAACGATCACTAGCCGTTGAGGTGTGTCCCCTCTAACGGTGCCCAGCCAATCTCTCTTTAAATAGAGGCTGAGGGGTGAGTTTTGAGCTTTCACACTCAAACTCTCATTCACTCACTCCCTCTCAAACTCTCTCAAACTTTGCTCTCCGGCTTTCATTGGATTTTTGCTCAAGATTTGATTTCAAGAGACCTCTCTCTCTCATTTATTTGCTACAAGAAAGAAGGAGCAACTCACGAGTAAGAACATTCATTTCGATTTCACTAACGTAACCTGTTTCGAGTTGCACTTGTTTTGTCCATCATGAAAGGCTTAGGGCGGAAGGCCTTCGGCGCATTCAAGAAGATGACGGGTGGAAGTTCATCCCGTTCTCGGGGTGGCTCAAGCTCATACACACCCAAACCTACACCTACACCAAGCACGATGGACTACGAGGAAGAACAACAATATGAAGAGATGCAAGCCGAACCACAAGCCGAGATCATAGAGATTGATGCGGAAGATGCACCGTACCTCAACTTGCGAGATGATCGTGAACGACAAGGCTACACCATCCTCAAGAACCGAAGCTTCGTCCACACCTGAGCATTCGATCCGGATCTCCTCATCAAAACAGGTATGTACGAAGACTTCTCTAATGTTTGGCATACAATTGGATGGGATAACTCCGTTCCCGTTGAGGAGTATGGTTCTCTACTCCTCACCATCCAATTTCTTTGCACTCTTCGGGAGGTGGAAAACAGGTTTTATTTTCAACTTTTCGGGAAAGAATATTTGCTTTCTTGGAAAACTTTTGCCGGCCACCTCGATTTCAACAAACGCTGGCCGATTTCTCTCGATGAAGCTTCCCGCGGTTTTAATTGTCATGAATTTTGGGGCCAAATTTCGGGTCAAGTTGTCCATGGCAAGTTTGCACCTCAGTGCGGCGATATTCATAATCCAACTCTTCAATTGATGCACAAGCGGTTAACCATCACTCTCTTTCCAAGAGATGATGTCCGACCCGTGCGCAACGATGAGTTGCTCATACTTTATGCCATGGTCAACAAGATCAAAATCTCCCCCGCGCAAGTTTTGGTTAAGCAATGGCTTTTGAATTTCAAGATGATGGGTCCTATTGAGTTCACTTCTTTGATTACTCGTATCGCAACACGTATCGGTGCCTTAAAGGGGAATTCTATTCCTTTCATTGAGGGCGACCGTGCGTATATCGACGAGGCTTACTTGATCCAAGGTCATACACTCAAGAAAGGCCCGAATGACTCTTTGATTTTCTTTTACTTGGGCTTTACAAATGAGATTATGCTGCCCAATGCGGAGTTCCATTTGTATAATTGCCATTCGCTAACCATCCCTCTCGTTCCACGAGTAGGAGGTCGTAGGCATAGATCTTCTAGTTTGCCTGGCAGGATGACAAGTAGGACTAGAAGAGAGGCAGAGCCGACACCACCACCTCAGCAGCCACATTATTCGCATCAACATGAGGCCGGTGGTTCATCACGGCATAGTGCTAGCACTGAGGAGTGGACACGGCAGGCACCAAGCCGCCGATCCACCAGTTCCAGCTCTGGTGGAGCCCTGAACCTCATCAGACGGACATCCTCGTCCCGAGGTTTCGGTGCTATCACCCAGTAGCTAGGTGAGCTGCAGGTGCAGGGCGACAACATACAAGAGATGCTGAACCAACACATCGATACTACCCAAGCATGGTAGCGTCACATTAGCGAGAGAATCCATGACTTGGAGCAGTTGTAGTTGTAGCGACAGGAGGAGTGGAGGGCATACTGCCGCTTTACGGGATTCACCCTGAAGCTGCTTGGGGGAGGACCCCACGAGAGGTAACTTGTATCATTTTCTTTACTTATTTCATAACCTTGCATGAAACCCATCAAAATTTGTAAAATCAGAAAATCCATAAAAAATTTGCATAACTAAAAACAAATAAAAATTTGCAAAACTTAGAAAACACCAAAAATATTTCTTTCAATATGTGTAGTAAGCATGGTATAAGTTTTCCTTGTTGAGATGATGAATAGTTGCTCTGTTAATTTCCTTCATATGCCTAGGTACAACTTTATGCTCTACCTAGTTTTGGGTTTGTTGGCTTAAAAGTTCAAAACCTTAAACTTGAAACTTGTGGGTAGCACAAAGCATGATCCAAATCTAAATTGTTGTGAGCTATGATATGGTTAAGTAGAGTTTATATGATCTTCTCTTATGTGATACTTGACATCTAGAGTATTTAATTTTGAAAACACAATAAAGTTCCTCGATGATATGAAAATTCCTATCCAAAGCCATATGTTGTTTTTCATTGCAAAACCTTCCACATATGCAACTTGCTATCTCATTGAGCTTTGCCAAATTATTGTGACCCTTAGTAAGATTCATTTCATACTCCCATGATCAAGATCACGTACACATTTCCACCACATGCTATGCTTCTACAGTAGAAGTAAGCAAACATCCATCCACAAAATAAAACTCAATGTCCATGTATGACACCACTCTCTCAAAAATATATCAAGGATATGGGGCTATGCAAAAAGAAAATAAAAGATGCATACCTAAAGAAGCTACGCCACATGCTTCGCATGTCAAAAAAAAAGAAAATAAAATATGCATACCCAAAGAAGGTATGCCACATGCTTAGGCATGTATAAAAAAAGATATAGCCCCTTATCCAAAAAGAAAAAAAAGAGAGATGGTGCATACAAAGGAGTTCATACACCATCCACCAGAGTAAAAAATATCCACACACTTGTACATCTTGATCAAGGTTTATGACTTGTTTCTCCTTTGGATCCGGTCTTTGACTTAGCAAAATTTGAGAAGTTGGTATGCCTTCAAATCCTCCATACCTACAGCTCCACAAAAATAGCCATTAGAGATAGGATGAGGAAGAAAGGAACAATAAAAAGCCTTGGTGAGGAATCATACACATTAAGCGATCCGAGAGATCATACGAGGAACTTTACAAACTTCTTTTGAAAAATTTACAAAAAAACTCCGGATTGATGGTTGAACTAAAGAGAAGAAATATGAGCACTCTATGATACCGTTCTGACTCTCAACCGCCAAAGATGAGGTGAAGCTATAAGCTCCACAGGAGTAAGGTAAGAGGTAAGAACAAAGGCCAACTTATTCAAAATCAAGGTAAGAAGCATTTGGTTCTGCCTAAGTATGAGTTGGAAATTCAACATTGTAGCAACTCCTGATCAACAACGAGCGCCTTGTTTTGCTCAGGGACGAACAAAAGGCTAGCTTGGGGGTGTTGTTGACGGTCGTTAAGTGCGAAATATGACCGTCAACTATACACATAAAAGAAGAAAAACTATACCTCTTACTCACATATTTGTATCACTAACCTAGCTCCATAGTTGTTTTCGAAGATCTATGATTTCAGGAGCACAAGTCCGGAATAAGAAGAAAACACGATGAATACGCAGACAAAGTCGAAAATGATCGCGTCCTGTGTAACAGATGCAAAGGAGGCCCACAAACCAGACCAAACTGACCAACCAAGCCCCGGCACCGACCATCTGATATCAGGACCCACCAGGCAGAGACCCATACGAAGGCGGTGGCCAGAGGCGGCCAGGGGGGGTCGGCCAACCCCACCTGTAAGCCTTTCCTACTGAATTTTGGCAGGAAGGCTGATCTTATCCTCCTAAAGGCGGTTTGGCATGTTTTCATGTCTAGAGATGGCGGGAACCAACCTCAAGAGCTATAAAAGGGGCCTCCCACCACTCACACCACACACACCATTTGAAGGCCTCTCTCTCACACTCACTTGTGACTTGTACGACATAGGGTAGTGGAGCTAGGCTAGTACTTCATCTCCTTAGCGAATCCAGTCATCCTCGGGGTCGGTGAGCAATCCTCGGCCTCTGGTATGGCTTTGTATTCCGACTTTTGTTATGCTATTCATCTTGAGTTCGTTCTTGGTTATCTTGCTCTGTTCTTAGCTTGCTTAGCCTTGATCTGTGCTTTATCAAGTTATACTAGTTGCTTGCTTAGACCAGATGATCTAGGTAAGGATATCGGTTCATTGTGCTTTCGGGCTTGCCTTAGCATCTTACCTGTCCATCCGAAGGGTGGGGGATCCGGGGGTGCTAGGGTAGTGACCTCATATGCGGGCATGGTGCCCAGGTATGCGGGATCCTTCGGATATGACGGTGTTCCATGGTGTGACTGGGGTAGACCACAGGTGGTGACAGCCCTGTCGGTCCGCCGGGAAGCTGCTTCTCGGTTAGCGTACTCCCCGACGTTCGGGTATCGTGTAGGAGTTCATGCAAAGATGAAATGGGACTAGATGTTCTCTAGTATGGGTCATTCTCCCCGATGTCCCTAATTTCCCGGCACCTGTAGTTCTAAGCATGTGACTAACGTAACTTATCTGCTAACATGAATAGTATACTAGGAATCTGTGCCTATGCTCCCACTAACCTTAGGATTGCTTGTTTATTCTTTATTCATGAGAGTTGGCTGTTCTGTGTGTGTCACATTTCCCCTGATTATCCATTATTTATCACTTACCCCTGTGTAGTCAGTAGTCTGCATCTTACTTCATATGTGTCATGGTTATGGAACTAGTAAATAACTTTACACAACCTAGCCATCCCTTGGGAAAATATAAATAATGATACCCTGAATACTTCTAGGTGAGATGCTACAACGGTATATCCGTGCGCTTGCGGATCCTTCTGTAAATGTTAAGACATACCAACACGGCATTCCCTTGGCGGTGTTGCTAGGAACTAACCCCTCCTAGTGGCGACGCTAAGAAATGTCAACAAGCATTTCTGGCGCCGTTGCCGGGGATGAGCTTAACAACCCCGTTCCTAGTGATTGCGCTTAGAAATGTCAACAGAGCCTTTGCCTGAAGCTGATTTATAGAATAAAACTTGAACCGTCAAGCTTTTTCTCTATAACTAGAACGTAAACCCGCAAGAGCCAAATCGACCAAATCCTTTTCAGAAAGTGACAAATTAAAGCATCGGTTTTTGATATCCTGAAATCTTTTAAAGTACTCATGGATAGATTCATCTCTACCCTGTCTAACCGATGTCAAATCTGTCAACTTAGTTGTGTTATCCCCACTATAAAAGTGATCGTGAAACTTTTGTTCTAATTCATCCCAAGAACGAATTGAGTTAGGGGCTAACGATGAAAACCAAGAGAAAGCCGTTCCAGTCAAACATAAAGAAAACATACGAACACGCAAAGACTTGCTAGAACCAACTTCCCCAAGTTGAGCGATATATTGGCTAATATGCTCCCAAGTGGACCGGTTATCATCACCGCTAAACTTGACAAAATCGGGAACACGCCAACCAGCGGGGTAAGGAATCAAATCAAAAGCATCAACATACGGACTACGGTATAGCCGACTCTTACCCATAACAAAACCAAGTTTATCTTTAAGCATATCGGCCAGATCTTCCTTCATCCCGGCAAGATCGGCCTTGTAGTTGCATGTAGATGTTTGGCCAAAACGATGTGTCGCAAGATCAGTAGTGGACATCGTTTGTGTAGCATATTGTGGATTGGCCTTAAGCCAATCATCCCAAACATCTTTGGGCAATGGTGGAGGAAATGGAGGTTCACCGTATGACTTCGTAGTATACGGCGGCACAAAATCCGCCAATTCTTGCTCCAGGCTATAGTCAGCCGAAGTAGGAAGAGGCGCGAGTTGTGGCTGTGATGTAGAACCGAGCACCATGGCACCGGTCTGACCGATCTGAGTGACCGGTTAGACCGGTCCACCCACCGAGGCACCGGTCTGACCGGTCTCTGCCGTGGCACCAATCTGACCGGTCGAAGTGACCGATCTAACCGATTCGGCCCTAGACGGCCGAACTTAGCCTGGCGGGGGTGTCTGTCCCACAAAGAAATTCGGCGGCATACCATATTGATAATTCTCTGATGGTGCGGCCGAAAGACTAGGATTAGGTGTAAAGTTAGAATAATCATTAATGGGTTTCTTACCCTTATTTTGTAGACTCAGGTCCATAAGTAAATCTTGTGTAAGCTTTTGCGACTGTTCAAATCTACCCAAAAAGCCCTCGACAAGCTGCTTAATAGAATCGAACGTAAAACTTACATCGCTTGGAGTGGAAGCAGATGAAGCAGCAGCTGTAGCCGTTGTAGATGGGTTCGGCGGTGGCGACGCGAATGTGGGCATGATGAATTTATCCTTCTTGAACATGCCTTGCCGAGTCTTCTCAAAGCATGCAAGCAATCTCTCCTAGGACTCCTCCTGCTCTTTCTGGAGCGCAGCCTGGAATTGCTTGTGGTTCTTCTCAGGTATGTCTTCATACTTGATGTCAACGGGAATTGAATCTACCTTGGAGGGGTTATGCTTTTCACCGGCCATTGAAACCGATGGACGTAGATCTGTCCCCAGCGGAGTCGCCAAAAAGTATGTTGACACTAAATTGATCAACACACAAGTGCTAGAACGCACGGATCGCAACGATCAGAACCTAATGAAGATCCCTGGCGACCGGTCAGACCGGTCGCGCCAACCGGTCAGACCGGTCGGGCACAGACAGCTTCGCGAAAACCTAAAACCGTGAGCTCGGGGGGGACCCCGTTGGAGGTCGCAGATCTAGGATTATCTTGAGGTCAGCAGGCCACTCAAGATGCCCTTGGACACCGTATAGACGAACAAAGAATAGCACAAAGGTTGGAAAATCTAGGGTTTGGAGAAAATATGAAAATTGTAAGTTGATTGATTTGATTGGGTAGAAAAACCGCAATCAGTCATGGCCTTTATATTTATAGGCCGGGGAGGACGTACCCCTTCCAAATCGGGTTACAAACGGACTCTGCGAATCAGATCTAACCTGATTCGGATTACACAGGACCAGACCGGTCTGACCGGTTGGCCTTCGGCAATTGCCAATTTTGGCTGCCAACAGTATGTACAAAGACTTCGCTAACGTTTGGCATGCAATTGGATGTGATAACTTCATTCCTATTGAGGAGTATGGTTCTTGACTCCTCACCATCCAATTTCTTTGCACTCTTCGGGAGGTGGAAAACGGGGTTTATTTTTGACTTTTCGGGAAAGAATATTTGCTTTCTTGGAAGACTTTTGCTGGCCACCACGATTTTAACAAATGCTAGCCAATTTCTCATGAGCAAGCTTGCCGCGGTTTTAATCGTCATGAATTTTGGGGCCAGATTTCGGGTCATGTTGTCCATGGTAAGTTTGCACCTCGGTGCAGTGATATTCATAATCCAACTCTTAAGTTGATGCACAAGTGGATAGCCATCACTCTCTTTCCAAGAGATGATGTCCGACCCGTGCGCAATGATGAGTTGCTCTTACTTTATGCCATGATCAACAAGATCAAAATCTCCCCGCGCAAGCTTTGGTTAAGCAATGGCTTTCAAATTTCAGGATGACGGGTCCAATTGAGTGCACTTCTTTGATTACTCGTATCGCTACACGTGTTGATGCCTTAGAGGGGAATTTCATTCTTTTCATTGAGGGCGACTGCACATATATCGACGAGGCCTAATTGATCCAAGGTCACACACTCAAGAAACACCCGGATGACTCTTTGATTTTCTTCTTCTTGGGCTGTACGAATGAGATTACGTTACCCAATGCGGAATTCCATTTGTATAATTGTCGTTCGCTAACCATCCCTCTCGTTCCATGACAAGGGGGCCGTAGGCATAGCTCTTCTGGTTTGCCTGGCAAGATGACAAGAAGTAGGGCCAGAAGGGAAGCAGCACCGACACCACCGCCTCAGCAGCCACAGTACTCATATCAGCATGAGGTAGGTGGTTCATCTTGGCATAGCACTAGCACTGAAGAGTGGGCACGGCAGGCACCAAGTCACCGGTCCACCAGTTCCAGGTCTAGCGGAGCTCCGAGCCTCACTAGACGGACGGCTTCGTCCCGAGGGTTCAGCGCCATCACCCAGCAGCTGGCGAGCTGCGGGTGCAGAGTGACAACATACAAGATACGCTGTACCAACACATCGAGACATCCCAAGCATGGCAGCGTCCCACTAGCGAGAGACTCCATGACATGGAGCAGAGGCAGCTGCAGCGATTGAAAGAGTGGAGGGCCTACTTCCGTTGGACGGGTTTCAACCCCAACCAGTCATAGTGAGCCTGAAGCTAGCTTGGGGGAGGATCCCCACGAGAGGTAACTTGTATTATGTGTCTTTACTGCTTTCCATATATTGCATAAATGTAACACCCAGGCACCACAAAGCCTAAGATATCACTCAACACCCTTTCAACAAGTTGGAGTATGAAAAACTCAACAGCTTAACCCCACAAACAGAGTAAAGAATGGAAGCAACAACATAAATGATATATAAGTTGAACCAAACCGTAGCATTTAAAGAGCAAATTAAACAAAAGATAAATAGCAAAAGACATCCACACTCATTCTTATTAAGCCAAGAAAAAAACAACACAAGGTCAACTAAAAAAACCCATTACAGCAAAGCAATTTTTTTTTCATTATTATTATAAAGTGACATTGTCCAAGATGTGATGATGTGTTGCTAATCCCATCTCTTCAAGCAAAGCATTCAATCCATTAACTGGAAAGATAAAGGGATTCAATCCATTCAATTTAGCAAGCAAACTACTTTAATGAGTTATTTAAACTACAAGTTCATTAGACAACAATTTAAACATAGAGATACGATAGGAAAGATAAATCTGAAATATTTAAGAAGATCAACCTTATGAACTTTAGAACAAAATTGAGAACAACCTCAAATACACTTCCATGACAAAGATAAATCACAATGCAATGCAATGCATATGCCATGTCCACTGCCTCCATACCCAACAAGGTATGAAGCTGCATCATACCCCTCCTCGGGCAACGTACAATGTTGTACCGTTACGGTTGCGGCTAGTAAGCGGCGACATAATCCACAAGAGCACTCCGGAATAGTCATATAACTTTCTCACCGACCTGGCTTAAGAGCACTCCGGAATAGTTATATGACTTTCTCACCGACCTGGCTCGATGCACATGCTCATAACAAGAAAGCACATGATGCAATGATATGATGCAACTTCAAGTATGCTCCTGATTTGTGCCATACACAACCACATATCTGAAGATACCAGTTACCTCATGAATTAAAATTACAATTCTTATCACATGACAACATATTTAGATTCACAGAATAATTCAATACTAAATCAATGAAATATTGCTTTGAGTAAGGTTCTGAATTTTTTTAATGTGTAGGCAGAATAAATAACAAGTCAAAGCTGTAGTAAAAACCACGGCTACGTTTACTTGCCTTCGATGAAGATCAAGAGAACGTGAGTTAGGCGTGATCCAATGGTGCACCACCTGTTTATCACCATGATTTCAGTACAAACATTCTTACAAGCATTCACAAACACAAAGTAAAGCGCTACTACTCCCCAACCCGTCATACCGAACAAAACAATGCGTATGGATTCGGGTAACTGCAGCATGCAGGTTATTCTTTTTGTATCCTTAATTCCTGATGGAAAATAATTCTGATATTTTTCCACATGTAAGATAATTTCATACCTAAAACTTTCTAGTTATTCAAAAGTAGAGAAAAAATCATCAACATTGGTTAGATTCGAAGTGAACCTTAATCTGACAATCTGACGGATTCTGTAGAACAGTCCTACTAAAACAGTCATAACAGAAGCTCCAAAATTCTGATGAATATGAACTTTACCAATCTGGAAAGACTGTGAAATTATCTACAACCCTTTAGACTACCAAAAAGTCCAAATCTGCCAATAAGGTTTCATAAACTTCATGTTAACAGACTCTGCTCAGAATTACGAAACTGAAATACAGTCAGATTCCAACCATAGTTTCTCCCTCATCTTAAATCCAATTGAGGTGTTCTCTACGGACATGGAAAGATCTATAATTATTCTCCAACTCATGTAAAGGTTTAATATTTTTTTGAGATCAATAAAATCACGAAAGACTGCTAGGAACAGAAACTGCGCAGATTGACTGCATGCTGAGAATAGCGACGAGGGTAAACCCTTAACCCTAGTCCAAAAGCCATCTAATACCACTACTCCTATGAACTAAAAACATCTAAAACCAGAGGTAAATCAAGTTCTACAGTAGGGGCATGTCTCACCTAGGGTTTCCCCTTGAAAAGATCAAAGGCGACGGCAACGGCGACGATCCAAACAACGATTCCCCACCGTTTTCTTGGCGGCGAGGGTCACGGTAACCCTTCGATTGCCCCCAAGCTGCAGCACACATGGGGGAACCACCATGAACACCGAGGTAAAGATCCAAATTGGAGGAAAACAAGGAGAGGAAAGGAACCCCGATCGGTTTTTGGGGGGAACGACGAGGATCGACGAAGTCGTGCCCTAGTTTTCCTTCTCTTCTCTTCCTCTCCACTCTCTTTTTCTCTATCTGGTCACGGCAAATGTCAATGGTGCAGGGAGGGGCGACTGCTTTAGGGTTTGCAGGGGGTACTGTAGCGTGCTGCTGTAGCATGGGCCCCTCGCCTAGCAACTAAAAAAATCTAGAACTTTTTTATCCGAACTCCAAATGCGACATGTAAATAGTCAAATGGAATGTACTCGACGAGCTCTACGCAACCACAGTGTCTATTTTTCCATTCGAGCAATGGATAAAAAAAATTTAATTTTGGCTATCAACCTTACGTTTTCCCATTTAGAAAGCGTACTTTGCCCTTTGTTCAATTTGGGTGTTACAATAAAATCCATAAAAATTTGCATAACTAAAAGAAAATAAAAATTTGCAAAACTTAGAAAACCCCAAAAATATTTCCTTGCTTTAATATGTGTAGTAAGCATGGTGTGAGTTTTTCTTGTTGAGATGATAAATAGTACTCTATTAATTTCCTTCAAATGCCTAGTTACAACTTTATACTCTACTTAGTTTTGAGTTCGTTGGCTAAATGTTCAAACCTTAAAACTTGAAACTTGTGGATAACGAAAAGCATGATCCGAATCTAAGTTGTTGTGAGCTATGATATGGTTAGGTAGAGTTGCTATTATCTTCTTTTATGTGATGCTTGATATCCGGAGTATTTT
Organism: Panicum virgatum; assembly: GCF_016808335.1. Taxonomy (NCBI): domain Eukaryota; kingdom Viridiplantae; phylum Streptophyta; class Magnoliopsida; order Poales; family Poaceae; genus Panicum; species Panicum virgatum. Next base: position 32,158,562 of record NC_053146.1, on the reverse strand, counting down.
TGAAAACACAAAAATAAATCTAATAAAGTTCCTCGATGATATGAAAATTCCTATCCAAAGCCATATGTTGTTTTTTATTGCAAAACCTTCCACATATGCAACTTGCTATCTCATTGAGCTTTGTCAAATTGTTGTGACCCTTAGTGAGATTTATTTCATACTCCCATGATCAAGATCACGCACACGTGTCCACCACATGCTATGTTTCTACACTAGAAGAAAGCAAAATACCCATCCATCCACAAAATAAAACTCCATGTCTATGTATGACACCTCTCTCTCAGAAATACATCAAGGATATGGGGCTATGCAGAAAAAAATAAAAAGATGCATACCCAAAGAAGGTATGCCACATGTTTCAGCATGTCAAAAAAAAAGAGAGAAAAGATGCATACCCAAAGAAGGTATGCCACATGCGTAGGCATGTCAAAAAAAAGATAGCCCCTTATCCAAAAGAAAGGAAAAGAGAGATGGTTCATACAAAGGAGTTCATACACCATCCACCAAAAATATCCACACACTTGCACATCTTGATCATGGTTTATGACTTGTTTCTCCTTTGGATCCGGTCTTTGACTTAGCAAAATATGAGAAGCAAGTATTCCTTCAAATCCTCCATACCTACAGCTCCACAGAAACAAAGCCATTAGAGAAAGGTTGAGGAAGAAAGGCACAATAAAAAAGCCTAGGTAAGAAATTATTAACTTTGAGTGATCTGAGAGATTATCCGAGGAACTTTATAAATTTCTTTTGAAAAACATTACAAAACCTCTAGATTGATGGTTGAGCTAAGAGAAAGAAATATGAGCATTCTATGATACCGTTCTGACTTTCAACCGCCAAAGATGAGGTGAAGCTGTAAGCACCACAGGAGTAAGGTAAGAGGTAAGAACAAAAGCCAACTTATTCAAAATCAAGGTAAGAAGCATTCGGTTGTGCCTAAGTATAAGTTGGATATTCAACATTGTAGCAACTCCTGATCAACAACATGAGCCAAGTTTTGCTCGGGACGAGCAAAAGGCTAGCTTGGGGGTGTTGTTGATGGTCGTTAAGTGCAAAATATGAACGTAAACTATACTCACTAAAGAAGGAAAACCATACCTCTTACTCGCATATTTGTATCACTAACCTAGCTCCATAGTTGTTTTCGAAGATTTATGTTTTTAGGAGCACAAGTCGGGAATAAGAAGAAAAAATGAAGAATACACAGACGAAACTATAGAAGATCGCATCCTACGTAACATACCCAAAAGGGGCCCACAAGTTAGAGCAAACTGAACAACCAAGCCCCCGCACCAACGTATCAGAGATCAAGCCCCACCAGGCAGTCACCCAGAGAAAGTCGGTGGCCAGAGCCGCCAAAGTGGGGCCGGCCGACCCCATGGGTCAGCCAAACCTGGACAAGCACCTGTCTAGGTGCATTTTGGCGGCAAGCTCGTTCCGATCCTCCTTAAGGCGGTTGATGATGTTTCCGTGTATAACTTGGCGGGAACCGACCTCAAGGGACTATATAAGGGGCCTCCCTCCACTCACACAACACACACCACTTGGATGCCTCTCTCTCACACTCTCTTGTGACTTGTACTCCTTAGGGTAGTGGAGCTAGGCTAGTAATTCATTTCCTTAGCGAATCCAACCGTCCTCAGGATTGGCGAGCAATCCTCGGCCTCTGGTATGGTTTTGTATTCCGACTATCGTTATGCTATTCATACAGAGTTCACTCTTGGTTATCTTGCTATGTTCTTAGCTTGCTTAGCCTTGATCGGTGCTTTATCAAGATATACTAGTTGCTTGCTTAGACCAGATGATCTGGGTAAGGATATCAGTTCGTTGTGCTTTCGGGCTTGCCTTAGCATCTTACCTGTCCATCCGAAGGGTGGGGGACCCGGGGGGTGCTAAGGTAGTGACCTCATATGCAGGCATGGTGCCCGGGTATGCGGGCTCCCTCGGATATGATGGTGCTTCATGGTTTGACTGGGGTAGACCGCAGGTGGTGAAAGCCCTGTCGGTCCGCCGGGAAGCTGCTTCTTGGTTAGCGTACTCCCCGATGTTCGGGTATCATGTAGGAGTTCATGCAAAGATGAAACAAAACAGGATGTTCTCCAGTGCAGGTCATTGTTGGCATTTCTTAGTGTCGCCACTAGGAATGGTTAGTTCCTAGCAATGCCGCAAGAAATGCTGGTGTTGGTATGTCTTAACGTTTACAGAAAGATCCGCAAGCGCACGGATATACCGTTGTAGCATTTCACCCGAAAGTATTCAGGGTATCGTTATTTATATTTTCCCAAGGGATGGCTAGGTTGTGTAAAGTGTATTTACTTAGTTGCATAACCATGACACGTATGAAGCAAGATGAAGACCACTGACTATATAGGGGTAAGTGACATATAAAGGATAATCATGGGTAATGTGACACACATAGAACAGCCAACTCTCATGAATAAAGAATAAACAAGCAATCCTAAGGTTAGTGGGAGCATAGGCAAAGATTCCTAGTATACTATTCTTGTTAGCAGATAAGTTACGTTAGCCACATTGCTTAGAGCTGCAGGTGCTGGGAAATTAGGGATATTGGGGAGGATGACCTGCACTGGAGAATATCCAGTCCTGTTTCATCTTTGCATGAACTCCTACACCGTACCCGAACGTCGGGGAGTATGCTAACCGAGAAGCAGCTTCCCGACGGAGCGATAGGGCTGTCACCACCTGCGGTCTACCCCAGTCACACCGTGGAGCACCGTCATATCTGAAGGATCCCGCATACCTGGGCACCATGCCCACATATGAGGTCACTACCCTAGCACCCCCGGGTCCCCCACCCTTCGGATGGACAGGTAAGATGCTAAGGCAAGCCCGAAAGCACAACGAACCGATATCCTTACCTAGATCATCTAGTCTAAGCATGCAACTAGAATACTTGGTAAAGCACTGATCAAGTCTAAGCAAACTACGAACATAGCAAGATAACCAAGAACGAACTCAATATGAATAGCATAAAGAAAGTCAGAATACAAAGCCATACCAGAGGCCGAGGATTGCTCGCCGACCCCGAGGACGACTGGATTCGCTAAGAACATGAAGTACTAGCCTAGCTCCACTACCCTAAGGAGTACAAGTCACAAGACAGTGTAGAAAGAGAGGCCTTCAAGTGGTTTGTGTGAGAGAGTGATGGGAGGCCCCTTATATAGTGCTTGACGTTGGTTCCCGCCAAATCTATACATGGAAACATGCCGAACCGACCTCTAGACGATAGGATCAAGCTTCCCGCCAAAACTCAGCCTAAGTGGCTGCCAGGTGGGGTCGGCCGACCCCCCTTGGCGCCATTTGCCACCGACCTTCTCTGGTACACTGCCTGGTGGGTCCTGATGTCAGATGGTCAGTGCCGGGGCTTGGTTGGTCTGTTTGGTCTGGTTTGTGGGCCTCCTTTGCTCATGTTACGCAGGACACGATCGTCTGTGGCTTCTGTCTGTGTATTCGTCGTGTTTTCGTCTTATTCCAGACTTGTGCTTCTGAAATCATAAATTCTCGAAAACAACTGTGGAGCTAGGTTAGTGATACAAATATGCGAGTAAGAGGTATAGTTTTTCTTCTTTTATAGCATAGTTGACGGTCATATTTCACACTTAACGACCATCAACAACACCCCCAAGCTAGCCTTTTGCTCGTCCCTGAGCAAAACAAGGTGCTCGTTGTTGATCAGGAGTTGCTACAATGTTGAATTTTCCAACTCATACTTAGGCACAACTGAATGCTTCTTACCTTGATTTTGAATAAGTTGGCTTTTGTTCTTACCTCTTACCTTACTCCTCTGGAACTTATAGCTTCACCTCATCTTTGGCGGTTGAGAGTCAGAACGGTATCTTAGAGTGCTTATATTTCTTTCTCTTTCCGGAGGTTTTGTAAAGTTTTCAAAACAAATTTATAAAGTTCCTCGGATGATCTCTCAGATCGCTCAATGTGTTTGATTCCTTACCAAGGCTTTTTATTGTGCCTTACTTCCTCAACCTCTCTCTAATGGCTATTTTTGTGGAGCTGTAGATATGGAGGATTGAAGGCACACCTGTTCTCATATTTTTGCTAAGTCAAAGACTGGATCCGAAGGAGAAACAAATCATAAACCTTGATCAAGATGTGTAAGTGTGTGAATATTTTTGGTGGATGGTGTATGAACTCCTTTGTATGCACCATCTCTCACTTTTTCTTTATTTTTGGATAAGGGGCTATATATATATATATATATATATATATATATATATATATATATATATATATTTTGACATGCCTAAGCATGTGGCATACCTTCTTTGGGTATGCATCTTTTATTCTCTTTTTTTTTGACATGCCAAAGCATGCGGCATACCTTCTTTGGGTATGCATCTTTTTTATTTTTCTTTTTGCATAGCCCTATATCCTTGACATATTTTTGAGAGAGAGAGTGGTGTCATACATGGACTTGGAGTTTTATTTTGTGGATGGGTGGATATTTGCTTACTTCTAGTGTAGAAGCATAGCATATGGTGGAAACGTGTACGTGATCTTGATCATGGGAGTATGAAATGAATCTCACTATGGGTCACAACAATTTGAGAAAACTCAATGAGATAGCAAGTTGCATATGTGGAAGGTTTTGCAATAAAAAACAACATATGGCTTTGGATAGGAATTTCATATCATCGAGGAACTTTTATTATATTTTTGTGTTTTTAAAATTAAATACTCTGGATGTCAAGTATCACATAAGAAAAGATCATAGCAACTCTACTTAACTGTATCATAGCTCACAACAACTTAGATTCGGGTCATGCTTTTTGCTACCCACAAGTTTCAAGTTTAAGGTTTAAACATTTTAAGCCACCAAACCCAAAACTAGGTAGAGCATAAAGTTGTAACTAAGCATATGAAGGAAAGTAACAGAGCAACTATTCATCATCTCAACAAGGAAAACCTACACCATGCTTACTACACATATTAAAAGAAATGTTTTTGGTGTTTTCTAGGTTTTGCAAATTTTTATTTGTTTTTTGTTATGCAATTTTTTATGGATTTTCTGAATTTGCAAATTTTTATGGATTTCATGCAAGGTTATGAAAGCATTAAAGATAAATGATACAAATTACCTCTCGTGGGGGTCCTCCCCCAAGCTAGCTTCAGGCTTACTACGGCTGATCGGGGTTGAAAACCGTCCAGCGGTAGTATGCCCTCCACTCCTCTTGTCGCTGCAACTACAACTGCTCCATGTCGTGGATTCTTTCGCCAGTGTGATGCTGCCATGCTTGGGTATTGCCGATGTGTTGGTTCAGTATCTCTTGTATGTTGTCACCCTGCACCCGCAGCTCACCTAGCTGTTGGGTGATGGCACCGAAACCTCAAGACGAAGACGTCCGTCTGATGAGGTTCGGGGCTCCACCGGAGCTGGAACTGGTGGACCGGCGGCCTGGTGCTTGCCGTGTCCACTCCTCAGTGCTGGCACTGTGCCATGACGAACCACCAACCTCATGCTGATATGAGTGATGTGGCTGCTGAGGCGGTGGTGTCGGCTCTTCCTCCCTTCTGGTCCTGCTTCATGTCATCCTGTCAGGCAAACTAGGAGATCTATGCCTACGACCCCCTTTTTGCAGAACGAGAGGGATGGTTAGTGAATGGAAATTATACAAATGGAACTTCGCATTGGGCAGTGGAATCTCATTTGTATAGCCCAAGTAAAAGAAAATCAAACGGGCCTTTCTTGAGTGTGTGACCTTGGATCAAATAAGCCTCGTCGATATACGTAGGGTCGCCCTCAATGAAAGGAAAAGAATTCCCCTCTAAGGCACCGATATGTGTAGCGATACGAGTAATCTAATAAGTGCACTCAATAGGACCGGTCATCTTAAAATTCATAAGCCATTGCTTAACCAAAGCTTGCGCGGGGGAGATTTTGATCTTGTTGACCATGGCATAAAGAATGACCAACTCATCGTTGTGCACGGGTCGGACATCATCTCTTGGAAAGAGAGTGATGGTCAACTACTTGTGCATCAACTAAAGAGTTGGATTATGAATATCACCGCATCGAGGTGAGAACTTGCCATGGACAACTTGACCCGAAATCCGGCCCCAAAATTCATGACGATTAAAACTCCGGCAAGCTTGGTCGAGAGAAATCGGCCAGCATTTGTTGAAATCGAGGTGGCCGCAAAAGTTTTCCAAGAAAGGAAATATTCTTTCCCGAAAAGTCGAAAGTAAACCTCGTTTTCCACCTCCCGAAGAGTGCAAAGAAATTGGATGGTGAGGAGTCGAGAACCATACTCCTCAACGGGAACGAAGTTATCCCATCCAATTTTGTGCCAAACGTTAGAGAAGTCTTCGTACATACCTATTTTGATGAGGAGGTCCGGATCGAATGCTCAGGTGTGGACGAAGCTTCTGTTCTTGAGGATGGCGTAGCCTTGTCGTTCATGATCATCTCGCAAGTCGAGGTACGCTGCATCTTCCGCATCAATCTCTATGATTTCGGCTTGCGGTTCGGTTTGCATCTCTTCGTATTGTTCTTCTTCCTCGTAGTCCATCGTGCTTGGTGTAGGCGTAGGTTCGGGTGTGTATGAGCTTGAGCCACCCCAAGAACGGGATGAACTTCCACCCATCATCTTCTTGAATGCGTCGGAGACCTTCCGCCCTATGCCTTTCATGATGGAACAAAAACACGTGCAACTCGAAACGGGTTACGTTAGTGAAACCGAATTGAATGTTCTTACCTGTGAGTTGCTCCTTCTTTCTTGCTGCAAAGAAATGAGAGAGAGAGGTCTCTTGAATTCAAATCTTGAGCAAAAATCCAATGAAAACACGAGAGCAAAGTTTGAGAGAGTTTGAGAGAGAGTGAGTGAATGTGAGTTGAGTGTGAGATCTCAAAACTCACTCCTCGGCCTCTATTTAAAGGGAGAATGGCCGGGCACCATTGGGAGAGACTAGGCTCAACGGCTAGTGACCGTTGGAAAAGGTTGGGCCCACTAGCCGTTGGCAGGGGGCCAGCCGACCCTAGTGTTTGGCCGAACCCTAGGTGGGCCATCCCTGCTGACAGCCAGGGCCCACTGCCCTTCTAACGGTAAAAAACTTTTTAAACTTCGGTGCCGGCCAAACTTTGCTTCGAAAAAATGTTCAAATTTATGTTTCAAAGAATTTTCATGCTCGGAAATATTTTTGGTTTTTTTTGTGAAAAATAGAAAAGTGCTAGAAAAGTTTCTAGCATGCAAGGGTGTTTTGAAAATTCCAATATGCAGTGGGAAAAATCGAAAAAGTTGAGAAAAGTAAAATGATGGAAAGTAAATATGAGATACGTACCGATTTACCTTAGGCAAGGGCTCGTCATTTAGAGTCTGACGAGTGGGACCTTTCTCCTGTTGTGTTTACCACCGCTCGGCTCATCCTGGAGAATTGGACGAGGACGAGCTTGCAACCTTACGCCACACTTTCTTTGCATGTCTTCTTTTGGATCTTCTGGTCGTAGGTTCTTCTGACTGAGGTTCTGGTGCACCCCAGAGTGGACTTCCGTCATGAGCTTGCTGGATCACGAACCTCTGCTCCTTCTTGTGGAGGAATTTAAAGAATATATTGTCAACCCTGATGCGGAACTGGACTTCTCCAGATCCGACAACGATCCTAGCCTTCACACTGTTCAGAAAAGGACGTCCGAGGATAAGGTTTAGTCCCAAGTCTCCATCCATGTTGAGGACGACAAAGTCGGCTAGGACGAAGCAATTCCGGATTCGTACATAGATATTTTCGACTATCCCTTCGGGATGTTGGACTGTGGAATCTGCAAGCTGTACGAACATTCAGGTCTGGGAAAGAGCATGATATTGTAATTGTTCAAATATTACCTTGGCCATGATGTTTATGCGTGACCCAAGGTCGCAGAGGGCCCGTGTGTAGGATTGATCGAAGATGGAACAGCTGATCATGGGTACCCCTGGATCTCCGTGTAGTTTCGCTGTCAGCCCTCCCCACACATTCATCCTTGGGTGCGTGGTTTGTCCTGCATAGACACCATATTTGCAGTTTCAACAGGAGATTCGGGTTGCCCCGGGATCTTCCCGTTCTTAGAGATAGGAACAGCAGCAGCGATTTGAGCAAGTTGAGTTTCTATCATTTTGTTGAAACTTAATTGATTTTTATGAGCAGAAGAAAGAGTTTCAACTTTAGCATGTATGCTTTCCAAAATTTTATAATTGGCAGCAAGCTTTCTGTTTAATGATTCTTTGATTTTAGCTTGGCCGAAAACTAAGTCTCTCAAGGAGGGTTGGTTCGAATTGAAATTTGAACTGAAATTTGAGTTAAAATTGTTACCTCCTCCTTGGAATGGTGGGCGTGCTTGACCCCACCCCTGGCCTCCTTGTGGACGGAACCCGGTGTTGTTGTTGTTGATGTAAGCTGCATCTTCTCGAGTTTTGGGTTAGTCATTCCCCGAGTGTCTACCATCACCACAAACCTCGCACATAAAGTACGAGTTCATGGCATGGACGGGAACAGGCACCTGTGGCCGGTTCCCGTCATCAAGCTTCTTCATTAGGAGGTCCAGCTTGGCAGCGAGCATGTTTGTCTCCTTGACGGTATGCATTCCGCCTTTGGTTCTGGGCTGGGAACACTCCTCGTTCCAGCCCTGGTTGGAGACTATTTTCTCGATTAAGGCCGTAGCCTTGGCAATTGTGATGTCGAGATAGGCTCCTCCAGTAGCAGCATCAAGGTGGGCACTGGATGTTGTCGTTAGCCCAATGTAGGAGCTTTGGAGCACGAGCCACTCGTCCATTCCATGATGAGGACAGGAGAGTATGTATTCTTGCTGTCTCTCTCAAGCTTCTGGGATGGATTACATCCTTGTCTACTGGAAACTTGAAATTCTTCCATGTAAGGCATTTGTTTTGCCCAACGGGAAGAATTTAGCGAGGAACGCCGTGGAACATTTGTTGCACGTGCTGACGGCTTCCTTGTTCTGATAAAACCACTATTTTGCCTTCCCCAGGAGGGAGAAAGGAAACAAGCGGAGCCTGATGGCGTCAGTCGTAACGCCCCGTATGGTTATTGTCTTGCATAACTCCAGAAAGTTCAGGAGATGGGCATTGGCGTCCTCATTTGGCTTGCCACAAAATGGGCTAGCCTGCACCATGTTTATGAGGCTGGACTTCAGCTCAAAGTTCACGTCCCCAACATCAATGTTGGGTCCAGTTGCCACATTAGCAGCTGAGGGGATGGAGAAGTCGCGGAGAGTCTTCTCAGCCATGAGTTCAGTGATTGATGGTGCTTGGGAAGCTGGCTCTCTTGTCGACTGTGAGATTGGAGGAGGGACGACGTGAGGTCGGACCCTTCTCACGAGCTTCTTGGGATTTTCAACAAAATTTTGTCGGCAAGGAGAAACCAGACATACACTACCCTGTTTTCATCCAATCAGGAGAAAACAAAAAGATAAACACATTAGCCTGTATAAGCAGTAGCTACTTCTTACTTATATTGCCATGTTTATGTACTTTAGTAAATATACTTTACACCTAGTACCATCCCTGGCAATGGCGCTATAAATGCTTGGTGGCATTTCTTAGCGTCGCCACTAGGAGTGGTTAGTTCCTAGCAACGCTGCCAGAAATACTGGTGTTGGTATGTCTTAACGTTTACAGAAAGATCTGCAAGCACATGGATATACCATTGTAGCATTTCACCCGGAAGTATTCAGGGTATCGTTATTTATATTTTCCCAAGAGATGGCTAGGTTGTGTAAAGTGTATTTACTTAGTTGCATAACCATGACACGTATGAAGCAAGATGAAGACCACTGACTATACAGGGGTAAGTGACATATAAAGGATAATCAGGGGTAATGTGACACACACAGAACAGCCAACTCTCATGAATAAAGAATAAACAAGCAATCCTAAGGTTGGTGGGAGCATAGGCAAAGATACCTAGTGTAGTATTTATGTTAGTGGATAAGTTACGTTAGCCACATTGCTTAGAGCTGCAGGTGTCGGGAAATTAGGGATATCGAGGAGAATGACCCGCACTGGAGAACATCCAGTCCCGTTTCATCTTTGCATGAACTCCTACACCGTACCCGAACGTTGGGGAGTATGCTAACCGAGAAGCAGCTTTCCGGCAGACCGACAGGGCTGTCACCACCTGTAGTCTACCCCAGTCACACCATGGAGCAACATCATATCTGAATGATGCCACATACCTGGGCACCATGCCCGCATATGAGGTCACTACTCTAGCACCCACAGGTCCCCCACCCTTCGGATGGACAGGTAAGATGCTAAGGCAAGCCCAAAAGCACAACGAACCGATATCCTTACCCAGATCATCTGGTCTAAGTATGCAACTATAATGACTTGGTAAAGCACTGATCAAGGCTAAGCTAGCTACGAACATAGAAAGATAACCAAGAATGAACTCAATATGAATAGCATAAAGAAAGTCGGAATACAAAGCCATACCCGAGGCCGAGGATTGCTCGCCGACCCCGAGGACGATTGGATTCGCTAAGAAGATGAAGTACTAGCCTAGCTCCACTACCCTTAGGAGTACAAGTCACAAGAGAGTGTAGAGAGAGAGGCCTTCAAGTGGTGTGTATGTGAGAGAGTGATGGGAGGCCCCTTGTATAGTGCTTGAGGTTGGTTCCCGCCAAATCTATACATGGAAACATGCCTAACCGACCTCTAGAGGATAGGATCAAGCTTCCCGCCAAAACTCAGCCTCAGTGGCTGCCAGGTGGGGTCAGCCGACCCCCCCTTGGCGCCATTTGCCACCAACCTTCTCTGGTACACTGCCTGGTGGGTCCTGATATCAGATGGTCGGTGCCGGGGCTTGGTTGGTCAGTTTGGTCTGGTTTATGGACCTCCTTTGCCCATGTTACGCATGACACGATAGTCTGTGGCTTCTGTCTGCGTATTCATCGTGTTTTCGTCTTATTACGAACTTGTGCTCCTGAAATCATAAATTCTCGAAAACAATTGTGGAGCTAGGTTAGTGATATAAATATGCGAGTAAGAGGTATAGTTTTCCTTCTTTTATGAGTATAGTTGACGGTCATATTTCGTACTTAACGACCCTCAACAGTCATTCTCCCTGATGTCCCTAATTTCCCGGCACCTGCAGTTCTAAGCATGTGGCTAGCATAAGTTATCTACTGACATGAATAGTATATCAGGATCTGTTGCCTATGCTCCCGCTAACCTTAGGTGTATTCGTTTATTCTTTATTCATGAGAGTTGGTTGTTCTGTGTGTGTCACATTACCCCTGATTATCCTTATTTATCACTTACCCCTGTATAATTAGCAGTTTACACCTTATCTCATAATGTTATGGTTATGTAACAAGTAAACATCTTTACACAACCCCGCCATCGCTTGGGAAAATATAAATAACGATACACTGAATACTTCCGGATGAAATGCTACAATGGTATATCCGTGCGCTTGCGGATGCTTCTGTAATCGTTAAGACATACCACACAGCATTCCATGGCGTCATTGCTATGGACCTAACCCGTTCATAGTGGCGGAGCTATGGAATGCCAACTAGCATTTCTTGGCGGCGTTGCGGGAATTAACCCCTCCTAGTAGCGACGTTAAGAAATACCAACATGCTACATAAAGGCGGTGCGCTGCTCGTCCAACTTCTGAATTTTTTTGTGATACAAAAAAACAAATGCATAGAGGGCAGAACACGAAAACATAGTCGTAGAGGAGGGAGGGAGTGGACTAGATCTAGGATGGAAGAAGACATTAGACCCCCTTCAACTCTTCGCCAGATCCGCAAGTGTGTTCTTATGGATCTACGAAACACAAGAAACTGGCATGCATGGAGGGAGAATGCAAATGAATCCTGGTACGTTAATAAGTCGTTGGTGCATGGTATAATGTTTCATACCTGGAACTCAGGTCAGATGGATCGATGTCCCCATCGTCCAAATCAGCAGCCACGACCGGGATTGTACATCAACATCGTTCGTCTGCTCCGGCCTTGCCATCGCTGTGCTGGAGCGCGATGCAGTTACCATGATGCAGCCGCTAGCTAGGTCGACGAAGGGATGAAAGTTTTGGACTTTTATGAAATAAGTGCAAAGGGTTAGGGGGGAAAGTGGGGTCACACGGCTGGGATAATGGGGGTGTGCAGTTATCCAATGTTGGTGTCTGTTATACTCAATCTGAATAGGTATTCTGCAAGCGCACAGAATCACCGATGTAGCACTTCATCGCAGAATATTCCGGGGTATCGTGAAAATCCTCAAAGAAGCACTATGGTAAAGTTTATCGTAAATTGTAGTGATGACCTTTACTAGATCTATCGACCCACTAATTTAGTAGGGGTAAGCCAGATAACGGATAGGATAAATGGCCAGTCTATGACCGTCTGACACACAGGAGACTCTATACCTTAGAGAGGTACCAGCTGGGAGGACAACTAGTGAGAAAGAACTCCTAAAACACTTCTAAACTACTGAGCTAGCTTCACTAGAACTAATCTAAGCTTCTATCTTGATGTCGACACTTGGACCTTACTTCGGCGGCCTAAGAGAAGGACTCAGAAAGGGATGAGAAGGGAGTTTGGTGTCCTTCGGCAACTACTGCTATGAAAGCACTTGAATGTGGTGGACTATGAGGGATAGACAAGGCTGTCACCACTTGCCACCTACCACTACGGTACCGTGGGGTGGAACACACTTCCTAGCTAACACTGAGTTAGACACCACGTCTACTCTTGGTACTAGGATTTGTCTTGATGACTTCAAGAGAAATCACCCTCAACCTAGTGAACTAACTTGAGTTCACTAGTCCGGGCGAGAAAACCCGTAAGACAAGCTCCGACAAGCAAGAAAGATAACTTAAACTAAACTAAAGGTAAACTACTCCCGCAGACAAGTACTCGTACTTGAAAGGATAAAGAACTTGCAAAAAGTAAAGCTGACTCAAGTAAATAAAGAAGATTACTTATATTGAAATAGTCAAAGGAAAAAGATACAAGAGCTTATACCGAGCTCCGATGACGACTCCAAATCCCCGAGACAAGCTCAACTCGACTCTAACTCCCAACTACAAACCTACTCTAGAATTGAGAAGAGAGAGTTGCTCCTTATGAGTGTGTGTTTACAAGTGAGGATGGGGGGCCTATTAGTAGCTGCTCAAGGTCGGTAAGCAGGTATAAGCTGCAAGATCACGCTACCCCCTGACTTGGCTTGAACTTCACACGAAGGGGCAGCTCTGGAGGCTGACTTTTAGGGCCGGGCAGCCTGCCCTAGGCCGGCCGGCCGGGCCCTGCTGCCAACTGTCCACCGACTTCGCGTGGAAGGCCCTGATCAACCCCAGGAGGTCGATAAGTCAGGTAGTTTCCTCGGATGCCAGAATCTTAGGCTAGGTGGCCAGGGGGAGGCCGGGCGGCCTGGCTCCGGGGCCTGTTGGCCCTCTGTTTCACCGACGTTGCAGATCAATGCTCCACAGTGCCTCTAAGTTGGGTAACTTCCCCTTTTGATGATCTAGGTACTGGCTTGTGGGCCTTTGCTTGATCCTCATGCCTTTTGGGTCCATCGACTGAATTAGGGATATTCACATCGCTCAAGAGCATTATGAGCATGTCATGTTGCTCCTATAAAAACATTGCACCCCTGTATGTTGAGGTGTCAAGCCGGCCGGCACGGTTGAGGCCGGGCGGCCTGGATTTTCTCTGTTTTCGGTCATCTTTGGACTTTGATCTCCTGCAGGCACAACTCATCCAAAACTTGTGGAACTTATTAGAATCAAATAAAATATGTATGGAACATGGTGCAAAACCTCGATTTGTTTCTGAGACATTGACGGTCAGAATGTGAAATAATGGCTGTCAACACCCCCCCCCCCCCCGAGCTTAAACTTTTGCTCGTCCTCTAGCAAAGCTTAACATTGAGGCTTGGTGGATCAGGAGTTGCATCAATATTTGCCCTCTCCAGGCACCCTGTGCATAGCATATTACTCTATCCGTATGTACATTGAGTAAGTTGGCTCATACCTATTTGCTCTGGTTGATGGGGTTTATTTCACATTTCATCCCTTGTCTTAAGCGGTTGGAGGACTGAACACCTTCACTGGAATATTTTTCTGTTTTCCTATTTAGGTTCATTCTCGGAATATTATGCAAATATGCACAGATATGGTTAAGGTTCCCTGAAGGCACTCTCAATTGCTCACGGTGTATGATCCTCACCATGGTTGAAATTTGACCAACTTCTTCCTATTCTAAGGCTGATATGTGGAGTTTTGGGTAGGAAGAGTGTGGCATATCTTGATTACCTGTATTGCCAAGCTGAAGAGTGGTTCATGAGAGGTAGGTACTTGATCAAATTCCGGTCTTATGGAATCACAAATATCCAGGGGAGAGGGAGAAATGGACTAACACTCTTGGAAATGTTTTGGGTCATTTTATTTGAACTCCTCCTTTTGAACTCTTTTGCTAAGGATCATGGGTACATCTTCTCATCATTTTCATTCATTTTTTTAAGAAAGAAGATTACTCCATGTCCTTCTTGATACAAATATTTTCAGAGGGAATTTGTGAGGAACTTTTGACCCTTTTTGAAATGAATAGGCACACAGTGGAGATTTTGGGCTAGAGTTGTGGTGGAATTGTCTGGCGAAAGTGGATGGCGATACCCGGAGTAGGTGATTGTCAGACTAGGCATTTTGAGGATAGCAAAGAAATGGGTACGCAAAGGAGAAAGACCGGCAGATGGAAAGTACCTTTCCTGAAGCAAACTCACCATTTGACAAAGCTCAAAGTAAATAAAGATAGCCTATGGTAGCTCATGTGAAATATGACATTATGGCTCTGGATGGGACATGTAAACCAGCAGGGAAACCTTTTACCATGTTTTAATTTATTCCAAGAATTGTCCTTACTAAGGTAAAAAGTTTTTATTTCAATGTAGGCCATCTCGAATCCCACAACAACTTAGACTTAGAAATCATGTTAATGCTCCCACGCAATCAGATTTTAAATGTGTCTATTATGTGCCAACTAGCTCTAGTACTAGATGAGAAAAAAGCGGTAAACGGGGCACATGCAAAACTAAAATAGAGCAACTATTTATCATTTCCAAGATAAGAGCTTGCACGGATTTCCACACATATGAGACTAATTTATTCTAAGCATGTGACTCTCTCCTTTTTTTAACTACTACTATTATTACCACTACTACTCATGGCAATGCTGAACGAGCGGGTATGACGACTTACGTGGGCACTAACAATCTCTCCCCCAAGCTTCAACGAAGCTCAGGACTGCTGGTCTGGATCTGGCGGGGGTACTAGGTACCGTGGTAGTAATCGTAGTGCATGGAGGATAGCATCCCCCAACTCTCCTGTGTGAGGCTGGTGTTGTGATCAAGGTTGTGTCCTATCTCCTCTTGACATAACTCCATGGCATTCACTCGGGCAGTAAGGTCCGACAGCCCCTGTGTGAGCGGGTTGTCGAACTCAAAATGTGCCGACGCTGATGGGCCGACCTACGGACTTTGAGAGGTCTCCATGCCTAACGGGTAGTAAAACCCCTAGTCGTGACCGTACCCCATGTTGCCCTCAGCCTGATATGAGGTATGGCCGCATTGGGTGTAATACCCATAGGCCTCCTCAAAACTCATGTGTGTTGTGTCTAGGTGAGGCTGAGCTGAGGCATCTGGTGAGGGTGCAGTGTGTGATGGTCCAGCTTCCTGGGTAGCACGGGCCTGTCGTGAAGCTTAGAGCTGGCGAGAAGTTCCTGCTCGGCGGGATGTGCCAGCTTTATGGGAAACTCCTACCTGCCGTGAAGTGCCACCCTCGGCCAACTGTGCATCACGCTGAGTTCTAACATGTGTCATGGGGCCAACTGTGCTGTGGTGTGCTGGCTCCTTCTCCATTTGGAGGGTCAAGCATTTCACGGAGTAGAGCGAGAGTTTCGGGCATGGAAGCTTGAACTCCTTATCGTACCCCGGATAACACATTAACACTGAGTTCCTAGGACCTTCACGCAGCATGTGTGCGTGAACAAAGTGGTCTAGACCGATGAAGGTTTGATACTCATCCGTCGCGGGCAGATAAGTGACTTGAGCATTCTTCAAAATAGCGACATACCGCGCAATGCGGGTGACCAGTGAGGTTATGTCGATGGGAGATTTGCTCGTGATCATTTTCTGCCAATGTGCGATCATGCCCATGACGGGTGAGTAGCAAATCTTCTTTGCCATAGCGAACAGGCACATGAGCTCCGAGGAGCTGCAAAGCTAGAAGTCTGCTCGGGAAAAGGCTACCATAGCAAGATACTTGGCTAGAACTCTCAGAGTTGGATTATGGATAGAAACAATACTGTTCTTACTACTAACTGGTTCATCTGAGATTTCATTCCACCAAGCACTATGGTCATAGTCTTGTTCATCTAATAGCGCAGCAGCTTCTAAGGTGCATTTCTTACTAAAGCCTAGTGCATTATTAAAATCTCTAGGTGCCATTTCAAAGAACTCATTGAAAAAGCGGAAGTGGATTTTAGTTTCTTTTCCAATGGTTTCAACATGCAATGTTCCTAGAAATTCCATGGTCAGGAGGTGCGAACTTGGTTCGGTGGTGTCGGTGAAGTGTGACCAGCCTGCTGCCGTGAACACACGGTTCATGTCCTGGCGGAGTCCCGTCATCATGAGGAAGTCTGTCTCGAACCGCTTATCAAGACCGTACGGCTACCTCTTCAGCAGTTCGAGGGCATCCCGCTCGTAATCAGTTTGGACTACGATCTGATCGATCATAGTCAGAACTCTAATTTTGAAGCGGGGCCTTGGGACTGCTGGAGAGGCAGGGGCTTCCTCCTCTTCTACCTGGGATCGTGATGGCCGGCGGACTGAATCCACCAACATGTCATCCCGAGAGGCTGATGATGCTCGCAAACTCTAGGATCAGGATGACGAGCTGAGCTTCTTCACCTTGTTCCGGATGTTGCCCCAGACCGACATGACTCCTGTGCATGATTAGTGCAAATAAATATTCCAGGGAAATATAGGAGAGGTCAGCAGTTAGTCGTTCTTGTGGGGAGCAATCCAACACAAAACATTCTTCGTTCAGAGCCTTGATTTATTCCAGGAAAATATTTTTGTGGTTTTTGTTTTAATGGAGAGGGTTACTACTAATTTTATTTGATTAGTGTTGAACTAATTGCAGCACTACTATTAGATTTTAGTGGAGCTAGCACTTGAGCTCTTGACTTGATTAACTCAAAATAGTGTCATTAAACAAAGAAACTCAGAGGGAGAAAGAAGGAACTCGAGTTTAAGAAGATGACCTGTGTACTCGGGTTGATGGTGCGACGAACGACGACGGCGTGGTCGGCTTTTATAGAGGGGCGCCGGGGCCAGGCGGCACCTCGGGCGGCCTCTGGTGCTCCACGTCGAGGTCTAGGTGGTAGACATGCAAGTGTTTGTACTCTAGTGGGTGGCGACGGGACGTGAGCGGAGGAGAGGTGACGGGCAGCCATGATGAGGCCGGCCGACCTGTCTCCACTCCGCACAAAGTGTTCGGCCACTTTTCTTTACTTCACGAGCAGTCAAAGCCCCCTGATCCCTGCTGCTCCCTGGCCAAAAGAGGTGAAGTGGGGTCGGCCGGCCTAACTTTTGGCCGAATTTTTTTGTATGCAATCTTAAATGATACAAAACAAAATTTAAAAGATTGATTCAAAATTTGAAACATGCCATGATGTGAAAATAAAAATGATGCAAGGAAATGAAACTATCCTATATGCAAATGCAAGAATGGATACGTACCATGGTCCTCATGGCGAGAGCTCGGGTTTTATGTCCGGAGCGGGACTCTCCATACCTTTGGTTTTGTTGTCGTTGCTGGATGGAGCTCCCGATGAGGACACTTTCCTCCGCCATTCCTTCTTGGTGGCAGGTTTCGTTTTGATCACTTTCGCCTCCAATTCCTCGAATTCCTTATGTAGGGTTCTCCGTCTTGCGTTCCTATAGTTATGCACCCTGATTTCTTTGTTGAGTCATAGTCTTTTTACAAGCTCGGCAAGGATATCGATTGTGGGGGTTGATGTCTTCTCCTGCGCTTTCTTGGGTTTCTTCCTGTTGAATGTTCTAAAGGCAAACTTCTCTATTTGCCCATTGATGTTGAGTTGGATTTCTCCAGCTCCCACATCAATGTGTGCATTTGCGGTACTCAAGAATGGCCTCCCCAAGATAAGAGGGGTCTTGGCGTCGACTTCCATGTCGAGGACGACGAAATCAACGTGAATGAAGAAGTTCCAGATTTTCACCGGAACATTCTCGGCAATTCCGGCGGGGTAATGGACCGATTGGTCTACTAGTTGCAAGCACATAGCAGTAGGGGCAAGCACATGATAATTTAGTTTATCGTAAACTACCTTAGGCATGACGCTGATGCTTGCTCCCGGATCGCAAAGAACGTGTGAAAAATGTTGGCTCCTGATTGAACATGTGATTGTGGGACATCCTAGATCCTTCTTCTTACACAGGAGAGGATCGAGTATAGCTATGCTACACTCCTCTCTGAGTTGCACGACCTCCGTGGTGGGTAGGTTTCTCTTATTCCCAAGAATATTCTTGATATACTTGGCATAGGTCAGGACCTGCATAGCGTCAAGAAGTGGTATGTTGACATATAACTTCTTTATTACCTCGACAAACTTGCCGAATTGCTCGTCGGCCACCGGCTTCCTTATCCGTTTCGAAAATGGTAAGGCAGTAGTGTCATGAAACTCCCATGAAGTTCTAGGGGGTCCATGGTTTCCTCCTGGACAGCAGTTGTGTTGGACTCCTTGGCCTCCTCCTGATCTTCGTCTCCAGCAGAGGTATTGCTGGCGGTTACGGCTTTCCGCTGAGATCCTACATCTTTAGGACATGGTAGTTCCTGCATGGACTTGCATGTCTGCGTAGTCACCTTACTAACATTTTCCTTAGGAGAAACTTCCGGTTCCCTGGGCAGTTTTCCTAAGTTGTTGTTAGGACAAATGAGGCTAGTTGAGCTACTTGGGTTTCTATCTGATGGGGGTATAAACCCAGGGACCCTAACGGGCCCGCCTTAAATAATAACGGCCCAACACCCTAATGGGCGCGCTCCGGCAAAGCCCACGAATAGGTACGGATGCTTGCCATCCCGCAGTGCCCAGCCCGGCCAGAGGCCGGTCCTTTGGGGACACGTGGAGGCCTCCTAACCTGGACTCCTCAGGTCAGCGCCGTACCGAGCGACCCGGGCCGTGCGCTCTAAGAACACCGCCCCATACAACGGGCGTGCCGGTCAAGCCAGGCCCCGTATGGCTTCACAGTTGCCCACTCCTTCCGCACGCCATGCCTGCGTAATCCACAGGACCCCCTGACTGGGGCACTGTTGGCGCTCCTTAAGTACCCATTTTGTTATACAATTAGGAGAGGTTTTGGTAAATTCTTCCGGATGATTCATGTACTAACCCGCCACTTGGCACCCGAACTTGACCGTTTTCGATTTTGTCCTAGATTTTGGAGCATGTTGTATTTTGGTAGGAAATTGGACATTTTCGGAGATGTTTCGACGAGACTCATGATCACGCAATAACACGAAGGAAGACGAAGGACAAAGCCCAAGCAAAGGACCAAAGGCTATGACGACTAGAAGCCCGTTCATGCACATCCACCCTCCAATGAAGCCCAAAGGACAAAGCCCACAAGATGAGATAGAGATACTTCAGGGCTAAGCAAAGCAAATAGAGATTTAAGGAAGGATTCTCTGTCCTTTCCCTCGAAGAAATCTCGAAGATAACGACGTCCAACGGGGTGCAATCGTGAAAGGTATAAACTCCAGAAGACTCTAGAAGACTTGGGGAGAATGGAGGACGCAAGGCGGTGAGAAAATGGGCCAGGCCGGCCGGCCTGGGCCCATTGAGCCGGCTGGCCCAGGCCCTTTTTTGGGAGTCTCGGCCTCCCCTTCGACCTAGGGTTTCCTGAGGCTATTTAAAGACCCCTCCCCCAGGCTCTCGCGGAGGAGGATTGCGAAGCCGCCGTCAAAGAGAGAGCATTCGAGGAGACGACGTCAAGTAACAGAATCGAGTTAGACACAAGAGAAAGGTGACATCGGAGGCCTCATCGTCCCTCGGCGCCGCTGCAAGTTGTAAGACAGCAAGGGATCCATCCCTTGCCGGAGATTTCGTCACCATGATCGACTACGCTTTGCCTAGCTTTATGGGGTAAAGTCCTTGTTTGTTCATGGGGTTGTAAGGAGATCTTGAGTTGTAATTGACGAATCCTTTATGAGATTGATCTATCACGATTCTTGTTGATGATGCTTTGATAGTTAATAGTTCGCGACTTGGCTTTGGGTTTGCTTTGCTCTTGCATGGTTTACTTAGATTACATCAATTATCGTGTTCTTGTTGATTCGTTACCGATTATCCTCGTGTAGTGACAGTATGCGGGAGGGAAAGGTTTTGATCTTGGAACACACCTTTGGTAGGTTAGATCCGTTCTTCGTTGCTTGGCGATTACATCTCTGGTGATCCTAGACCCTATGGACAAATGTTCTTCATATCTTGTGCACACACTTATCATTGCTCACTAGTCTAGATTAGATTAGATTAGATCTATTTCACACTCAATCACTCAATATAGATCTTTTACCAACATCATTAGTGCTTAGTTAAGCATAGTAATACACTTGTTCCGTGGATTGATAAACCTTGGGGGAATACTCTAAGGGAAAAGCTACACGATCCGTGCACTTGCGGTACGTAAATTGGTGCTCTAAGGAGCGTCAACAAGCTTTTCTGGCACCGTTGCCGGGGACAAGCGATTTTGCTACGTTTAACTTTGTATTAATTTTGTTGGTTACTAACACCTAACCTTTTCCCTAGAAATTTTATGTTTTTTTTGTTTTTGTTTTGATTGTCTAGATGGCCCATCTCATTCAACATGTGGAGGAAGGAGAAAAATCACTAAGGGATTATGCAAGCCCACGATCGGAGGACTTCGACATGCAAAAATCAGATTCGGTGTTGCGAGCCACCGAGTACAAGATCAAGCCTCAAATCATCAAGATGGCGGCGGCAAACCCCTTTAGAGGAGATGAGACGGACAACCCATATAGACATATCAAGTGGTTCACAATGCTATGCAACACGGTACAACAAGACGGTGTTCCGCTAGCTTGGTTTAGATGGAATCTTTTCCCATACTCACTTGCGGAAGAAGCGAGAAGATGGTTTGCACTTGCATCCTTCGAGGTAAAAGGAAATTGGGATGACTTGATGAAGAAATTTTGCGAGTGATTCTTTCCGTTAAGCAAGGTTCAACATATTCGGAAGCAAGTGATCAACTTCGCGCAAGGAGAAGAAGAAGGGATAGATTCAATGGATTGATTGAACAAGGATCGAAGCTCGGATTTTCCGGTGATGTACTCTTGCATACCTTTTACTATTCCCTAACCCCCGAGTGCATGCAGTTTGTTCAAATGTGTGCAAGGAGGAGATCTCATGGAGAAAACACTCACGGAAGCCGCCCAACTCGTACAAAAAATCAGCAAGGGTGCGGCCATGCGAAGAGATTGGGAAAAACGATGTTCGGCAAGCTCCGAGGAAGAATCTCAAGTGCGGGTGCTTGCTGGAATTTTCAAAAAAGAGACATCGGAAGTGAGGGAAGAACAGCCGAAGCATGGGAAAGTCATAGAGACAAACCACGATGAAGAAGCATCGATCCGGAGTGCAACGAAAGACGACCCGGAAAAGAAAGGAAGAACCTTGGGCACCGCCAAATCGCTAAGGGAATTCGAGCAAATGGATTGGATACCAATTGACTTCGGAAGATTGTTCGACAAAGCAAGACCGCATCCAAATCAGCGAGGAATGGCGAAGGTGATAGCAGAAGACTTTCTGCCGGATAACCACACGGGATATACATCTGGCAAGGAATCGGCCGGTGATATTATTCGGAAACTTTTTGAAGAAAAAGAGGAAGAGATTGACTTGGACGAAGTGCTGGAGGTCAAAAGGATCATGGGAGTGAAATCGGAATCATCACCCTACGCGCACATATCCCAAGTATATGCGATTGGAAGCGATCAAGGCGAAGGTAATCCATCACCCACACCTCATGTTGATTGCATGATAGACGGAATAAAATGTTGCAATATTTTATGTGACGTTGGCGCCCATGTTAGTGTGATGAGTTCCAAGGTTTATGCTATGCTTTTTAACGAAACACCGAACCTAGATGCCACAATCATTAAATTGATCATGGGAGATGGTAGATTAATCAAACCGCTAGGAGTGCTTAGAAATTTAAAAGTTACTATAGCGGGTAAAGATATTCCTACCGACTTTTTTGTGGTTAATGCTAGTGATGATGAACATGAAAGCATAATCCTTGGAAAACCCTTTCTCAAATTAGTAAATGCTATTCTAGATGTTGGAAAAGGGACTGTCACTTTTGATCTAGATGGAGAGAAGCACACTTTCGAATTTCATTCAAAACCATCTCGTGCTTCAACTCTACCTCTTGATAACGAAGGGGTAGAGAGCATTCATTTCATAGATTCTTTCAGGGATCCTCTCCAACGCGCTTTGCAGAATGGGGACGCTCAAGACGATCAAGATGGAGAACTAGTGGAAACAATGGAAGAGTTGAAGCCGCGACACGGGAATTTGGAGGAAGAAAAATTTGAAGACATTAGAGAATTAGATCAAGAAGAGGATGGTGCGCCCGATGTTGAGATGAAGCCGCTCCCCAAGGGATTGAAATATGAATTCTTGGGAGATGGCAAGACTTTCCCGGTGATTGTTAGCGACGAATTGAGCCCGGAAGAGACGGAGAAGTTGCTGAATTTATTAAAGAAGCACAAAAAGATGATTGGCTACTCAATTAATGACTTGAAAGGTATTAGCCCCGCTTTTTGCACACATCATATACAACTCGAGGAGCAATACAAGCCGGTCATAGAGCATCAAAGAAGGTTGAGCCATGCTATGCGTGATGTGGTGGAGAAGGAGGTTATCAAATTGTTGAATGCCGGAATAATATACCCCGTGCCACATAGTGAATGGGTAAGCCCCGTGCATTGCATTCCGAAGAAAGGAGGACTCACGGTTGTGAAAAATGAGAAGGAGCAATTGATACCGCAAAGAACCATCACGGGATGGAGGATGTGCATCGATTATAGAAAATTGAATAAGGCAACGAGGAAGGATCATTTTCCACTACCATTCATTGACGAGATGCTAGAAAGGTTGGCAAAGCATTCACACTTTTGTTACCTTGATGGATACTCGGGATTCTTCCAAATACCTATTCATCAGGATGATCAACATAAGACCACATTTACTTGCCCGTATGGAACTTTTGCATATCAGAGGATGCCTTTTGGATTGTGCAATGCACCCGCTTCTTTTCAAAGGTGCATGATGGATATATTTTCAGATTTCATAGAAGAGATTATGGAGGTATTCATGGATGATTTCTCGGTGCATGGTACTAGCTTTGAAAATTGCTTGGCAAATTTGGAGAAAGTTCTTAAAAGATGTGGAGAGGTTGATCTTGTGCTAAATTGGGAGAAGTGTCATTTCATGGTGAAAGAAGGAATTGTTCTCGGTCATGTTATCTCCGAGAGAGGGATAGAGGTGGACAAAGCAAAGATAGAAACAGTGGAGAAATTGCCACCACCTACGGACATCAATTCTTTGAGGAGCTTCCTCGGTCATGCCGGATTCTATAGGAAGTTCATAAAGGATTTTTCAAAAATCACCAAGCCATTGACACAACTTCTCCAAAAAGATGTGGAATACACCTTCGATAGTGATTGTCTTCACGCCTTTCGAACACTCAAGCAATCTCTCATAAGTGCTCCTATCATGCAACCTCTGGATTGGAATCTACCTTTTGAAATCATGTGTGATTTAAGCGACTACGCCGTAGGAGCCGTTATTGGACAAAGGAAAGAGGGGAAGGTAAATGCTATCTACTACACAAGCAAGACTCTCAATGAAGCCCAAGTTAATTATGCAACAACGGAGAAAGAATTGCTTGCCATGGTATTCGCCTTTGAAAAATTCAGATCATACATAGTAAATTCTAAGGTGATAGTTTATACCGACCATGCGGCAATCAAGTATCTCTTGTCCAAGAAAGATGCTAAGCCACGCTTGATTCGATAGATCCTATTGCTACAAGAATTCGATGTGGAGATAAGGGACAAGAAAGGGGCAGAGAACGTTGTGGCCGACCACCTATCAAGGATGAACCTTGGAGATGATAGAAAAGAACCTATCGAGGATCAAATGAGAGATGATCACCTATATAGAATTCTCGACCAAGATAGTTGGATGAATGATATAATAAGGGCAATAAAAGGGATGCCCTTGGATCACTTTGTTGGCGCTCCTTAAGTACCCCTTTTATCCCTTGTTTATCCTTGATAATGGCATGAATTTAATATCAAAATCACTAACCGTCCTAACCCCGGCCTAATTATTGGTCATTTTCACACTTGCACATATATTTTGGAGGAACTTCGTTTTTGCAGGTTTTTGGCCTATTTTGGAGCATGAAATGACGAGGCATGTGATCGAGCGCTAACACGGAGAAAGACGAAGGCCAAAGCCCAATGGAAGGACCAAAGCCCATGTTGATTCGAAGCCCATTCATGCACATCCATCCTCCAAGAGAGCCCAAAGGACCAAGCCCACGAAGATGAGATCAAGATACTTCGGGATTAAGCAAAGCAAATGAAGATTTAAGGAAGGATTCTCTATCCTATCCTTTCCTCGAAGATATCTCCAAGATAACGACATCCAAAGGGGTGCAATCATGAAGGACATAAACTCTAGAAGATGCGAGGAGTCTACACGCGAAGGATGAGACCGAGGCGGGCCCGAAAGAGGGTAGGCCGGCCGGCCTAGGCCCATGAGCCGGCCGGCTTAGCCCGTTTCCGAGGCGGTTCGGCCTCCCCTTCGACCGGTGGCTTCCTCGGCTTATAAATAGCTCGCACCTTATTCAACTCGGAGCATCCATCCATCCAGAACTTGACGAAAACCTAGGGCCAAGACCGGAGGGAGACGACGGCCGCCGCAAGTCTTCGAAGTTGTCTAGGAGATGGCTTAGGCCGCCCCTAGCCGCCATGGCCTCCCTGCGTGGTTGTGCCATGGTGGAGTTCATGAGCTAGTTGGAGTCGTCAATGGTATGTACTCGGTGGTGACGATCCGAACGAATCTATTATGTGAGTAATGATAATCATGTCTTCCGAATCTTTTAGCGACCATGTTCTCTCTTTCGATTTTGTTCTTTTCTTTGGGTTTGCTTCATCCTAGATCTATTATCGAGATAGATCGCCTAGCATGATCTTGTAGTCATGGTGGCTAGAGGTTCATGGCGGAACTACCAAAGGGGGTTCGACTTGCTTCAGGGTGCTTTCGTCCAAAGGGGGGCGTCGTGACAGGGCGTTGCTTTAAGTAGATGGGGTATCGAAGGATTGGATTGGAGATTTTGGGTTTAAAGATGCCGTTGATTGAGATGCATGATTTATTTGCTCGTTAGCTTGAACTACAACTAGATGACAATAGGCCTAGTCATGTCTTTGGTTTTTCTATGGTTATGCCTATGTTCATGGATGAGATCAACCTTTACACAACACTCATATCTATTAAAGGTTACTCTATATGTGCAATTCATGCTTCATGTTAGGATAGATCTGTTAGATTAGATGGAAAACCTTGGGTAGTTCTTTGTCGATCCACAGATTGATAAACCTTGGGGGAATACTCTAAGGGAAAAGCTACACGATCCCGTGCGCTTGCGGTATATAAATTGGGGCGCTAAGGAGCGTCAACACACTTGGAAAAGAATGCAAAGAAAAGAGTGATCGCGGAAAGAAGAAAATACTATTGGGATCCACCATGCTTATATAGATATAGAGAAGATGGAGTCCAAAGAAGATGCATACCGAGGGAGGAACATGAAGAAGTTCTAAGAAAGTGTCACTCGTCGGGATATGGAGGACATTATGGGCACTTTAGAACTCAAGCTAAGGTATGGGCTAGTGGATTCTATTGGCCCGAGATGCATGAAGACGCGAAAAGATTTGTTTCGACTTGTTCGGAATGCCAAAGGACGGGGAATATCTCGCAAAGGAATGCCATGCCGTTGAACTACAACTTGCAAATAGATTTATTTGATGTCTGGGGAATCGATTTCATGGGACCATTCGTGAACTCACATGGGTTTGAGCATATATTGGTGATGGTGGACTATGTTTCAAAGTGGGTTGAAGCTATGCCATGTCGGAAGGCATCAACGGAGGAGTCCATACACATGATTAAATCGGTTATCTTCCCTTGATATGGCGTCCCAAGAATCTTGATAAGCGATGGAGGAATACACTTCACGGGCAAAGACTTTGGTAAATGCTTGAAGAAATTGGGAATTGAACATAGAGTGTACACGGCTTATCACCCCCAAACAAACGGACAAGCGGAAACTTCGAATAAGGAATTGAAGGATATTTTAAAGAAGACCGTGATAAAAGGAGGAAAAGATTGGTCGAAGAGACTAGATGATGTACTGTGGGCATATCGTACGGCACATAAAACCCCGATTGGTATGACTCCTTATCAATTTGTTTATGGAAAAACATGCCACTTGCCGGTTGAGCTAGAACATAAGGTGTATTGGGCGATGAAGGAGATTAACTTTGATGTGGAAGCCGCTGGAATTAAAAGGAGAATCCAAATAAGCGAATTGGAGGAATTAAGATTGAAAGCGTACAATAGTGCAACAATTTACAAAGAAAGGATGAAGAGATGGTACAACAAGCGATTACAAAACAAGGAATTCAAAGAAGGAGACAAGGTCCTACTCTACAATTCAAGATTCAAACTTTTTGGCAAAGGAAAATTGCAAAGCAAATGGGACGGACCATACGTCGTACACTCGGTTTCACCCACGGGAGCGGTGACAATCATGGATGTGAAAGGCGACCAATATGTGGTGAACGGACAGCGACTAAAGGTATTCTTGGAGCTTGACGTCGTGCCCCTTCATTACATCGACATATATACCATGGATGAGGAACCGGAACGTCAAGCCTAACGACGTTAAGCAAGGTAAGTTTGTAAATATTCTCCTTTAGATTTTATTTTCGTAGTTTTATTTTTATTATGGACGAACTTTGAGTAAAACATAGGCTCATAATTTGTTGGTGGGCACCTCGGAAAAAGTTGGAGTCCAGGGGGCCGAAAAACCATCTGGGCCAGCCGGCCCAACACCCCTAGGCTGGCCGGCCTGAGCCTCCTCGTGCGCGACTCGGTCTCTGTTTTTGGTAGGTACGAGATAAGGAAATTTTGAACCCGTGTCTTATAGATTTTGCATGCCAAATATGCAGAGATATTGGACTTCTCGTCCAAGTCTTTTCAGGACTTAAATAGAGGCGCGGTTTAGATCTATTCTCTCATACTTTTCAATCTACACCACCACCTCGTGAGAGACATCAACAATGGCCGTTCCAGTGAGCGCAAGAGCCATGATTGCAGCAATGGAGATCAAGGAGAGGGGCATGGCACCCGACACCCCCACGCCAAACCAGCAGATGCCTAGCCCCATCTCGGCAACCGTTGCGCCGCCCCTCCTTGTCGAAGCAAAGCAATGTGAAGCGAAGGCCCCTCTGAAGAAATTTAACACCCAAGCACGGATGAGCGTTGGAGGGAAGGGCCTTCTGTGGTGCAAGAAGAAGCTAGCTCAAGCCCAAAGGGAGGTCATTGTCATCAGCGATGAAGACGAGGGCGAGAAGCGACAAGACAAAGAGCCACCCGCACCTAGGCGTTCCTTGCGCCTTCTCGGAGTTAAAAGGAAAAACTACATCAAGCACACCCCGGAGCCGAAGGACTATGCGGGGGACAGCGATTGGGAGAGCTACATGAGCCCCGGTTCATGGGGCGCCACCGGTCGTGATTACGATGATGATTGGCCGGGGTGGGCTGAAGAGGAGAGAAGGGAGGAAGACGACCCCTCCGGAGGTGACAGCGGCAAGGAGAAGAAGAAGGATGACGACGAGCCCGAGGACGACGACCCCAACTGCAGCGGCCATCACTTCGGGTGCTGTTTCAAGTGATGCAATGAAATCGCGGATCTCCACGCCACCATCGATAGGTGTCACGATCGAATCGTGGCAATGGATCGAAGGATGGACGACATCGAGCGCTTGGTCGAAAGAGATTACAACTTCCTTCTCCACAACATAAGGAAGTTATTCGGGATGGTTGGAGATCTACAAAAGCAAAGGAGGAGGGCGCCCTAGATGCAATTGCCCTAGGTGCCGTTGAAAACACCGACGTGCGTCACACCCGTCTTTTATATCATTGCGGCGAGGACGCCGCATAATCTAAGCATGGGGGGAGAGGTGTGACGGCTCGTAGAATGAATTTTGTTAGTCTTTGTTTAGTCGAAAGTTCATCGTGTGCATGTCTTTAATTTCGTTTGTGTGAGAATCATAGTCTAGCATTGTGTGCTTTATTTTTCGCATGTGTGAGAGTGAGTCTTAAATTAGTGTTGAGTCATGAAAACAAAATAAAAAGAGTCTTTGTTTTTGTTGGATCATGCAATTTTATTTATGCATTCAGTTTTACTTTATTTTCTTTAAAGAAATTGTTCACGAGCGTTGTCATGAAAATTTATTCGTATTTGTGGATCTTAGTAAATTATTCGTCCATGTTAATACCCACACTTGAGCTTTGATCTAGCGATTGGTTTTGATTACGCTTGCGAGTAAGGCATGATTTGGAGGACTTTAATTTCATAAAAATAATAAAACCCCTACAAACATAAGGTTGATCAAGTTCTTGGCAAGATTGAGAGTAAAAATCCTATCATCCACAAGCTAAATTCGTTCCACCATAAGTATTGGATGTACATTGAGTTGAGTAAGGATTTCTTTCTCTTGGGAATTTTAATTTCGAGCATTGATCATGTCCGTATTTTTCATCTCTGAATTGCTAGCCCCGTCAATATTCGGTAATGAGAATTCCTCATTGGAACAACTCATGCAATCTACCGGATTCCAAAACCCGAACATGAGATTATCTTGTTTATTATCCTCTTCCTTGACCACAACCCAATTACGAGGATATGTTCTGTTCCTGCGCATGAGTTGTATAAAACATAATTTTGGGATGAAGAAAGGAAGGAGTACTGGAAAGACGGACCGAATCCAACCTGGAAAAGCCCCAGGCCGGCCGGCCTACACCCCTTGGGCCGGCCGGCCTACACCCCTTGGGCCGGCCGGCCTAGGCCCCACTGGCCTCGGCTCGGGTTCCAAAAATTCAGGGAGCCACTTCAGAGATTTGCGTATCTATGTTTTATAGAAAGTGTCCTATGAAAAGGTTCGGAAAAGAGAAGGAAAATTCGGGAGAAAGAAAGAAAAGAAAAAAAATATAAGAAGAGAAGAAAAGAATAAATGAAGGGATTCTATGGTTAGAGAAGTGCAAAGAGATATCACCTTGTTGTTTGAACAATATCCTCAATTCCAACCATGTGCAATCCGACAACGAGGATGACGCTTGTGCCTTGAAGTCAATCTTTTTGTATGCCTTTGCACATGTCCACCATTCTAAATCTTCCTACCCTTGAACCCCTTACATTATGGAGAAACTCTCATGATCATTGGCTCGGAACGTAAGCAATCATTAGAAGGGTTTCTTAACTTGACAATATATGTATATACTTTGCTAGCCTCACCTATAGACCCACTTTATACTTGAGAGACTTTTGGGAGATGAGAGTTTGCAAATAATAATAGGATAGCCACTTATATCGAGAGACATGAAAGGACTTGTGCAAGAATTTTTGGTCTAACCTTTGTTGCAGGGTATTTTGCTTCTAAAAACTAAAAAAAAGAGAAGAAAGAAAAAAAACCTCCAAGGATGGCAAGAAAAGCAAGTGTTGTCGATATTCAAGTTGCCGGTTAAAGGTAAGAGTTGTGGAGTAATATTGGATGAGTTTTTAAACACCCATGATATGATTATCCTCGCTGCTCCTCTGACCTTTGTTTGAAGAAATATTGTTAGACTAGTTTGCATAAGTAAATTTTGCAGTTTGAGAACTCTCGAGCAACCCATGGAAGGGCTTGATGATTTGATTTGCTCGAGGACGAGCAAAAGCTAAGCATGGGGGGAATGTTGGCGCTCCTTAAGTACCCATTTTGTTATACAATTAGGAGATGTTTTGGTAAATTCTTCGGGATGATTCATGTACTAACCCGCCACTTGGCACCCGAACTTGACCGTTCTCAATTTTGTCCTGGATTTTGGAGCATGTTGTATTTTGGCAGGAAATTGGACATTTTCGGAGATGTTTCGACGAGACTCATGATCACGCAATAACACGAAGGAAGACGAAGGACAAAGCCCAAGCAAAGGACCAAAGGCTATGACGACTAGAAGCCCGTTCATGCACATCCACCTTCCAATGAAGCCCAAAGGACAAAGCCCACAAGATGAGATCGAGATACTTCGGGGATAAGCAAAGGAAATAGAGATTTAAGGAAGGATTCTCCGTCCTTTCCCTCGAAGAAATCTCGAAGATAACGACGTCCAGCGGGGTGCAATCGTGAAAGGTATAAACTCCAGAAGACTCCAGAAGACTTGGGGAGAAAGGAGGACGCAAGGCGGTGAGAAAATGGGCCAGGCCGACCGGCCTGGGCCCATTGAGCCGGCCGGCCCAGGCCCTTTTTAGGGAGTCTCGGCCTCCCCTTCGACCTAGGGTTTCCTGAGGCTATTTAAAGACCCCTCCCCCAGGCTGACGCGGAGGATGATTGCGAAGCCACCGTCAAAGAGAGAGCATTTGGGGAGACGACGTCAAGGAACAGAATC